>NC_139819.1:22108683-22468683 GCF_963457635.1 Microchirus variegatus
ATATTTTCTGGTTTCTTTGCTCCATATTCACAAATAAATCATCATAAAAACTGACTCATTTTGGTTTGTGGACAAAAACGAGACATTTGAGAAAATTTCCAGGTTTGACAAATACCGATTAACGTTTTTCTGACCTTCGATGGACCAAACGGTGACTCAAACGCTCCCTCAGTCAGGTCTGATCAATCGGAACAATCAACAAAATGTGCGTAGCGCAGCTTTAAACAACACACAGGTGTGTGTGTGTGTGTGTTAAACAGCCTGTACAGTGGAGATCAAACACTCCGACTACAAAGTGTTTCGGTTTGAAAGTGGAACATATTTTTCCATGGAAACTTTCATCTGAACATAAATATATATATATATGTATATATATATATATATATATATATATATATATATATATATATATATATATATATATATATATATATATATATAAAGTGCCTCCTGAAGAAGAACCAGCACGTTCTTGATTGAGCTTCCACTTTCAACTTTTAAAAGCCCTCATATTCATTATGGACGAGCAGATGGAGAAGAGATGGTGGGTTTTAGCTTCCCCTCCCTGGTCTGTTCATTAGCGGTGCGTCAGTGTTTGAACGTCCCCTCAGAAACAGAAACACCTCATCGTTCACTCACTTCCATTATTGTCCCGCGTCAGCGTCGGAACATAAAAAAAAGTTGTCCATCTTCATTCTCTACTTTAAAAAGATTCTCTTTTAATTTGAATCGGAGTTGTTATTAAATGTTCACTTTAAAAGCTTTTTCTTTCAAATTAGATCCTTAGTTTTTCTTCAGAGGTTCTTACCTTGGATGGTGAAGTGAGTTCTTAAAGGTCCATTATGTTAAATTAGGAGGATTTATTGGCAGAAAATGAATATATTACCCATAATTAAGTTTGATTAAGTGAGGGTTAGCGTATGGTCAAGTGGAAAAGGGAACTTGGCTTGGAACCGTAGGGGTTTTCTGGTCGCTAGGTCAAGGGCAGAGCAAGTTATCCAGTCCCCATCGCTCTAAGTATCTGTCCCAAGCCCAGATAAATGGCAGGGTTGCGTCCGGAAGAGGCATAAACTATTTAAATTTAATTTAAAAAAGTTTGGTTTTTGTGGGCTTTAATTACGCGGAAATCAAAATCAACCAGAAACTGTGATTTCAAACTATCCTTTCTGGTACGTGAAGACCACCGGGAAGCTTTAGTGATGAAATCCCTCAGTCTCACCACTAGATGTCAGTAAATCTTCAAACAATTCCCGAAATAAATCACATTTTCCTTCTTTCTTCTTCCAGTACATCGACGACTCTCTACCCGCCGAGTCGCCGTACCTGTACGGCCTCCATCCCAACGCAGAGATCGGGTTCCTCACGCAGACGTCCGAGACGCTGTTCCGCACCGTCCTCGAGCTGCAGCCCAGAGACGGAGGAGCAGGCGAGGGAGGCGGTACGACGCGTGAGGAAAAGGTAAAAGATGATGGATGTGTACCGTGTCTGTCCATGTCCAAATGAAGACATTGTCATATTTCACGTCTTTTGTTTTTATAAATACTACTGCAATGCCCGTAGGAAGTATGCATTCCTATAGTGGGAGCTGAAAATAGATCGATGAATCATTTCCTGAATTTCAAAAATTCATGAAAATTCATCCTTTAGAGCAGGGGTTCTCAAAGTTTTGATACCTGAGGGCCAATTTAGGAACCCAACATTGAACTGAGGGCCGCCAAAGGAAAAAAAAACACAAAGAAATCCCATTTGTAATAATTTTAATGACCAGATTTCACTTCTACAGTTTAGCATTAAGTAATTTAAGCATTAATACAATAACGCTTTATAATTTACTGGGTAATTACAGTATTTTGGCCGTTGTTCTTACCTTCTAATTACAGGTTAATACCAAGTAACACATTTCTGTTACCATACATTTACTGGGTAAATAGTTAGTAATTGGGGGCTGTAGCTACCTGCTTATTACCAGCTTATCACCAAATAATACACTAAAATTCACCATATAGAAACCAGGTAAATACCCAGTATTTTTGTTTACACTTGTTGGTCTGTATCCAGTAATGTCCAATAAACATTTAACAAGCTTAGTACCTCCTGGATTAAAACTATCAACTGTAATTCATTGCGGGCCACCAGAAATGTTTCTGCGGGCCGCCATTGGCCCCCGGGCCGCACTTTGAGAACCAATGCTTTAGAGGTTTGAAAATATTTTCAATGGATCCTTGTTCAGGGCAATGCCGACTATTATGATGGTAAATTTCAAGTCATTCCGAGATACTTTTTGTTTTTGTGAAGAAAGTCAGCTCAGTGTCAAAGTGCATCAGGGCAAATGGATCATTTCAAGAATTTCAAAAATTCCTGAAAATTATTCCTTAAGAGACTTGCAAATATTTTCAACGGATCCTTGTTCAGGGTGATGCCGACTATTATGATGGTAAATTGGCAAGGTCCTTTTTATGCCTAGCGTCGAACGACTAGCATGAACCGAGCATCAAGATGCAGCTCTTTGTACGTGCTCAGAACAATCGGATGTCGGACGCTCTCCTGGTCCAGTAACGTTTAGCAAGAGACAATACACCGCGCAGAGTTTCACCGACGACTCTAACCGCTCTGTATTCATCCTGCTTAGCAGCTGCCGGAGCCACGTCAGATATTTGAGCTGGGAAAAAATCCATACGTATGATGACCTCATATCTATTGTTCAGCACCTAATCCGCTGATTGATCGCTAATGCCGCGTTGCCTTGGGAAAATGTTGACACAGACATTAGCTCTCATCACTTACCCACAACAATATGATTTGAGCATTGATTTTTCCGGAGGGATTTAGACTGTTATTGAAAAACAAAGAGCTATGGTTGCAAAATATGTCATCATAAATATTTATGGCGCTGTCTGTTTCAAAGCGAAACACTTTCTCAGGCTGTCGACTATGGCCGCGCGGAGTTTATCTCGTGCAGATAAACAGTGTTTTCATCAATCAACATTTCAGAGTCTCTCGTCTCCTGATTTTATTTAATTTCAACAGTGAGTTTGATCAAACTGTGTATTCTTGCTTTCAATCCCGGAGTCAGAGGTTCCCAAAGACTGGGTTTGGACCCACAGGGAATTTTTCCAATTTTCCCAACTTTAACGTTAAACAGATTAATGCGATACGTGTTAAATTATGTACGTAAAATTAGGTTTTCCTCATAGAAAGTTAGACAAACACTGATCTAAGTCGTCAACACTCTTGTTTGTTCCTTCACGTCTCGTCAGGTGCGTGCAGTGTTGGAGGAGATCATGGAGAAACTACCGGAGGAGTTCAACATGGCCGAGCTGCTGGCCAAAGCAGAGGAGAGGACTCCTTACCAGGTGGTGGCGCTGCAGGAGTGTGAGCGCATGAATCTCCTGACCCAGGAGATCAGACGCTCGCTCCAGGAACTCAACCTGGGACTGAAGGTGAGGAGACTGCGAAGATGATGATCAGAGGAAATTAATTATTTTCCAATTGCTCCCTGTTTTTAATCAAGATTTTTAGAATCTTCAATGTCATTCTGAAGATAAGTGTCTTGGTCTCTCTCTGCCTTAGTCTTGGTCTTGGTCTTGTTCTTGCCCTGCCTTAGTCTTGGTCTTGTTCTTGCCCTGCCTTTGTCTTGGTCTCTCCCTGCCTTAGTCTTGGTCTTGGTCTTGGTCTCACCCTGCCTTAGTCTTGGTCGTCTTCTGCCTTGGTCTAGTTCTCAGTACTCATCTGGTTTAGTTCTCAGTACTGGTCTGGTCTTGTTAGTCTGGTCTAGTTCTCAGTACTGGTCTGGTCTTGTTGGTCTGGTCTAGTTCTCAGTACTGGTCTGGTCTTGTTAGTCTGGTCTAGTTCTCAGTACTGGTCTGGTCTTGTTGGTCTGGTCTTGTTCTCAGCACTGGTCTGGTCTTGTTGGTCTCGTCTTGTTCTCAGTACTGGTCTGGACTCTAACCCAGTCAAAATGAATCCATGAAGATTGTCTGTTTTGCCTCTGAAGCCTCGTTCTCTGTGATTTCTGTGGATTTATGGACGTTAGCGTTTAGTGTTGTGCTGATCTCCATCTAAAGATGATGAGCTCCACATGAGCCTCATGTGTGCGTGTCAGGATGTGAATGAGTTCCACCTCCCACAGAGGAATATGAATTTGATCACGCTGTCTCTCTCGCTCTTCACTTCCCTTTCAAACCCTGCTCAGGTGTTTTATTTCTCGCTTTAATCTGGTGAAATGACCACGTCGTCTATTACAGACCATAACGTGAACCTTATTTAAATGCCACTCCTGTAAAAATAGGATTGTTCTGCCTCCACGCTGGCTTTATTTCTCAGCTTATTTGTTAGTGTCTCCTTCTGGTAAATATGATATCTCAAGAGCATCTAAAGGAAATTCAAACAGATTTGGCACTAAATGTTCTGCTGGATTAATAACTAAGGGATTAGATTTGTGTATCGTGAACCCTTGTTTGCTTTGTGGATGCGTTTTCTTAAGAACGTCTCCAACGAATTGGCAGAAATGTCCATTTTGACTCATGGATTAACTGCTTTAGATTTAGGTACCAGTTCAAGGTAATGGTGGCGTCAGAAATGTGTTCTTTAAAAGTCCAGTTGGTAAGAACTAGTGACACCTAATGGTGAGAGGGCAGATTGCACCATTACGTCACCATTAGGCCACCGTAACCCCAGCCCTAAAACAATGGACTTACCTTGGTTGCCACCATTTGTTGAGGTTCTCGTACAGATACAGATCTTTATTTTTATGTTATTTTGTACTTAACCACAAGATGGCGAGCCTCTCTTTTTCATTAGCGTCGTAAGAGTCTGCTTCAAAGTTCAAAAATACAGCTCTTTGATGAAGATACGTGGTCTTTCTTTGTTTGTTTAAAACAATTATACACTCATACGCGGGTAATATATTCAATTTCTGCCAATAAAGCCTCCTAATTTTACACACCGGGCCTTTTTAATTCCCTTTAAATTGACGAGTGCACGAGTGAAAAAGACTCCCAGCGTTGACTGAAAGTGGAGACAAAAGGCCTTGAACCACTTCAAAATAATTCTAGTTTCCCTCCGTGGTCCCACCATCTGTACGTTTATTAACAGGCTGCTGCGTTGGTTTTCTCATCTACATAAACCTTTCGTCTTTGTCTCATTGTCATGAACTTGGTCTTAAAAAGCGACTCAGGAAACTTGCACAGTAGCTCTGTGTGTGTGTGTGTGTGAGTGTGTGTGTGTGTCAGGCCAGACTGAATCCTGTGTTAACAACAAACAAACACAGAGAGAAAGAGAAAGACAGGCAGCGGTGAGATTGAAGGGTGTAAAAGCATTTGTCAGGAGTTATGAGGATTCAATCTCTCGACACTACACGACTCCAATAAATCGGCTCAGTGATTTAAAAGCCATGTAAACTGTTGTAGCAGCAAATGGAATCATATTTCATCTCTGCGGCGGCGGAATACGCAGAAAACTATCAGAAAAGCTTCATGGTCCAGTGTCGTGTCACTCAACAAGAAGAGAGAGGAGAAATTAAATTTTGCTCTGTGGCTCCAGGAAATCATTGTCCTGCATTTGAACTTGTGGACACGTGAAGAGGCTGAGATGTTCCTCTGGAGTTAGCTAGGATTAGAAAAGACTGGAGATAAGGTCAAGGGTGAGATGGTCCACCAACTGTCCTCATGTCCTCCTTTCACAACGTCCATGAACCTTCTCCGCGGTCGTTTCTGTCCAATATAATCACTCTGCATGTGACAAACAAACATCTCAACCATGAAGTGAGATGGTGTGTACATGTGAAGATGCTGAGATGTTCCTCTGGACTGACCAGGATTAGAAAAGACCACGTTTGAGGTTGAACAGTTAGGAGATGTCAAGGGTGAGATGGTCCACCAACTGTCCTCGTCCCCCCTTCACAACGTCCATGAACCTTCTCCGTGGTCGTTTCTGTCCAATATAATCACTCTGCATGTGACAAACAAACATCTCAACCATGAAGTGAGCTGCTGTGGTACACGTGAAGATGCTGAGATGTTCCTCTGGACTGACCAGGATTAGGAAGACCACGTTTGAGGTTGAACTGTTAGGAGATGAAGTCAAGGGTGAGATGGTCCACCAACTGTCCTCATGTCCCCCCTTCACAACGTCCATGAACCTTCTCTTTGGTCGTTTCTGTCCAATATAATCACTGTCCCTCCTCTGAATGTGACAAACAAACATCTCAACCATGAATGGAGATGCTGTGGTACACGTAAAGATGCTGAGATGTTCCTCTGAAGTGAACAGGATTAGAAAAGACCATGTTTGAGGGATGGCTCAGGTCGAATCACTGCCCCTCCTCTGCATGTGACAAACAAACATCTCAGCCATGAATGGAGATGCTGTGGTAGACGTGAAGATGCTGAGATGTTCCTCTGGACTGACCAGGATTAGAAAAGACCACGTTTTAGGGATGGCTCAGGTCGAACAGTTTGGAGATGAAGTCAAGGGTGAGAAGGTCCACCAACTGTCCTCATGTCCCCCCTTCACAATGTCCATAAACCTTCTCTGTGGTCGTTTCTGTCCAATATAATCACTGTCCTTCCTCTACATGCGACAAACAAACATCTCAACCATGAAGTGAGATAGTGTGGTTACACGTATAGATGCTGAGATGTTCCTCTGGACTGACCAGGACGGACGTCAGGATTAGAAAAGACCATGTTTAAGAGACATTGATGGACGTTCATGGATGTTCTGAGGAAGAGGACATGAGGCCAGCTGGTGTTACAGAAGAGGACAAAGCTGACCAGAGGATGGACGCTGTGGCGCCCCCTAAAGGAAGAAGCCACGACATGTTAATTCATTGTTGACAGCTTTATTCTCCACGTGAGGGTCGCTGGGGTTGCTGGTGCCAATCCTAGCAGGGACATAGCAACCAACAACCATTATATACACAGTAATATACCTTATTAGAGGTTAATTAGAAAATGATTGCCCTTGAATA
This sequence comes from Microchirus variegatus, assembly GCF_963457635.1. NCBI lineage: Eukaryota > Metazoa > Chordata > Actinopteri > Pleuronectiformes > Soleidae > Microchirus > Microchirus variegatus. Next base: position 22,115,654 of record NC_139819.1, read on the forward strand.
ATTAAAAAAACTGCACGTGTGATGGTGGATCAACTAGTTGTCTTTCAGCTGAAAGGTCGTGGTATAGTCTCCATGACGACGTGTCCTTGCATGTGTGAGTGAATGAATGAAAACTATATAACTATATAAACACAGACTCCTTTACCATGTCACATCGATCACTGGAATCGGTAAATTATTGAGCGGACAGATGAGGACGATACGGCGGAGGTGAAAGGTCCACTCGTAGATCGACCAAATAAAAGAATCATTATGATGAGTGTTAACATATGGATATCTATACATCAGCAGTACATCAGCTCCAGTATCAGCAGGGTGAAGGACTGTTTCACGCTCTCATTACTCTCTGCTATCTCGCAGCAGCACGTTCCCCGTCTTATCTGCTCGTGTTCGTCTCCATGTTTACGTATGCACCGATGCTTTTCTGAGGGTTTGTTACCGGCTCCTGCAAGATCTACTGAGGCTGTCGAGTCTGATGTTTGGCTCGCGGAGGCAAACAGGAAGTGACACGTTTAAATCCCGGGTTCCTTCCCGACAAAGACAAAGTGGGTGCGTCTCGTTTTAATTAAAACTGATATCATCCCCACCATGATCGGGAAACACGTGGCAGAGTGCGTTTTTGTTTCCAAAATTCCATAAACGATCCGGTCCAGCTTCAATTACCCGTCATTTCGTTGTTTAATTAAATCCAAACATTAGTCTGTGGCAAAACGCAATAACCTTTTGTCGCTGATGTCTTCATTATATAAACGAATCGGCAGCCTCTCGTTACAGAGAGCGGAGAATTCTCTGTCCGACTCGTCACAGCGCTTTATTACCGCTTTTTATAGATGTTTAAATTGCACCGACTGTTTTAATGTCCACAAATGCACCAGAACAAACTCTTCATTACTCAGTGATGTTTGTTTTTTAGGGATATACATTTGGAAGCTAAAGCATTTCTGGGCGCCAAAATACTGACCTGGTGAAAGCACACAATTTAATGTGAATCTGTGTGAACATGGATAATGTCTTTACATTTGATTTAATTAGTTTTAACACAAGAACTTCAAATTAAACTTGTAAAGTAAGCATGCTAGCTAGCATAGATAGCCGTTAAGACCGACTCGCATTCATTTTGGTGTTAGCAATTAGCTTGCTAGCTGCCCACAATCCGTTCTCTTTCATCTGAGCAACTGGATTAAAATCCCTTGTACATGTCACTTTTAACATCATAAGAACAACTACAGGACAGAATGTGTGTTTCAGTGTGAAATAAAAAATAGAAATCTCCTTCTATTGTTGATCTGCCTTTGTAGTTAGCATGCAAGCTAGCATAGAGAGCTGTTAAACGTGACTGGATATAGTGGATATACATCTATCATCTGTCTTTTGGCTACTTGTAAACTAACCACAGAATATAGATCTGCCATGCTAGTTAGCATTGAGAGCTGTTAAGACTGACTTACACTTGCAAGGATTTTAGCAATTAGCTAGCTAGCTCTGATCTCAAAAGATCCATTTTTTTTTTTTTGAATTCCAATTGAATTCTTGTTTTGTTTTATTATTTCATTTTATTCAAAAAGGTACAGTGCGTACAGTTACGACATGAATGTTATCATTTACTGTACCACATCATAGCTTTGAGCTAATCCACATCTGCACAAATACAGCACATCATACGACAACAATACACAAAATGTGTATTGTGAAAATAAAGTGAAAATAGTCATACAAATATAGAATAATGAAATATATGTTTTCATCTGTGAACCTTCAGGGAGAGCTAACAATGACCAGCGACATGGAGAACCTTCAGAACGCCATTTTCCTGGACATGGTTCCCGACAACTGGACCAAGCGGGCGTACCCCTCCATGTCCAGCCTGGCACTGTGGTTCACGGACCTCCTCGCCAGGATCAAGGAGCTGGAGTCCTGGTCCACAGACTTCAGCTTACCTTCAGTGGTGTGGCTCGCGGGCTTCTTCAACCCGCAGTCCTTCCTCACCGCCATCATGCAGGCCATGGCTCGCAGGTAGAGCTCGCGTTCACTCACGTGGATCTGGTTAGAGAACCCTTGGTGTAATGTGGTGTATTAATATTCATGTGTGTGACAGGAATGAGTGGCCTCTGGACAGCATGGTCCTGCAGTGTGACGTCACCAAGAAGAACCGCGAAGACTTCAGCTCGCCGCCACGCGAAGGGGCGTACGTGCACGGGCTGTACATGGAGGGCGCGCGCTGGGACACGCAGGTACGACGCTAGCATGGCGACTTCATACGGTGCCTTTAAACGGGTCGCGTAAACTTGGCGCTGACATTGTGAAAATTAAGGTATAACTGTTGATAAGCAATTAGAACGACAACCGCTATTAGGGGTGACATGCGAAACGAATGAGACAACACTTGGAAAAACATTTTTCCTCAGTTACAAAAACTGTCAGCAAATACATCACAGCTTATCGCTGCAAAAACAGCCCCCACTTGTTGAAATTAGCCAAATATTCTTACGTTTGTTTTATGAACATTAATCTTCCGAAGATAATGTTCCTTAAAACTAGAAAAAACTGTATCACAAGAAAAGTTTGACCGAATATTTGCCTTCACTTCATCAAGACTAGAAAAGTACAAATACAGACCATAATACCAACTCTTCTTCTTCTTCTGGTGTTATTTGTCAGTCGTAGCGAAGAAAGTTAGAGCAAATGTAGCGGAGTAAAAGTTTGTACGCTCTGATGATGGATGCTAAGCTAACGGCTAGGTCCGCTAACGGCTCAGAGAGCTCTCCTTTAATTTCAGTTAAGTGAAGTAAGTTCAGTTTGTCCCCTGAGGGCCGTTTACGTCGCTCCCTTTGTGCTTTAATTTCCTCTCCTCCTCCTCCTCCTCTTCCTCTTCCTCCTCCTGCGCTCAGCTCTCAGAGCATTAGTCAGATTCCCAGGACTCCATCTATCTACATACATACATACAGCCTCTGTATATACGCACCCAGCTTCTCAAGCAGCTTCCCCTTGGACTTCTTAATTAGGGAATGTGCAGAGTTTGCACTTGAACACTTTAGAACAGAGCTCCCCCACCCGTTTTTCTTCTTCATTAAAGTTGTAGGCGGTCGCACAAACAGGCCGGGGCAGCTTCCACTCACAAACTTCATCCTCTTCGTCGTCATCTTCCTCTTCATCACTGCGTCCTTCTCTAAGCCTCAAGGCCAGAGAACACAAGAGTGAGCAGCTCTTCATCCGGACGCCACAGATTGATGATAAACTCACTTTCTCGTCTTTATTAATGAACGTGTTCGTGCTAGTCTCTAAAGTAATGCTAAACTTTAAAAACAGAGGCACACATGCAGTACACAGGTATGCTGGTTATTTGTAGCGCTGCTCTTTTCCTTTAATAAACAGACCGCTCCAGTTCCACCGTAGGCTCACGCTAACGGTGCTAGGAGGAGATAACGCAGCTAACGGAGCTAACTGGTAAGCGGTGCCTGGACTCCGGTGTCGCGGCTCGTGAACATGACGTTGTGAGCATCTTTTTCCGGTCAGTCGTCATGGAAACGTGTCATACGTTAACACAGCACTAGCTCATACTGATACTGATAAACGGTAGGATTTACAAATACTGGCTGAGATTAGAAGAAAAACAAGGGCTGAAACCTTCACGTACAATAATAATAATAATCTTAAAAACTAGGACTGTACGCGGTCATTAAAGGGCGCTCACCCCACGCAACTCATCTACTTTGTCGGAGCGCTGAGGCCACGCCTTTTGACGTAGAGAAAATCCTTTGATCGATTTTAATCGTTAACTTGTCGAGAACGCATGGACCGAGTTTGACGCGGCTAGCTCAAACGCGCTAGGACGAGTTTGCTCAAGTAGCGTAGATTATCCATTCTTCATGTTTTCCAAAATGGCCGAGTTCTGGGTGGGCGGAGCTTATGTAAGTACTTTAGAAACTATGTGCGACGTAGACACGATAGATTTTTTTTTCTTAAATTGAATTTAACGCAATTTTGGCTACTTTCTGTTGTGTCAAAAATGTAACAAAAATTCCTCAAGAAACTTTAGAGTTAGCCCAACACACACATTTCGTAAAGATCGGGTTTGTTCCAATATCGCATTTTTTGCTGACCCGACTACAACTGGAATGCACAATGAACGACAAGCTAAACAAATGCAGTCCTGGGAAAATGAAAAATCGCAGACGACTCGCAGCGACCTACTATGGTTTTTAAGGCGGAGTTTGACGAGAGCCTCGACGTGAAGGTGTGGCCTGCTATCGCTAGCTTTTCCACTCTTCCTGACCCGAGCTTTAACGTCAAGCATCTGATTTTTCTTCACAAGGTTGTTGTTGTGAGAAAGTCATTTCTAACTTCCCTCATCTCTGTGAAAGCTTCTCTGTCTGCTTCACTAACTTCTCTTCCTCCCCCACGTCCTCCGTCTCCCTTGTCTCTCTTGTCTCCCTTGTCTCTCTTGTCTCTCTTGTCTCCCTTGTCTTCCTTGTCTCTCTTGTCTCTCTTGTCTCCCTTGTCTCTCTTGTCTCTCTTGTCTCCCTTGTCTCTCTTGTCTCCCTTGTCTCTCTTGTCTCCCTTGTCTCTCTTGTCTCCCTTGTCTCTCTTGTCTCTCGTGTCTCTCTTGTCTCTCTTGTCTCTCTTGTCTCCTACAGTCCGGCTTAATCGTGGACGCTCGTCTCAAAGAGCTCACCCCGTCCATGCCGGTCATCTTCATCAGAGCCGTCCCCGTGGACCGGAGGGAGAGCAAGAGCTCGTACCCGTGTCCCGTCTACAAGACCCGTCAGCGTGGACCCACGTACGTGTGGACGTTCAACCTGAAGACCAAAGACAACGCGTCCAAGTGGACGTTGGCTGGAGTGGCCTTACTCCTGCAGATCTGACCTCGTTTTCATTTGAATGTGAAGATGTTGACGGTGCCAAACAGGGTCGAATATTTTAACAATTATTGATATTTTTAAGTCATTAAAAAAAAACATTTTCCACATTGTGTTTGAGTTATTACTGCTTTAATCGGGTGTTTAAGATTTTGAGAATTCAACACTGTAAATACTGCTTAAAAAGACACTTGACTAAAGCCTAACCTTATAAATTACAATCTACTAATAACAATCTATCTATTAAGATAATCTACAATATCTTAATTTCATGTTTGCTGGTTTATCTCAGCATAAAACAAATTTTTCTACCTGGAAACTCCAGTTTGTTCACTGCTCAATCACCTGCACCAAACTCCATAGAGAAAACTAGCGATTTTAGCTCATGGAGACACAGGAGTTGTTTGTCTACTGCCGTCTCGTTTAGTGTGTTTGTGTCACTCATGTAAGTCCGAATGAAGGATTTCAAATGACTCCCTGTTCCTGGAGAATTGAGAAAACACTCAGCAAGCTAGCTAGCTAGCGAGAAAACACCCCACTAGCTAGCTAGCTAGCGAGAAAACACCCCACTAGTTAGATAGCTAGTGGGAATGTTTTCTCAATTCTCTGGGTTCAGTTTGATGACAAAAATTTGGCTGAAGAAGAAGAAGCAAAACAGAAGATGTGCTATGAATATTAGTATTCCAATTTAACCTGGAAGTAACTAGAAAGTTTTTTTAGGAGAAACTAAATTCCTTGTGGTCCGAAGATAATTGCGAGCAAAAATATGAAAACTGACGTTTGCAGGTTTATCTCGGCATAAAACTGAATTTTCTACCTGGAAACTCGAGTTTGTTCACTGCTCAATCTCCTGCACCAAACTTCATAGAGAAAACTAGCGATTTTATGTACATATTTAAACTTATTTAAACTTACTAGTGGAGGCAGAAGTGAATTAGAAACTTCTGTGTGCTGCGATGGTAAAATCGCCGATTTTCTCTATGGGGTTTGGTGCAGCGAGTCTTAAATACGTTTACAGCTGCGAAAAAAGTATTTTTAACGTCGTGATAAAGTGGCAAACGTAGTTTTTAAGATATCACCGACTGAAGCCAGGAGTTTTTATATCACTTTTATGAAGTTAAGTGTTAGTTAAAGTGTCTTAAAAAAAACCTTTACGGGGAGGTTTCTGGCTCACTGCACGGCTTTGTGTGTGCGAGTCTGTGTCTGTTGCTAAGTTATAAAAATGCTAATTTCCTGTAAGTGTTTGCGCTCTCATGTATGTGTGAGTCACTTTATGAGGAGGTGTGATAAATCTGTAGCTGCTTGTTGTGGAATTAAAACAAAAAAACACAGGGGATGATTTCACACATTTCACCGACTCCAAATCTGCGACCTACACTATTTGACTATTATCTAATCCCATAATCACGTCGTAACCGATCGTAAAGTGTGTCGAGTTTTATGAGCGTTCGAGTCGTTTGAGACTAATTTTTTGGTAACGTTTTTTCTCCTCCTCCTCCTCGCTGAGTAAAGATGTTTTATCGCCTCGTCCCAGATTGTGCTCGTGGTTTATTTCCACATATTTTACAATACGTCTCATTTTAGTGCCAATATGCGGTCGTTCCGCTATCTCCCGTTAGCAGTCGCTCGCTCCTGCCTCCTCTTCTCCAGGTCTTTACACCGACGACTCCATCACTTCACTCCTTTCTCCTCATGTGAGATTAAAGCTGGAGCAGAAAGTGCAGACTCTCACATATATAAATATATATATGTACAGAACAAGCTCATTCTGAAAGATTCTCCCTCCTCCATCCTTGTCTTTGCTGCCTCAGGTTTCCCCCAGCGACGAAGAGGAGGAGGAGGGAGAAAAAGCATCGAATCACGGTTTCCTAGATTACGCACGGACCAAAATGAGCGTCGGACAAAGTTAAATCCACGTACGTTTCTTGTCGTTATCGCTCCGTAATTGCATTATGGTCTTTTACCTCATAATGTAGATTAATTCAATCGCAGAGTAGAAAACAAAGACTTCTGCTCCAGCTCTGAACCAAACGCCATTGAGAAAATTAGCTCAAAATTTTTGCTAACGGGGCTAAGTGCTGCCTCATGTGGTAGGCTTGTGTCACTGCGGTGAATCCAAATGAGTGTTCTCATTAAATCGTTGGTTTTCTCTATGGGAAAAAGGAATTCGTCAAAGGACAGTTAAAAAAGCTACCTCTGTAGCTACAGCAGAAGGAACTGTAGTAGCTTTTTAGCTCTTAGCTTTAACTGTAAAAAATCTGTTGGGAGTTTTATATCTGAAATTATTTTGTCTCTGTAACTATTTGTACTATTTCTGCTTCTATCTTGACAAGAACTCCCTGTTCCTGGAGAATTGAGAAAACACCCCACAAGCTAGCTAGCTCGCTAGAAAACATCCCACTAGTTAGCTAGCTAGTGGGGTGTTTTCTCAATTCTCCAGGTTCAGTTGCCGAAGAAGAAGAAGCAAAACAGAAGAAGCGCAATGAATATTAGTAATTTCAATCTCAGCCGGAAGTAACTCGAAAGGGCTCTAGGAGAAACTAAATTATCCGTGGTCTGAAGATAATTGCTAGCGAAAACTGAAAATATATTCAACCTCCTATCTTGACCAGAACGCCCTGTTCCGGGAGAATTGAGAAAACACCCCCACAAGCTAGCTAGCTAGTTAGAAAACACCCCACTAGTTAGCTAGCTAGTGGGGTGTTTTCTCACAGTTTGGCTGATTTAACACATGACATTTTAGGGAGATTTTTAGCATTTTGAGACACGTTTTAATGAAGGATATGTCAGGTTTTTCCTTTGCGAAAAACATGAAAGTCAATGATGTCTATTGTATGACTTTCTCACATCTATTGTACACCCATCATACATCGTACATCTATCGTATAACTTTCTCATATCTATCGCACATTTATCGCACAACTGTCGACATTTTAGGGAGATTTTCAGCATTTTGAAACATGTTTTAATGAAGGATTTGTCAGGTTTTCTTAAAAATTTTGTGAAGTTTTGCGATTTTTCTTTGCCACATTTACTTGAAATTTTTAAGAAGCATAATTCTCAAACTCAAACTGCATTTTTTTATATTGAATATTGAATATTTCCAGTCTTCTCTTTCTCTAATAATATGTATATAGTATAATGTGAGGTTTTAGGGTATGAAGATATGAATGAATGAGGCCCAAAGTGTCCACCACTCCTCCTTAAATTCTCCTAACAAAAGTTCTGCAGCGACTGTGATTTTCACAACAAAACTCGTGTCACATTTTTCTCAGCCTCGGATTCTATTGTCCGCTCGGCTCAGATTAGCCGCTCACAATCCCTATAATCTCAGGACAATGCGTTGCCCTCGCGCTCCCCGTAACGCTCCGACGTCTTCCGTCCGTCTTTTCTTTTCTTGGCTCGGTCGGGACACTGCGGCGATTAACTCTGAGCAGATTAGACGCTAATTAAATGTTTATCTGAATCTGGCATCTGTGCTTAAAAACAAATGTGTGCTCGCCGCAATCTGTGGATTATCACGAGAGGAACTGGGGCTGCAGACGAAGACGGAGAGCGACGCAGCACCCACTGTGACCACGTTCAGAGCCGACTGTGACTCATTATGGCAGCGATTATCTCCATCCACACTCAAGCTGCTGCTGGTGTGTTTAATAAGTCAAGAAGCAGTTATCGTCTTTTTTCATTTCCAACACTTAAACTCTGCACTTAAAGACGGTCTTTACTTTAATTTGACTCATATTTGTGGAGATTATGTTCTTCATATGCTCTTTTTTTTTTTTTTTTTTTTTTTGTTAACTGCCAAAGAAAACTGAAATCAAGAGACCAGACTGAGTAAAGGAAGCGAAGTGCTCACAGGAGGAAAAAAGAGCTGATTATGAATTATATCATAGGGTTTTTATGTTTGTATTTTATTCATCCCTGTAGGGAACGTCCTCTGAATTTAACCCTTTCTCTATAAAAAACGTTCCCTTAAAATATGACTTCTAACTATTGTACACCTATCACACATCACACATCTATTATCGCACATCTATCGTACCCCCAACACACATCGTACATCTATTATCGCACATCTGTCGTACACCTATTACACATCGTACATCGATCGCACATCTATTGTATAACTTTCTCATATCTATTGCACATTTATCGCACACCTATCATACAACTATCGCTCCTCTGTCATACACCTGTCCTGATCTATCGCACAACTATCGAATGTCTATTGCACATCAATCACACATCGTACATCTATCGCACATATATTGTACACCTATAACACATCGTACATTTATTGTATAACTTTCACATATCTATCGCACATTTATCGCACACCTATTGTACAACTATCGCTCATCTGTCGTACACCTGTCGCGGATCTATCGCACAACTATCGTGCGTCTATTGCACATTTATCTTGCATCTATCGTATATCTGTCGTACTCCTGTCACACATCGTACATCTATCTTGCACATCTATCGTACACCTATCACATGTCGCCGTTTTACTGTGAGAATCCTTTTTTTTGTCTCGCATTTAAACAAATCCATTTTTTAAGAGATTATTTAACACAGATTTAACTTTTCTCTTTTCAGGAAGATAAAACCGACATCATCCAGGTTTTACTGAGGAGCAAAACTTAAACTGAAGGTGGACTGCAGCAGGAACATGAGAGGGAAAAGGATAGAGTTTGTATAAACGGGACAGAAACAGGTTGGAGTTGTGATTAAAACGGTCTCGGTCAGTTTCCTCCTTTATCGTCGCCATCTTACCCCTCATGCTTCAGCTGCTCCCTCGTCCTCACATCTGTTTTTTTGATTACAGACTCATATTTTCATTTAAATGCTGATGTGCTAAAGGAGCACCGGCGGAAATTCGGGAAAAGCCAAACGTCATCATTCCTTCCTTCCTTGGGTGTTTGTAAAGAGTGTGATATCAGACTCTGTTGTTTGGTGTGAGAACCTTCACACTCGCAGACTTCCATGAATTTAAATCAGCTCTGATTAAACTGCGCTGACCATCACTAAAGTCCGACATGATCTGTCAGATGCCAACGTAAAGCTAACGCTAGCGTCGCACGTGCGGATGAAAACTGTCAGATCAAGTGCTGGAGAAGCCGAGAGCGAAATATCCGTTGACTTTTATCAGACTTTGTCCACTTTGTCTTCATGTAAACAAGAAAACGTATTCACCTAAACTTGTTTCTGAGTGGTCGGGTTAGGGATTTATCCATATATATATATATATATATATATATATATATACACACACAGTATCTGTCGTACTTCTACCAATATCTCTTGTATTTCCGTTGTTGCAGAACACCAAGTCCAACTCCAGTCTGACTAAGTGTATACATGCAGGAGTAATCGGACTATGAATCCCATTATCCAACTAGTCTTAGTCTGACTAAGACTAGCTTGATTCAATTGAACATCAATCGCATTATCCAAGTATATTAGTCTGACCAGTCTTAGTCAGACTAGTCTTAGTCGGACTAACGTGAAAAACAAATGATTGTTTTAATCCGACTAAAATTGGACTTTTAACATCCAGGTATATTAGTCAGACTAGTCTTAGTCGGACTAACGTGAAAAACAAGTTATTGTCTTAGTCCGACTGAAATTGGACTTTTAACATCCAGGTATATTAGTCAGACTAGTCTTAGTCAGACTAACGTGAAAAACAAGTTATTGTCTTAGTCCGACTAAAATTGGACTTTTAACATCCAGGTATATTAGTCAGACTAGTCTTAGTCAGACTAACGTGAAAAACAAGTTATTGTCTTAGTCCGACTAAAATTGGACTTTTAACATCCAGGTATATTAGTCAGACTAGTCTTAGTCAGACGAACGTGAAAAACAAGTTATTGTCTTAGTCCGACTAAAATTGGACTTTTAACATCCAGGTATATTAGTCAGACTAGTCTTAGTCAGACTAACGTGAAAAACAAGTTATTGTCTTAGTCCGACTAAAATTGGACTTTTAACATCCAGGTATATTAGTCAGACTAGTCTTAGTCAGACTAACGTGAAAAACAAGTTATTGTCTTAGTCCGACTAAAATTGGACTTTTTACATGCAGGTTAACACCAATCCCATTTTTCGTCACTATTTATACCCAGTATGTCATACATTACTCAAGTTTCACGTCAATAAACCTAAATAAAGCTAAAACACAAATCTCGTACAAAATAAAATCACCACATTTCAATCATTCCCGTGAAGAAACACACGACACAGTCGTCTCCGTGGCGACGCTCATGAATGTTTTAGAAAAATATGGATGTTTTTTATTTTGACCCTAGTTTGACAAGAAGTATAATCTCCATCTCCGTGATCTCAATGGAAACACAGTCTACATCCAAATATGAACAGCGCTATATTTTTCTGTTTTCAACAACACATTCATTCACATTTTTCCTTCTACAAACAGTATTTTTTTTGTTGTTTTTTTTTGCAAAGACACACACACAGTAATAGTATTAATTGATCCGGTCAAATACTTGGTTAAGTGGATTTTCTCTATGCTGAACTCACGAAACAGTGATGGTTTTATAGATGTGTTTTTTTTTTTCTTCTTTAATATCTTTTTAAAAGAATCTATTGAAAACAGCGACAGGTCTAATACAAAGTCCGTCCACTGCAGACTTGTCCAGAGTAACCTCTTCTAAAATAGCTTATTTACAATCGTCTACTGGAAGCAAAACAAAACCCCCGCCGTTGCTTTAGGAACAAAACAAGCTAGCCGTCACTATTCAAACTCAGAGACAAAATGAACAGAACAGAATATATATATATATATTTTTTATTGATTGTGCTTTGTAACCCACAAAAACGTCGTTAGAAATGGAAAAAAACCCGTCAGAGACAACGTCCACGTCGCTCTCTCTCATGGAGATTCTCTACAGCTATGAGCAGGACAGGGCGTAGCATGGTCGACTGTTGTTAGATTTTATTTATTTATATATTTATAAAGTTATTACAGGCCCCACCTACTTTTTTACGTTTTTAACCATTCAAAGCCCTTTGAGATTTGCCAGAAAAAGGTCACAAAAAAGGGAGTCGTTGGACAAAAACTGGTGGCGTAATCTGACGTTTTTTCATTAAAATAACCCCAACACAGAATGAGGCTCTAATCTATGGATGATCAGTGTCATCTGGACGGTGGATTAAAACTTCCTCCAGTGTTTTACAGTCTGATGTGATCTGTGTAAATGAAAATAAATCATCAGTGTACCAACTAGTGGTCAAAATGTGTAAGTGCGAAAGACAAAAAAAAAGAAGCTTGTTGGGGATTGTTTTCCTTTGTTTAAAGAACTTAAAACTGTTTTGCTCCATTCATTTCCTATGGTGGACGTTTTTGACCGCCAACACGACAGCTGTGACTATTATTAAGTAAACCAGTCAAAGTTCACATATGAAGGATCTTGAGGCAAAAAAATTGGGAAAGACGATATTTATGAGTCAGAAATGTTGTTAAAATCACATTAGATTAAACGCTGAAACACTGGAGGAAGGTTTATCGTGGGCAAGCTGGATATTCGCGGTCCTCTCCGTCATTCACCACTAGGGCTGTCACTTTTTGTCCAGGATTTGTGTTCATTCAAAATTGGGAGGGATAGTTCAAATTAAAAAGCGTTGAAACCCCAAATAAGTTTAAAATATACAGCCAAGAAGCACAATCAGACCGTCTGACTCAACTGTTGGTTTAGATGTTCCATCCATTTTGGATGCCATCTTGTCTTGTTGTCTTAGTGTGAAAATGGAGGACACGAGCTAAACTGTCCGACACAGAAGCATCAAAAACAAATTTGCAGACTCAACTGTTAGCTTAGCTGTTAGCTCTACTCGAGTGAGGCAGTGTAGTAGTTTGCGTGGCCGCTAGTAAGAGCACCTACGAAGGAATAGTGTGTCACGTAACGTTGCTTTTAAACTGGAACCTTACAAATCTTCAAAATATACAGCCTAGAAGCGCATCAGAACGTCTCGTTTAAATACCATGTGGTCCAGCAGAGGGCACTGTGAGCTCAGCTTCGCGTTAGATCCGCTTTAAATGTCTCTTTTTTTGGGGCCTTTTTTCTTGTTTTAGCATGGACGCAGCAAATTAACTGCGGACTCAACTGTTAGCTTTAGCTGTTAGCGGCAGAGAAGGCATCACAAAAAAATCAGAGGAACAAATAAATGAATGAACCCTATGTGACGAAATGGTAATGGAATATTAGCTCAGGAAAAAGTGACAGCCCTGTATTATTATTATTATTATTATTATTATTCACACCCTTCTCCATCTTGACTTTCTAGCTGGGCAGGTGTATGCGGTGTACAGTGACGATTGTTTTTCCGGTCTCTCACAGTCAGCTAGTAGATGTTTGTGATCCTGGAACCTGTGACGTCACAGGAACTTCAGTCAAAGGAAAGTGAAACCACCACCGTCCCCCATTCCAGTGTAATCCACGTCTGCGGGCACGGGGCAGCAGCACTTCCTGTCCGGTGTGGCAGCACTTCCTGTCGAGTGTGGCAGCGTTCAGCCCAGCTGCCGTTACACAGTCACCTCAGTCTTGCTGCCTGTGCGGTAGTGCTGTGGCTGCTGCTGCTGCTGCTGCTGCTGCTGCTGCTGCTGCTGCTGGTGGTGGTGCTGTGGGATGTAGTGGAGCTGTTCCACAGTGTGAGTCCGTCTGGAGGCAAACGCCTGCCTCTTATTTGTTGTGTGGTTCATAGCTAAAGTGTTGGAGTGGGCGGCGCCACCCACTCCCTGTGCCCCGCCACCGCCACCTCCTCCACCACCACCACCACCAGCAACGGCGCCACCACCAGCACCATTGTTAGCGGCACTGGGATGGGAGTGCATTTTGGTCATCTTGTACCGATCCATCACAGGCGTGGTGGGTATGAACACGTCTGTGTGCGAGATGGCGCGCGACATGGACTTGTCGCTTCCCCGAAACCCTCCGGACATGCTGCCGACCATGCCGCGCTTCAGAGACATCATGAACTTGTCTGGCGAGAGCAAGGGGTCCTGGGAAAAGAGGCGATCTTGCGAGTACAGGCGATCTTGGGTGTAGAGGCGCTCTTGAGAGTAATGGCGGTCTTTCGGGTAGAGGTGTTCCTGGGACAGGAGGCGGTCCTTCGAGTACATGCGGTCCTTGGTGTACAGACGGTCCTGGGAGGTGTGACGGTCCTGTGGGAGGAGCCGCTCCTGCGACCGCAGACGCTCCGCCGACAGGAGCTGTTCGTCGGAGAGGATCCTGCCTCCGTACGGGGACATGCCGTTGGACGACATGCTGTAATCCTGTGGCGGGGCCGTCTGCGGAGTCAGGACGCGGTCCTGCGACATGGCCCGCTGGACGCGGCGGGGCCTCTGCCTCTGCTGAGACTGCTGCTGTGATGACTGCGATGGGGGAGGGGCCTGCGGGGGCTGGCCCTGGAGCTGCTGCTGTTCCCGGTGCTGTTGAGCAGAAGATGAATGAGGTGAGTTTATTCTCAAGCTGAGGAGCAAAACGCTCGGCCGCCCACCGCTGCAGAACCAAGAGGGAGAACAGCTACAGCCTGAAACAAGTTAAAATACGGAGGCTCGGAGGTTGCACTAAAAGTTTGCTTCATTAGCTGTTTTCAGACATGAAGACCAGAGGACGTCCGGACTAGACATTGGCCGATTGATTATTGTCTACAGGTTTATCGTACTCGTGAGGGTCACTCGGGCCAATCCCAGTTGAAAATTGGCCGGGAATTGGGGTGTCCAATTAACATCTAAACAACAGTGCTAGCCACGCGCGGCACTATGTGTCTTGACACATGATTATTGCGATAATTGAGTCTTGGATTGTAAATGGGTGGAGCCTTCTTCCCATAATCCACTGTTGTTTTATTGCAAAAGAAACTGTTTCAGGATCCCAAAAATGTCCCGCGATCAACTTATCGTACTTAGCCATAAAAATCGTTCCATCTCTAGTCTGTGCGTTCTTTTGTGGATAATTGCATTCTCAAGGACAGCCCTTCAGGACAATGTCGAGAACACGTCAAGACTCGATTGCATGTCTGAGAGCAGCTACAGAAGCAAGTAGAACAAAAAGAACGTGACCTTATTTGGGAAGTCGGCGCACTTGTACCCACCTGGTCTTGAGTGATTTTGAGTACGTGCAAGGGAAGTGTTCCTCTCGCCGCAAGGTCGGGCAGGTGTCGCTTCCTCGTGTAGTACTCGTCGACATCTTTATCTGCTGCAGAGGACATGAGAATCGGGGGGAAGGGAACAGAAGAAAGACGTGAGGAAGAGGAAACACGGGCAGAATAGAGTGGGGACTGGAGAACAGTTTCCCACAATGCAAAGGGACAGCTAGCGCCGCTGGCCGATCCCGTCTGCGTTTCACCTTTTCCAAGCTCGTGGAGGGGAATAGAAAACACAGAAGAGACAAAGGATCACAGTCGGACCGTATTACATGCTCGGCACACAACATCCACACATCCAGGACTCATCTGGGATTCCACAGGCAGTGCCGGCTGTAGGGGGGGGAGGGTTTGGGGGGCAAACTTTTTCAAAGGTCATACGTGGACATCTATAAAACAACACGGGTACAGGTGTGAGCGGGGAAGCACGCAAGGCACGTCGTACCGCACACACGCATGCTGGAAAAAGCTTGATCGCATTAGTGCACAAACACACGGTTACACGGAGGATTTACACGTGTACTCGGACGTCCTTGAGTCGGTTGTTTTCTGTGGTCGTTTGTGGACAAACAGCTAACATCATGCAGCCGGAAGCAGGTTCAAGAGAGAGAGAGGACGAGGACACATTTGCAAGAAGGTGTAGCATCGACTTCATGCCACACGACGCAGACCCATGCACGAAGACTTCAGTGTGTGTGTTCACGACCACATACAGTACAGTAACTCAGACACAGAATGCAGTAAAATGGACACACATATATATATATGTACATAGTATATGGACAAAAGTATTTGTTAAATGTTGAATTCAGGTGTTTCAATCAGGCTTAAGGGTCTAGGCCTCTTATCTCCATGAAGGACAATCTTATAGCTTCAGCATACCGAGGTATTTTGGACATTTCTATGCTTCCAACTTTGTTTTGCAACAGTTTGAGGACGGTCCTTTTCTATTCCAACATGATTGTGGGCCAATTCCAATTCCTATCTTAACCCTCAAGCTCAACCCTTAATCTTAACTGGCCTCAAAACCAAGTGTTGAGGGTTATTTTGTCACTGAGAAATGGGACACTCCTTAAATGCAGATACGTCTTCAGACTGTAGGGGGCAGAATAACGCGAAAGCTGCGTCCAGTCTGTCAACTCCAAAAAAGAAGAAGAACGCATTTACGTCAGGATTATTTATTACGATCCGTTTGTCAGTCAAGTTATTAGGTTGTCAGTTAGTTATAAGATGATACTCATACAAATACCACAACCACGGACATATTCAGCTGACAGTTACCACACACCACGGCTTATTGAAAAGTAAACCATAGCAAACCATCGCTTGTCCTCACCGGCCGACTATTGACAAAAGATCGTAAAATAAAAATAAATGTTACGCAACAATGACGTCAGTAATCCATAATATGGGCCTAAACTAAGATAATGGTTTTCATCATTTTTATATCTCTATTAACAAAGAAAATACTTCATTTGTAGCGTACTCGTTTCGCTGCTTTCCGCACCATCTTTGTTATGGCAAAACGCGCAATGCATTCTGGGTAGCCCTTGCTCCCAAGGGTGGTCTTGGAAAATCTCAATATTGAGGGCGATACAGCCCTTAAACTTGGCCCTCAACTTAATTTTTCTGAGAATCGGGACAGCACTTGCACTAAAGGGAGAGCATTTTTGAGATTGAGGATTAAGCAAGGAATTGGAATTCACCCTGTGTCCCAGTGGACAAAGCAAGGACTACAAAGTGTGGAAGAACTCGAGAACCTCAACCCCATCCAGCACCTTTGGGATGAACTGGAACTGGAGCTTGTGAGCCAGACCTTCTCGTCTAACAAAAGGGGGAACAACTCCATATTAAAGTCCTGAATCCTTCCTGAATTTGAAGACATTGTTACAGTCCCTGTTGGTGTAGTGGACAGGCATCCAAATACTGTAATGGTAAGGTCAGGCGCTGATGTTGGATGATAAGTCCTGGAAGAAGTGTACTGGTCAATTCATGTCTTTATCGTCCTTGTTTTGTCCACTGGGAAACAGTCATGCAGGAATAGAAACGGACCTTCCTCAAACGCATCAAATTTGGATTCCTAACGTTGTCCAAAAATGTCTTGATGTGAAGCGTCAATATTGTCCTTCGCTGGAAATCGGAGGCCTCGACAACAAGCTTCTTCATTCTTTTCTCAACACCATCGTCCTAAGTTAGAAGTAAATCAAGTCACTTCTCTTTTTCTGACGGAGGGAATCAATTACACGGCGAGCAGACCTAACCACCTTATTAAGATTTCGGCGGTGACTCTGAGTCCAGGCCTTGTCTTTTTCAATAACGGCTACAGCGGCGTCCCCGCGCCACCTGTCAAGATTACACTCTGCCAAACTCCTCTTCAGCAAATCGATTCATTACCAGAGATAATAAAAACAAGATGTTCCTTTCTCGGGCATAATAGTCTTCAAGATCCGGGCAGGCCGTTGAAAAACTCATCAGCCGCATTAGCATAGCGTGAATGAGTAACTCCTCATGTGCACTGTCCTGCGCCGCAGTTGGCTAAACACTTTTTTTCTCTTTTTTTTACTTCACTTTTGATACTAATTTGCATTAATAAGCAGTTGCATTCTTCTCTTTTATGATCCCCGACAATGAAAAGTGCTGCTCCGTCTTTCCTTCGAGCAAAATCCGACACGATCTATCAGCGAGCGACAACAAGAAGACGACGACGACGACGCCGGAGCCTCTCGGCGACGCAAAAATAATAATACGCTTTGGAAGCTGAAGGACGACGCCTGTGGACGTTTTTCGATTCAACGCTTCTGAAAAGCTGTTATCTTTTTTTTTTATATAAATTGAATTCATTTGTTTTTGTTTTAACGCCTAATCTATTGTTATGCTAATTTCCTTCAAGTGAAAACTCTGGTTCTTCTTCTTTTTCTTTATTCAAACACAGAACAACTGACGACCAAAACATCGCAGTAAACCTGTCCTGCCTCAGGAGTGCGAGCCGGTGTGGAGCGAGTGTGATGTACTTATATTCACTCCAAGAGCAACCGTGGCTGCAGCCTTTAGGTGAGAGGGTGAGGGGGTGAGAGGGTGAGGGGGTGAGGGAATATCAGTGACTCGGAGTTCTGTGAGAAAACTAAACTGGGATTATGAAGAACCAGAGACGGTGTTTTGATTCTACGTAATCCCGTCAAACATATCGTTGCTAAACGGGAAAATCCATATATATAGTAGGAAAAACCAATGAAATTCTAATCCCAGAGCTGTCGCTGATCTTTTCTTTGACAGTAAATTTTCATTGCATAAATTAAACCTTTCAGGTGTCTAATAGCATTTTTTGTATGGCTAACATAACATCTTTGATCTAACGGATCTTTGGTTAACAATAAAATGTTCCTGACATGGCGATGCTAAAATTGGGCTATGTGTGGCTAATGATAAAATCTATTTAGATTAAATATTTGTTGGAGTGATGTAAAGAGAAGTGTATCGTCTGCATAGAGGAGAACAATGATGCTGGAAAATATGGAGAAATTGGAATATTTCATCCTTTCTTAAACCTTGAATGGATGATGTAAGAAACAGAACAAATGTCCGATAAAACGGGAATTAAACGAAGAAGACAAACGATCGTTGACGTCAAAAAGTTATCGTTTCTTTTTACTTTCAAAAGAGTTTGATGGTTTTGGCTGGCGTGTATTTTGGCTAACAGGTCTGAGAATAGCGCTAGCGCAAACTAGCCTACACTTGCTCACGCTATTAGCTTAAAATCAATGGATGTGTTGGTGTGTATCGTCTGCATAGAGGAGAACAATGATGCTGGAAAATATGGAGAAATTTGAATATTTCATCCTTTCTTAAACCTTGAGTGGATTTTTTTCGGACTAATTTTTAATTTGTGACAAATTAAATAATTTTGACCGATTTTGCTCAGTGACTCCACGTTAACACGAAGTATCGCACAAAACTTTATCCAATCAGGAGCCGGAACTCCACAAAGAGGTCGTCCTTTCTGCTTGTGAGGTTAGGCCACGCCCCTTATACTTAGATGAATTAAGTTCTGACATGCGTCCCACGTTGACGGTGCTCCGTTTATTCAATGCAGTATTTATTTCTTTTTCAACCATGCAGCAGGGCATCGGGCGCGTGGAGCCTACTCTTGCTCGCATTAGTGCAGTGAACTTTGACCTACTGAGTTTCTTCAGGGATGAGAATCGGCTGAGGTCGGCCGTGACGGCCGCCTCGTAGGAGGGCGGCAGGTGCGACAGGCTCTGGAAGGAGCGCGAGAAAGACAGGTCGTAGGGCTCCGTCTGTGATGTCAGGATGCCGCTTATCCGATTGTTTTCTGGAGACACATACGTACATGTACAGACACAGAAAGAAAGGGGGGAAAGAAAAGGAAAAAATAGAAATGGGCCGGTTGGCTTCTCCTGTGTGTCACACTCAAACCCTTTCCCCCCGCCCCCGTTTCACAAAGACAACACCGTCATGGACGACCACCTGCTGAGGTAGAGAAGTTCTGCTGGGCTGGAGTTTCAGATGTACAAACTCGTCCCGGAGGCAGACGCAGCTTTAAATGAGGAACATATCGTTTGTATGAAACCAGGATCCGTGGATGGATTCATTAAAGTTTAGCCTGCAGGAGAATTCAGCTGAGTGCACAGAAATGTAAATAATTGATAGTTGTTTGTGAGGCTGTAGCCGCTGAGGACATGTCTGGGCTAATGTCTCTGGGACTTTGGGGTTGTTGCACTGACCCACGCACTCATTTACATTTGTGCAAATGAACATGAACACAAGTTTTTAATCGCTGGTTTGTGTGAGTCAGTACAGGATAAAGCTGCCTGGAAACGGACCTGGCTTTAAATATTCAATCTAAATTATTAAAATGTATTGATTTAGGCCCAAAACGCTTCATTAAAAAAGTACATTTTAACAGAAGCTTCTTTTGTTGCTAAAGTTTCACAGACTAAAAACAGCTAATGCCTCCTGTAAGAAGCCGTTAAAGTTCAGCCACGGTCGACCTTTAAAGTTTGAGAGTTTACAGACCTTTAAAGTTTTTAAACACATCAGCGACTAAAACGATTATTTCTTTAAAGTGCAGCCACAGTTTTAGACGAGTAAATCACAGCTGAGGTGTCGCAAACGCACACACGAGGCGCTACATGTCACCATTTTATCTCACAGACAAGCTAACGTGTTTCTGACATGCAAATGCTTGTTGACGTCAAAAAGTTATCGTTTCTTTTTACTTTCACAGGAATTTGACGGTTTGGCTGCCGTCTATTTTGACTAACAGGTCTGAGAATAGAGCTAGCCTACACTTGCTCACGCTATTAGCTTAAAATCAATAAATGTATTGGTTCATTTGACATTTGAAAAATGTGTAATAAGTTTTCTGTTTACCACGTTTAAAAAAAGGCTATTTTTGAAATCACAGCTGAGGCGCTACACGTCGCCATTTTACCTTGCAGACAAGCTAGCATGAAGTTTCTGACAAACTAGCTAGCTCCAAAGTTATCGGTTCTTTTTTGACAGTTTTGACTGGCGTCTATTTAAAAAAAAGGCTATTTTCTAAATCACAGCTGAGGTGCTACACGTCGCCATTTTACCTCACAGACAAGCTAGCGAGAAGTTTCTGATGTGCTAGCTAGCTCCGGCTCAACATGAGCTCAACAGAACAACTGCTGTTTGATGTCAGAAACAGAACAAATGTGCGATAAAACGTGAATTAAACGAAGAAAACAAATGCTCGTTGACGCCAAAAAGTTTTCGTTTCTTTTTCATTTTACAAGAATTTGACGGTTTTGGCGGGTGTGTCTATTTTGGCTAACGGGTCTGAGACTAGAGCTAGCGCAAACTAGCCTACACTTGCTCACGCTGTGAGCCTAAAATCAATGAATATGTTGGTTGATTTGACATGAAAAATGTCATGTAAGTTTTCTGTTTGCCACGTTTAGCGCAAAAAAAGGCAATTTTCTCATCTGCTTGAGCTCATTTCATTTCAGACAACTCGTTCAAGTTAAAACATTTCTTTCTCGGGCGTCACTTTGAGATTTTAATCCCGGCTTTTATCACGACTCGCTTTAGATGACTGTAATACTATGTTATGACTTCGGTTGGTTTTTAAAACACAGGCGAGCAGTTTACTCCAATTTTAGTGTCACTTCGATGGCTTTTAAAGTTCTTTGTTTTTAAACGACTTCGTGGTATCTGTCCGACCTACGCTCTCTTACAGGAAAAAGAACCAGTTTCTCTGTCGTTGTGGAGTTCGTACAGACTCTTTAGTCGTCACTTAGAGGTGACTTTTATGTTGTTTTTAAAGTTGGATTGCTATTTTCTGCCTCAGAGACAATCTTTGACACCTGAACCTCCAACCTGCAGTGATGGGGGGGGGGGTTGGTGTAGACGGTCACATCAGGCACTCGGTGGGTGAGCGTTGGTTCAGACATGACAGCGAATGTGGTGGTGGTTTTTTTTGACGAGAGGAAACATCGGTCCACGAGAAGGGAAAAGGAAAATAAATCACCAAACAACAACAGTCGTGTTCTGAAGAAGAAGAAGTGACCGCCACTGGAGACAGAGCTGTGTGTGTGTGTGTGTGTGGACGGGCTTGTGTTGATATGGTGCGTTATGATGCCAGGGAGACACACGGGGCAGTGACGGGCCTTTATTCCGTCTCTCTATTCTCTGTCCCTTTATCTCTGGTCCACAAACACCCGTCAGTCTTATCTGTGCGACCATGCTGTCGCCCACTTTCCCCCCCGATACTTTATTCTTCGCTGTCACTTCACCGTTCTCCCTCTCTCTCGCCCCTGTGAGCGGTGAGTATGGACGCCACGTCCAAGACCAAGACTTCAATGGACAGATAAAAACGGCTGCAGGACAGGGAGGACAAGGAGGAAAAAGACAGGGGACAAGATGGAGATAAAAGACTCTCCAGAAGTCCGACTAAACTTCGTTTGAATCTGAACACCCAGATATCGCAAACTGTTGTAGACGCTGCTACGACGTGAAAGAGCAACGTAAACACTGTGGAAGCTGGAGGAAACTGAGAGTATTCTCTGTCGGATTAAGGAATCGTACGTTTCAGAGTTCATGGATCGTAGAAAGACCCGAATCGGCTCACAGGACATCGACAGCTCCAGTGGTGCAATCGGTCAGCGCGCGGTACTTATACGACAGTGACCTGCAGCAGAAATGCCGAGGTTGTGAGTTCGAGCCTCACCTGGAGCATGGCAGTTTTATGGAAGCGGGTCCGCTGCAACTAGCTAGCTAGCCACATTCAAGGATTTTCCAAACTGACTTTGGGAGATGACTTTGTTCAATGATTTAATCCTAAGAAAACAGACTATACGATATCTTTTGTTGGTTAGGTACCTTCCTCAGGGACAGGTTCAAAACCTGGGACAGATCAAGGCCTGGGGTTTCCCTGAGGAATACCTAAAGCCCCGCCCAACACTTAACTGGCCCTATTTAGCTCTTCCGATGATCGTGGGTGTCTTCTGATTTTAGCCTGATTTGAAGAGATCATCTGGCCAAATTATCCTGTAGTGTGAGGGATTAATAGATGCAATAGAGTCTTCACGATTTCAAAACGTAAGTGATATCGTCTAGTCTGTTTTCTCTGGATTAAATCATTGAGAATCCGTTACAAAGTTCGTACAAAGTCGTCTCCCAAAGTCAGTTTGGAAAATCCTTGAATGTGGCGAGCTAGCCAGTGAGATCCAGAGGAAACTGAGATTTTTCTACAGATAGGCTCTGTAGATGTCAGTGGCTCCAGTGGCGCAATCGGTCAGCGCGCGGTACTTATATGACAGTGACCTGCAGCAGAAATGCCGAGGTTGTGAGTTCGAGCCTCACCTGGAGCAAGGTAGTTTTATAGAAGCGGGTCCGCTGCAACTAGCTAGCTCGCCACATTCAAGGATTTTCCAAACTGACTTTCGGAGACAAATTTGTATGAACTTTGTCACAGATTCTCAATGATTTAATCCTAAGAAAACGGACCAGACGATATCTTATAGCTAGCTAGCTGCAGTGGACACACTTGATTTAGTGAATCCATTTGACGCTACTCAGTCACGTTGTTTTCATAGCTCCTCGACAATGTGGGCAGGGGCTTCATAGTAACGGTTGCGTGAAACTGCCGTGACATGGTTTTCTACGTGGGTTTTTGGGTGAAACTGAATCATTAGAATCGGTGGATTAAAAAGTTCACAGAATCGATCACTACTTAGCTTTTAAACATTTCCTTTGCTAAATGTTGGAGATGAACGCATGTTTTTAGGGATTTTTTATCTTTAATCTACAGTTCGGTAATAGTTGGCTTTGATTCCTGTGTTGGACGTCGCGCTCATGACTCGATCGCTGATGGAAAAGCAGAATAAACGAGTCGAGCTGGAACTGTGTAGTGGAAAAGCGTCGTTAGTAACTGAAACACAAGAAGGAAAGTGGGGAAGTTTGAGAGAGTGGAACACGGGGGGTGTTGGTGTTGTTGTGTGTGTGGGGGGGCGGAGTCAGGTGGCAGCAGGGGATTGTGGGAGCTGCAGGGAGGATGTTGACAGGGTGTGAACGATCGTCTGCTGCTCTGCGTCGATACAGGAAGTGACAGACCTGATTCAGATAGTCTTTGCAACACTGAAAAACTGACTTTATTTACTTATTTATTTATTTATTAAAGGCGTCGACAAATCACGTTAAAATACCAAAAACTCTGCTCGTGTTTCCTTTATAGTAACTGGATCATCATCACCTAGTGGTTGCTCATAGTGTGAGCTAGTGTGATATTATTATTATAATACATAAATTATTGTTATTATTGTTATTATTATTATTATGCATGTGCAGCACCTTATTCATAGTTTAATGTCAGGTTTTTAATTATGGTTTTATACAAAAATAAGTTTAAATTAAAATTTTACTTCTAAAATTTTGGATTTTTTTGTGGAAAATTGTAGATTAAATCAAGATTATTTACAGATAAAGATCATACAAAAATAATTAAAAAACTGTTAGAATAACATTTTTTATGCTCAGAAATGTCTGGACCGAACTATTTTTAAAATCTTAATCGATTTTGGCGTTTTTCTGTGATTTGCCAACAAACAAAATGGTAAAATAAGACAATTTATAAATCAACGATCACATGAACGAACTTTCAGACGTTCATTTTTGTTTGAACGCGTTAAAAACAGTTTGAAAAGTGCAAAAGCTACTCGACTCAGGTCTGAAAACACAAACAGACGGAGGTTAGTTTGAACACAAACGTGTGTTGATGGATGGAAATCAAACGTGTGTCAATGTACAAACGTATGAATGAGTGAACGTATGAATGAGCGAGTGAATGAATGACTTACCACGTCTCAATGATCGGTGAGCTACCGAAACCAAGTCAAAAAACAAACAAAGATTTCAGAAACATGTTGATGATGACGAGCAAAAGAACACAGGAGTGCTACATTTTCTGCATCAGTTAAACAAACAAAAAGTCAAATAAAAACAGGTTGTACTTCCAGACAGGGGGCGCTGCAGGCAAACACCTGAGCCCCAGTGTCCACAGCGATGTCCTTTATGCAACATTTTCAAGACATTTAACCAAATATTAATGTAAATACATTATATTTTAGAGCAGTGACCTCGTTCTTTATGTGTCCTTATGCAGCTTTTATTTTGGTATGTGTTTCTGCCCCCCCCCCCCCCCCCATATTCTGTTGATACGGTCCTGCGTCCACAGGCAGTGGCTTTGACCACATCCTGAAATTTTAAGCTCGAACATCAAAGCGCGGACGACGACGTGTCGTCAAAATGGATTTTTCCATGTTTTCCACTGATTCTCCGAGGCTTTTCTGCACAGCAGTGGTTTCCCTATCTACACACACACGTGTGTGTGACTGAGTGTGTGTGTGTGTGTGTGTGTCAGTCAGTCTGTCAGTCTGTCTACAGAGCGCCTGAAATAATTTTTTTATATTTGGCCTTTTTTGCGATGTGGCTTTGACGGCAAACTTCCTGTTTTGTGGCGAAATGGCAGCTTAAATGTATTTATTTAACGGCCAACTTCCTTTTGGGTCAAGTTTGTTTCCGTAAACGCGTTCAGGGTCGGTCTTTTGTGTCGCGTATAAAGTTCGGGGGCGATCAGTCATTGTGTGCAGGAGTTACAGGGCACTTCCTGTTTCATGGCGAACGGTCTAAATTCGCCATAACCCCGAGGGCTGCCGTAGTTACGCACATTTGAATGCGCAAAACCTTTCGCCTTTGATGGGTTCAGTACAAATTGGCACGTTTTTTTTAACGTCTGTACGACAAATGCACTCGGAAAAGTTCGCTTGTACGCATTTACGTTGGGTGCAAATCGTCAAAGTGGACACCAAAATTCCAAAATGGCCGACTTCCTGTTGAGTTGAGGCCATAGTTACGGTCGACTTTTTTGTTCGTCTCGGTCCATAACATCTTCCCACCAAGTTTCGGGAAATTCGGTGGAACTCGATGTGTGCGGAAGTTATAGGACACCCCCTGCTGGTTATTCAATATATTTTTTACTTCCTTATTGGTGTGGACTCCCCTAAGCGCCACTTACAAGAATTATCCCCAGTCATTATTATGATATTAATAAAAATCCACCATAGACATAATTATAGATGATTATTATAGGATGTTTTAATTGAAATAAGCTCCTCCCACTGCTTACCATTCTTAGGTGTGCGTGTGGGGCTACCTAAAGCCACATGGTTATAGTTGTGCTGATGGGTACCTGCAATGACAAAAGCAATGAAACATCTGTTCAGTGGAAACAGAGGAGCGATGTCGTGTTAGTGTTCGAGTGAACGACGACAATTAAACACATAATTCACTCACTCATAAAACAACAACAAATGAACGAGGCGACGTTTTGATTTACGCTCTTCATAACGTCGAGGCTAATTCAATTAGAGTCTTTTAACGGGGGGTGAAATATGCATTTAATTGTCCTCACGTTATGCGAATGGACATAAAAAAGATGATAGGGTGTGTGTGTGTGTGTGTGTGTGTGTGTGTGTCCTGAGAAAACATGGTTACAGAGAAGTCAGAGGCGGCAAATTAAACAGAGAAGAAGAAGAAGAAGAAAGTTAAGAAAACAGGGAGATTAAACAGTATTCAGAGTCAGGGAAAAACACTCGTAAATGAAAGAAAACCTCTTTACTACACGTATAAATACATGTATATACGTACAGACAGATCGTACACATCACATTTACACAAAGAGATCTGTTTCACAAAAAAATACAAGACAAGTCAAGGGTTTTCAAATCGCGTCAACAACGCGTCGACGATGCGTAAGCTGCGCGTGCAGCCCAGATTTTGGAATCGTGTAAAAGAGCGCGTTGGGTGCGCATGGACTCGGCAAACTGAATTTTCCGTGGAAAAGGATAGTTTAGTCAGACTTACGCGATAGTTCAGCTTTAGTCAGACTAACAGGATAGTTTAGTCAGACTAATAGGATAGTTTAGCTTTAGTCAGACTAATGCAATAGGTCAGCTTTAGTCAGACTAATGCAATAGTTCAGCTTTAGTCAGACTAATGCGATAGTTTAGCTTTAGTCAGACTAACAGGAAAGTTCAGCTTTAGTCAGACTAACAGGATAGTTTAGCTTTAGTCAGACTAACACTATTGTTCATCTTTAGTCAGACTAATGCGATAGTTCAGCTTTAGTCAGACTAACACTTTGATTTAGCATTAGTCAGACTAACTGGATAGTTCAGCATTAGTCAGACTAACTGGATTGTTTAGCTTTAGTCAGACTAACTGGATAGTTTAGCTTTCGTCAGACTAATGCGATAGTTTAGCTTTAGTAAGACTTACACTATAGTTCAGCTTAAGTCAGACTAACTGAATTCTTCAGCTTTAGTCAGACTAACTCGATAGTTCAGCTTTAGTCAGACTAACACTATAGTTCAGCTTTAGTCAGACTAACTGGATAGTTCAGCCTTAGTCAGACTAACGTGAGTCTTTTAGTTCCTCGTTATAAAAAGTGAATCAGAATTTTACTCTTTTCTCCTCGACTGAGGCTTTATGTTGATGAGGTGAACCTCGTTCGTTCTCGAGGTCACGACCTGTCGTGTTTTTAATTTATAAAACAATGACGTTTGCATAAATGATGTCGTTTCCTCACTGCGGCTAATTAATAATCTCTGACAAAGATAAAACTCTTTTTTATAAAGAGCTCCTCGTTGTCGTCGTTGCACGTCTGGTTAAATTAAACCTGGTTTCTCCTCTGAATTTAGAAGAAGGTCAAGATATTTTATAGATTTGACTTCAGTTCCTGACACTTTAGATAGATTAAAATACACTTTTTTATTGTCTTTGAAAAAACAGTTTTTAAAAACTGAGGTCTTAGATCTGTTGGGTCCACGGAGACTCGCCAAGTCAAGCGTCCCGCGGAGAAGACGCCGACGACCGTTAGCTCATTAGCACCGCGGACAGCCAGTGTTCACTGATCCATCTGTAATCTGGGGACCAATTAATCCCGTTCAAGGCGGCGTGCGTTCGTTCCCCGACACAAGCGGCGGCCTCCAACCTCTCAGAGCCGTGAGGGACGTCTTATCGTCTCAGAACAGAGCGCTGCAACATCCCCGTCCAAAATAACCCTCCACACACGTCGTGGTTCTGTTAGCAACGCCAGGAAAGTGTTGACGATGGAATAGAATAAAAAAGAACGTGGATTATTTGTGATTGACGTGCTTTGAAGATCTGTTATCCGTCAATATGGCGATGACACAGCCGTGTGTTCCTCAGACATAAGGCAGCTTTTCCCTCTGGATTCAGTGACCTGACGTTTAATTTCTCTTTGCCTTTCACTGATCTCCAGGGAAGAACTCGCCTCAGCACGAGCAGCGGCCCTGAACCCCCCCGAGCCGTGGGGCTCCTTATCGGCTCAGACCACCTCACTGCACTGTCGCCCTCCTTTATGAGCTGACCGAGCAAATATAAAACCTCCACAAAACACTTTTACCACCAGGCAACGCAACGCAACGCCAGAGAAGCCATCGCTCTTCTGCTCTCTGTCAGTTACCGCCTTCGTCTCCTAAAGTCAGAGGTCTTAAACCTGGGGGCGGGGGCCCACATGTGGCCCTTCAATCCATTTCTCTGCGTAACCTAAGTAGAGCACTTTACGCAGGAGTATAAATTGGGCTAAACACTATAGTTCAGCTTTAGTCAGACTAACACTATAGTTCAGCTTTAGTCAGACTAACTGGATAGTTCAGCTTTAGTCAGACTAACACTTTAGTTCAGCTTTAGTCAGACTAACTGGATCATTTAGCTTTAGTCTGACTAACGTGATAGTTCAGCTTTAGTCAGACTAACACTATAGTTCAGCTTTAGTCAGACTAACACTATAGTTCAGCTTTAGTCAGACTAACATGATAGTTCAGCTTTAGTCAGACTAACTGGGTAGTTCAGCTTTAGTCAGACTAACAGGATAGTTTATCTTTAGTCAGACTAACTGGATAGTTTAGCTTTAGTCAGACTAACTGGATAGTTTAGCTTTAGTCAGACTAACGCTTTAGTTTAGCTTTAGTCAGACTAACAGGATAGTTTAGCTTTAGTCAGACTAATCTAATAGTTCTGCTTTAGTCAGACTAACATGATAGTTCAGCTTTAGTCAGACTTACGCTTTAGTTTAGCTTTAATCAGTGGTTTTTGATATGTATAGATTAATTTTGCTTCGTGAATATGTTTAGAAATGTAGATATAATGTTATATAGAGAATGTTTGTACAAAATAGGGTAAGAAATATAAAAAATAGGAAAAATAATAAATGTAGGACATAGGACAGTACATTAGCTAGCATATTTATTTTATATATATAGCTTATATATCATTTACTGTTATTTTGAATGTATATATATATGAGTTGAAGTTTGTGATGAACATGCTCTGAAGATTGTTGAGTTAATCAGGATCTAAACTGATAAATAGATGTTTTTCCGCCGTGTTTCTGTCAGATTCAGTGGTTGAATCCGTAACACAGCTGCTCCTCTGGATACGGCATCGTTGCGTTCGTGTCTCGGCACGAACATCGGCCTCAAACTCCACTGGAGACACGAGGTTCCTTATCAGCTCAGACCACCTCGCTGCACCTTCGCTGACGCTGCAAATATAAACCTCCACAAAATGTTTTTTACCACGAGGCAACGCCAGGAAAGTTTGTCAAGTGAAGCACGGAGCCACCGCTCTCCGCTAGCTGCTGCCTTAAGTCTGTGATCGACATGCTCTGAAAAGGATGTTGGGCTTGAAAAGGAACCGTTATCTGAATCTGCTAAGTTGTCGACGTTTGGCCGCCGCCTTCTTTTACGACTCTGTGACGCCTCGCATCAAAAGAAGAAGACGCGTCTCCGGCACGACCGGCAGCCGCTTATCGCCTCAGACCACAGCCGAGCTGATGGCGCAAAATATAACCGTTCACGCGCCGCGTTTACGGCGGAGCAGCGCCGCACAAGTGTTTATCACCGTTCCCTTCGTTTAGACACGCGCTGCCGTTCCATTAGTCACTGCGGTGTCGTCTGTGATTGACGCGCTCGTCTGATTGTCGGGGTTAAACCGGGCTCACTGATCTAAATTGCTAAATAGATGTTTTTTCCATCAATATGCTGATGACGCCGCCGCCGCCATGTGTTTTCTTCACACGGTCGCGTCGCCGGATTCAGCGTCTCTGATGCAGCGATCGGACACGGTCGCCTCCCTCACCTCCGCCAGAAACATTAGTCACATTTAATTTCTCGTTTGCTTCTTAACGGCCGTCCAGAGGAGACCTCCTTCCTCCTCCTCCTCCTCCTCCTCTGCGTAACAGCAGTCGGATGGAAAACAAGTGACTCAGTGATCTGACATTTGGTGTTTTTTTTTGGCGTCGTCTCTCACTTCACACTTGGAAAACATCACTTCCACGTAAAGCGATATGAGAGAGAGAGAGAGGGGGGGGGAGCACTCTGAGACGACCACCGAACGCCTCCGACACGCCAGAGTTAAGTAAGCGTTTGCAGAATCGACCGCAGCGTGGGAACTATCAGGATCGATTGTAGTGAAGAATTAGCATTCTGTTTAGCGACGGTAACGCCGCATCACGGCGTCCTGTCACTGCGTCGTCTCTTAGATCGTAGACGAGTCGTACGCAGCGCTGCCAAACGGCATCCACGTTTTGGGAAACGTTCAAGAAACGGTGATTCTCTAACTTTTAAACAATGGTGAAGTAGGTTTTCACTGGCTAAATGTTGGGCTAGGCTACGATTATTGACATTATTGATCTATAATTTCATTATATTTCTGCTTCTCCGTCTCTAGGTGTCAGCACAGGGATCTACGCCGGATGTTCACAACTGTTTAGTGGTGTGGGAACGTTCCCTGAAGGTTCCTCCTGATATGGCAAGTTTTCTTGACGTTCATGTAATGTTTTTGGTTGCACATTCAGTTCCCAGAACGTTCCACGAACATTACTTTGTCACAACCTTCTTACAACCTTTATAGAACCTTCTCCTTTGGTTTTCCAAAACCTTCCATGAACGCTACTTTGTCACAACCTTTATAGAACGTTCTCTTTTGGTTTTCCAGAACGTTCCTCTAATGGTACTTTATCACAACCTTCTTACAACCTTCACAGAACGTTCCCCTAATGTTACTTAGTCACAACCTTCTTACAACCTTTACAGAAGGTTCTCTTTTGGTTTTTCAGAACGTTCCACTAACGTTACTTAGTCCCAACCTTCTTACAACCTTTATAGAATGTTCCCCTCACATTACTTCGTCACAACCTTTATAGAACGTTCTCTTTTGGTTTTCCAGAACATTCCTCTAACGTTACCTTGTCACAACCTTCTTACAACCTTTACAGGATGTTCATCTAATCTTACTCAGTCCTAACCTTCTTACAACCTTTACAGAACGTTCCTCTAACGTCACTGGCTGTTCTCTACTAAGCTGCTGCATTAGAATCGTAGAATCTTATCTTCAGTAGTTTCATGGTGGATCACAATTCCAGCATTAGTGAGAAGAACCAAAGCCTAAACCTAAAGAAAATAATGCTATAAAACATGTGAATAAAGGCAGAGCCAATCAGAGACGAGCGTTTCCTCGGGTCTGTCACATGTGAACAATCTATGTGTGTGTGAGGCATCATTTAAAATCATAATCTGCACCAAATACAGAGAAGGTTAAAATAATGATCAGACAGTTGTGAGTTCAGTCTCTTTCACACGTTCATATCTGGGTTTGTTTGGAAACGTTAAAGCTGTCAGTTTCCACAAAGTTAATATAGAAATTGCTAAAACACCTTTATTTTCAGTTTGGAGAGAAAACTTTAATTCCCTTAAACCGAGACTTGCGAGCTTGGATTAAAGAAGTGGAAGAAAAAAATTCCTGCAGCGGAATATTTTTGAGATGGTTGAAATTGTGGTGGACGAACAAACACGGCTACAAAACCCTGACAATAAAGTCAGACAGGAACAACTTAATGGAAAACCCTTAAGGCTCGGTATCTCTGAACAGCAGCTGAAATACAGCGAGCGCTGGATAACTGAGACTGGAAGTAGATAAGAGAGAGAGAGAGAGAGAGAGAGAGAGAGAGAGAGAGAGAGAGAGAGAGAGTATGAATGTGTCGGACACTGGGATGAAGAACAGTAAACGATAAAGCTCCACAATGTCCTGAACCACAGCTGTTCTACCTCTTTTCTAAGAGATTAAAAACAGATTCGAACCCCAGTTTAAACCTGGTTTTGACTCATGGGAATGGGTTTGATCAGCAGTCAAATGACCTAGCGTTGGTGGTGAATAAACACGCTAAATTCTTCTACGTCGTCTTTATTTTGGGAAAAATTCTGCACCAATTCAAGCTCAACACTATAAACCACACAGTTTGTTGGACGGTCCTCGATATTTTGACTAAAATAGGGACCGAAGTAAGAGATACAAACAAGCTATTGTTGTTTATTTCTTACCGTAACATTTGCCAGCTTGTAACCAGATACACTCTTAGAAATAAGGGTTCAAAGAGGGTTCTTCTACAAGGGCTGAGGTTCTACCTGGAACCATTTGCTTCTGAAAAACCCTTCCCCCGAAGAAAGGGTTTTTCAAGGGTTTTTGGTAACACTAATGGTTCTAGGAAGAACCATTTTGATCCAGAGAACCCTTTAAAACCCCTTTCCTGAATAAAGGGTTTTAAAGTTTCTTGGTGGAACCCTCCAAAAGGGTCCCAGGTGGGTTCTTCTAAGGGGTTCTTCTATGAGGACAAGCCGAAAAACCTTATATGGTTCTACTTAGCACTTTTATTTCTAAGAGTGTAGTTGTCAGTTATAATACCGAGATGGGTCAAAGGCTAGGGTTCCCCTAAAGCAAGGCACCCAGTCCCCCATGGCTCCCCATCGTATGCTTGATATTTACGACTTGAACAGTGATTGGGAGCGTGAACAGAACTCCGCGATAACCAACGAGAGCGAGCTGACCGAGAATCGGACGTTTCAGAAGTCACGTCAAATCACGTGACGGTACGTGAGATCCCAAATCCCTGGAATCTCCTCCCTGAAATCGTTTGTTGATCCTGAGTGTTGCCTGGATCGTCTAATCTGTGCTTTAAAACGTTGTAAATGGGTTAGAAAGTTCGTTGAGTGCAGCCCACCGCTCCAAGGATCGGAGTATGTGCAGTTAATGCAACGTAGAAACGTCCTTTAGAGTTTTTAGAGATCCATCGTCATCCTCAACTCTTCACCACGTCCTTCTCTAAAAGCAACACTCCAGTTCAGAATTGAAAGGCCTTGAGTCGGATGTTCAGGCTTCACCGTGTGTGTGTTTTTGTCGGGTTTAAACCTCTCTGTCCCACCGGCTCTGACCACAACCACAAGTAAAGAAAGTGAAAGAAAGGAACCACCTCGGGCTTGACATTTAGCAGCTAACAAAGAGCGTTCACATTTAATCTCTAAATGTTAACCACCATAATGGCCCCACTTCAGTGCGGTTCGCGGGGGGACAAAAGCTCTGGGCCCCCGTGGACAGAAGAAGCTCCCACCTCCTCATTGATCGAGCAGGAGGATTAACTCTGACCCAGTTCAGCTGGTGCTGATAACGCTGCCGTTGTATTTATAGCACTAACAGCGGCGCACACCGACGGAGAGTCGGAAACTGGAGCTCGTAAAGCTGACTCTGTCACGATGAGACGTCTTTTTAAGTCAAAGTGTCGCATGAATAATGAACGGCTGCCGTCGGTGTGTGATTTGTGATTTGCAGCCTGTAGTTAGCGACGTGTTCAGACATCAAAGCACTGGCCAATTAGCATTATTAGCATTATTAATGGTTGACCATCGAAATCTAATCTGTTGAAGTGAATGTTTGGAGAATATCAGATATTGTAGAATATCTAAGAAGTCACGTGGTGAAAACTCCTGTTTTCTTCCCCAGCTCCCATCACCTTTGTTGACATCAAGTTCAAGGACTTTCCAGGACTAATTCCCCTCAAATTCAATGCCCGAATGTGAGGACACGGCTAAAGACGGGATAACTCGAGCAAGAGCGTCTTCGTCCGTGACCTAAATATCAACTTCTCGCACAAAATTCAAGCACTTTCAATGACCCAATTTTAATAAAAAACTTTTAAGGGCCCTTGGGAACCCTGAAGGACACATAAGCTGTAGGATAAATCTACAAAAAACAACTTTCTTGCACAAAATTCCAGTACTTTCAATGACCCTTTTCAATTTAGGGTGATTTTCAAAAAGTTTTTTTTCTCCAAAATTCAAAAACTTTCAAGGCCCTTGAAAGGTTTTGAAAATCGCCCTATGGGGGACCCATGTGAACCCTCAATATCAACTTCACTTCTTTCTTGCACAAAATTCAAGCACTTTCAATGATCCATGTGTATTTTCAATGTTGTAGCAGCGCCACATACAGGCCTGGCATATGTACTACACTGTTAAGACTCATAAATCCTTTAATCTAATCAGTTAATGAGTCCAAAAAAGAACATTTGGGACAAATCTGAGGGATTTCAACCAACAGTTATGGACTTTGTCACCAATTTTCCATGTTTGAATCCTGAGAATGGCAGCGTTTCCCAGTCCTGATCCTCAGGAACCTCTGATCTGCTTCAACACACCTGATCCAAATGAATGGGTCGTTATGAGGCTCTTGCAGCACATGATGATGAGCTGACCTTTGGAATCAGGTGTGGTGGAGCAGGGAAACACTGGATTTATACGATCCAGTCGAGACGCAGGAGCACACACTTCTTGAAGGATTCAGGGAGGAGATTCCAGGGACTCTGGATCTCACAGAAACTCGTTTTCAGGATATAAACGTTGACTGTTGGCGGTGGAAGCAATCATGGCTGAGAAGACGCAATGAAATTGTCTTGTACGAGTTACGGTTCTGAACAAAAGAACTCAACATCCAAAGAAAAACCAGAAGACACCCGAGATTGTCGGAATGACCGGATCTGGACCAAAATCTGGCCAATAATCCTGGGGTTGAGATCAATATCAGTGAGTATTTGTGCCTAATCTGGACGGATTTCCTCGAAGCGTTCTTGAGAAATCACGACACAACAACAGCACCAACAATAACCATCGTCATATAATAAAACATTCATGACTCACATTACGCGGCGTGCTTATGAGTAATAATAGAGTTTAAATGCAGTCGTGGCGACGAAGCTAATTTGAATTTAAAGCACAGCTGTGGGGATTTCATTAGTTAGTTTGTGTTAAACAGAGGTTTCAGATTAAATAACAGCCTTGAGTCTGCGGCAAAACACGGAGTTTTAAATCAGAGTCTTCAATCTTTTCAAACATTAAAGAGACTGGAGAAGTGACTCAGCGCTCACCTCAGGCCTTGTGTGTCGAAGTAGAAGAAATATTCAAATGTGTGAATCTTTTTTAACATTATTCAAACAAAAAAACCTCGACTTAAAAACTGATTTAAAGTCTGTGTTGTTTTCCAGTTCCATTTCTGCTGGTGTCATTGGTCAGATCTGTTGCTAGGAGACGGAGCAGTGATTTAATTGATTCCCCTGAATTCACTTTTACTCTCTGGCCTCTAGTTTTACATTTGTTTACATTTATTTACAATGAAATTGTCCGAAGAAAACAGGACTTGACGCCGCTGTAACGTGGGGCCAGTTGTTCAAAGGTAATCTGGTCAGATTTTTGGTAATGGGATTGGATCAAATCTGGAAAATGGGTCGTTCAAAAGGGAAACAAGGATTGTGAAATTGGATCAGATCATGTAATCCAATCTAATCCTAGTTTGGAAATGGATCAAAAGAAAATCTAGTAAAACTTGGTCAAATAATACATTTGTATACTTTTATTTATATTTTGCTCTTGACTTGTTTAACCGTTACAGTGATAAAGTAACATAGGCGACCAATTAAGCCTTTCAGTAGAATAAAGTGATCTTGTCCACATAAAATAAAACCCCAAAACAGATTTCAATAACAGACAAAAATAATATATTAAAACATTCATATCTGTCACTGTCATTCATCACTGTATATTAAAGGTGCATTATGTAATAAATCATAAAATCCTCCTAATATGTCACAGAGACTCAGGAATAATGTTCATATAACAAACTGAACTCACCAACAACAACAGTACAGACAAAATATTTGCATTATAAAAAAATATTTTGCAGACTTCAAATCATGTTTATCTTTTGAAATCATGTTTTGGCGTCATGTGGCGCCACCTAGAGTCTCAGCTGCCGAGCAACCACGGGTTGCCAGTTAGGTCAGAAAACGAAACCTAAAAGACCTCGGTATTTTGAATTTGAATTTAGTTACCGCTATTCTTACACATGGCATCTTTAATGTCAAAGAAACAATCATCAGAAACTGTCAAAAATAATTTCCAACAATTGCATCCTTTACTCCACGTCCAGTCAGTCTGTCATTCTGACAGAACTCCAGAGGTCGTTCTGGTTCTTCAACGCGCTCAGGTGCATCATAAAAGGGTCATAAAAGAAATTATACATGGAAGTGGATGTTTATGTTTTGTGTTTCGTCTTAAAAAATAAACACTTAAAGTGACCCAGTGTGGGCTCTTCTACCTGTTCTTTCAGGGTCTCTGCAAGTTTCAACAAGTCCAATTCAAGACTTTTTAAGACTTTTTTAAGACCATAATGAATACAATTTAAGACCCATTGCTGTGGGCTTTCGTTAAGTTTTCTCCGCTGCTATGCTAAGCTATAACACACCGCGGCGCGCGGCCAGCACGCTAGCTAGTGGTGTCCGATAAATTCTCCCCGGGCAGCACAGGTGGACTACTTTAGTTCCGTGTTCATAGTTATTGTTGTTATCGCATGCTCAAAAACAGAAACATTTCAAAGCGAGACTGAAGTTAATACATGTTTTAAATAAAAGTCACGTTAATAGATTTTTAAGACCTTTCAAAATTCTATTTAAGACCTTTTATGAGATTTTAGGAGAATTTAAGACATTTTAAGGCCTTAAATTCAAATTATTGGATTTAAGACTTTTTAAGACCCGGCGGATACCCTGTCTTTACATAGCTGGTAATCCGGATTTGTTAATCCTGAAAACTGTGAATATGGATCAGGGTGACCCAATCCAATGTTGCTTTGGAAAAACCGACTTAAAAGTAAGACGGATCACCTGATCCTGGATAGCAAAAAAATGGGATTTCCAAATCTGGATAATTTTGTAATCCGGATTACATTTTTTGAACAACTGGCTGTTAGCAGGTTATAATTCTCCGGTCGGCTGCCAGTGAACCTGGCGCAGAAGAAGACAACATAACTTGAAGATGTCATTATAAAAGGCAGCGGCCGTCGTGGCTCGATACAGAAATATCTGCACTCGAGATCCCGAACGATTCTCATATTCAAAGATCAATATCTAATCTCAGTAATCTGTGGTTAAATGTACTGTCGACAGCGAGGTAACTACAACACACTTGACACCAGGGCTTTGTCTCAATCAAACCTCCACGACGACAACGACGTCCCCCTTCCCTCTGTCACATTGTGAAATATGAGGCCGTAAAAAAGCCCTGAGTCGACCACAGACGCCGTCATGTGTGGATCCAGTGATGATAATGTGTGTGTGTGTGGGAGGATAGCGGCGGCGAGGCGCTACGGCAACACCGCTAACCTCGTTACGCATCCGAGATTCAATCATCACATGGAATGTGATGAGGTTTGTGCGGCGGCGGCAGGAACGAGGACGAGGCTCGTGGAAACATTTCAGTACAAACCAGAGCAAGAAGTAGACGTAGATGAAGACGGGGATTAAATTAATCTGTGAGAAACGTCAGGAGATTACAGATCGTTCTCACGTCGATTGACCGACAGACGTAAAAGGTCGATCATGTAGACACGAGTCTATTAACAGATGAAACTGGAGACTCGAGAGCGGCCTCATCCATAATCTGCTCCGACGACTTCCCGGTTTTTACCTCCTAATTTCCTGCCAATCCAGGAAAATCTCATCGACGACACAAACCTCGGTCAACGTGATACAGATGATGTTAATATTTTCTTTCCTGTTTCCCACTCGCTTAATTTCTAGAGAATCCTGATCCTGATTGGACGTCCCCCCGGGAATCCCATTTCCGAAGATTAAACCCTTGTTGCCATGACAACTACTTGGATTCCCTCTCGTCTAACGGACCGTGAAGTTCACACGAGTCGCCAAACAGGAGGGATGCATGGTACGCCAACTTACTGTATATATACACATACATATATATATATATATATATATATATATATACATATACATATACATATACATATATATATGTATATATATATACATATGTATATGTATATATATGTATATATATATACATATGTATATGTATATGTATATATATAAGACCGTATATGCCTGGTCATTTTAAAAGTAAAATACATCTTATGTCCTCACTTAAGGACTTGTCACTATGGCAGAAAATGATCTAACTTTAGCTACATAGCTAATATTGCTATTGCTATAGTTAAAAACATATTTTTTGACAATTAATCTGAGAAGCTAGTTAGCTTGCCGGTTTGTGTATCACGCTGCACTAAGCTAGGCTAGCCGACTCATGCTTCTAACATGGCTTTAAGCTAGGACTCTAGCTAACATGCTTAGCACACATACGTTAAAGTTTTTAAAAATGTTCTCATATGAATCACCATTAGACAGCACATGATGTATCCGTGTCATTTGTCGATAAATGAAGACGCTAAAATGACTCGGTTAAAATTGGTTGAGTCACAGCTACTGTAGACTAAGCTAGTCTTGCTGACTCATGCTTCTAACATGCTAAGCTAGCCCTCCAGCTGCATTCTTTACACACACAGACGTTATGACTGAACAAGATTGACCTGGTGGTTTCATGTTGATGATTGAAGAAGCTAAAATTACTTCATTATCATAACAGTTAGAATCTGTCTTAGGGTTAATTGTTGGGTTTGGTTGAGTTTAACGTAGGATTTGTTTGGTACAATCAAATTTTTACTATGTGAGGAACAAAACTGCAAAGAACTTAGAACTTAATGATAAAGCTAACTATGTTAATAATAGAGTCCCACTAGAGATGATTAGCAAGAAAATGCTAGCTATGTTAGCCACTGGATGTAGGAACAAGTCAGCAAGACCGTCCTAAGAGAGACGAGACCTTGTTAGGTCACATGTGCCAAACTCAAGGCCCGGGGGCCAGATGTGGCCCGCGAGTGATTAATTGGTCTTAAAAATCTTTGTTAAAATAAACTACATTTCCCACAATGCATGGCGATTGCGTTACCTGCAAAAGTGACAGTGTATCACTGTATATGCATCATGCGACGAGTGAAATTGAATAAGTAATAAATACAGAAAGTTATTTAGCAATATGTTACGGCGTAGTTAGCTTTATTTTAAATGATATTTGGTTACATTTAGTTACATTTATTCTGTATGACGGTTACATCTGGCTCTTTGAGGGTAACCATTATGCTAATGTGGCCCTCAGTGAACATGAGTCTGACACCACTGTGTTAGATGATTCTAGCTGTCGGACACTTTATTATTTCATCTAGCACGCACATTAGCCACATAAAACAAAATGGCTGCCGGTGAAGCTATCAAAGACGCGGCGAGTAATAACTGAAAAACCAATTAACGCGCTTTGAACGAGTGGAAATTAACAGCTGCACTAAAATCCTCCACTACCGTCGCGCTATCGTAAAAGTCCGTAAATGAGATTCAGACGACGGCAACGTTCTCGCGTTCTTCCAAAAGTGCGGTAAAAAAAAAGAGGAAGAAAAGAACCTCCACTCCAGACTATTTCCATCCACATTGCCGCTAAGCACCGCTCTTTATCTCATAACTCTGCCAATCACCCCCAGGACACCAAAGGCCAAGCGCTTACACGACGTGTCGTTGCCTCGCCGGCTTTTACAAATGTGCCGTTAGCGTCTCGGCTGGGAAACGGAAGAGCAGGAGGCTGGAGATGGACTTCATATCCAGCTCATTTTGAAAAGTGATAGACGACGAACCCACCACGGACCAGAGTGACCCTGAGAGTTAAAAGGCAATAAGAGATCCATTTTATTGAAGGAGCGCTTCGCCGCGTTCCGACAGAGTTTGTCTGATTTCACCGAGCCAAGGAGACTCGAGGGCTTTAAAAGGTAATAATCTTCCCTGAAAGTCAGAAAATGGAACAGTACGGCATTTTCATCCCGCATCACATCGTAGGAAATAAAACTCTAATAAAGACCATTTGTCATACAAACCCACTCCGTTTTGCAGGCTGTTGAAAAGCAGACTTCCTTTTGAAGAGGCAGAGGAGAAAGAGGAGGGTCCGTATATCGTAAGCGAGGATAAGCACAGATTTTCTGATGTCTTCTTCAAATAAAAGAAGTAACATCATCAAAACTGCCTTTATCCGCGCCTTCATAGACCAGCCCTCCTCCCCACTGAGACGAGACACAGTCGCAGAACCACGTTAACGTCGGTCAACACAAACACATGGCAGAAGCTCCGGTGGAACGGCTTCACCGCGGACACGTTCAAAAAAACAGGACAGGAATACGGAGTGGAATGGGATCAACTGGGTTTAAAAGGCACAACACGACGAGAGAAATGTGGGCAAAGCTGCAGCAAACATGGAGACACAAAAAGAAACTTTCTGTCCAAATTCACTTCTTTTTATGATATTAATCATTACTATTTTCTTACCAAAAAAAAAACTCTTGACAGAAACTAATGCAATAAAATTGTCTTCATCATGTTTGTTTGTAGCAGCCCACACGACAACACCATTGAATTCAACAGAAGCAGGGGTGTAACGGTCTCTGCATTAGCCTTACGTGACATTTGGTTCAGTCTATTATGGGATTTGTTTGGTACGGTCAAATTTTTGTCTGCATATTTTAGTATGTGGGGGAACAGATTTGTAAAGAATTGAGGCGAATTATAGAGCTAAATATGTTCATAATTCAATTATATTACAAACTAGAATATGCTTATTTGACACTATTTGTTTATGTTATTTTTGTTCTTATTTATTTTGTG
The DNA here is from genome assembly GCF_963457635.1 of Microchirus variegatus. Lineage (NCBI taxonomy): Eukaryota > Metazoa > Chordata > Actinopteri > Pleuronectiformes > Soleidae > Microchirus > Microchirus variegatus. The sequence goes on from NC_139819.1 coordinate 22,156,175, forward strand.
CAACAGAAACTATGCTAGTAAACCAGAAATGACATTCAAATACATTATTTTGTTGAAGAAAATAACATTTTGGACCAAAACAAAGTCTTCAGACCTGTTAACGCTAATGCTAACTCTTATTGAAATACATCTAGTGTACTGGCTGTTACAAATACTACTTTATGGACTTGTCACTGTGGCAGAAAATGATCCAACTTTAGCTGAGGTTTGCTAAGCTAGGCTAGCCGACTCATGCTTCTAACATGCCTTTAAGCTATGCCTCTAGCTAACATACTTAAGTGTTTTTTTGTTTAAATGTTCTCATATGAATCACCATTAGACAGCACATGATGTATTTGTTAATAAATGTAGAAGCTAAAATGACTCGGTTAAAATCAGTTGAGTCACAGCTACTGTAGACTAAGCTAGTCTTGCTGACTCATGCTTCTAAAATGCTAAGCTAGCCCTACAGCTGCATTCTTATGACTCACATTGACTGGAGAAGATTAACCTGGTGGTTTCATGTTGATAATTGAAGAAGCTAAAATGATTCAGTTAAAATCAGTTGCGTCACAGCTACTGTAGAATAAGCTAGGCTAGCTGTAGTTAGCATTTCCACGTGACGACATTTACATTTTTAACTCAACGTGAGCGTATTACCTTGTTTTAATGAGCACAAAACAGAGAACAATCGACTGTGGAACAAATTAATTCACGGCCTTTTTTGATTTTTCTTTGGCTAATTGCATTGTTTTGGATTTCAATTACATTTTTAATTTGAAAATGAGTGAGTGTTGAAGTGCTGAGCTGAACCTGTTCAGGTTATTCCGCTCCCACATTTACAATAAAGCGTGATTTCACGTTTTTATACATATATACGTGTATAAAATGTAAACGATACCGTTACACCCCTGACTTTAGCAACACACAAACCAGACTGCAAACATGTGTTCATCACATTGACAGGAAAAGCTGCAGTATGTTAAGTGTCCGGGGAATAAAATCCACAGGTTAGATTTACAGAGATCAACATGAAGGCACCGCACCACACTGAACACTGCAGGTATGAGCTGCCTCCAAACACCAGCAGCAGTAACTGCTCTTATTACACACATGAAGAAGTGTTTTGGAGGCAGCTTTGACCCTTTGAACAAAGAACAGCCATCCCTACCATGGTGACTCTGTGAGCGCGCGGGCCAATGTTTTTCTCCTGGAAAAACAGAACCCAGTTGTTATTGATTAAATTGTGCTATTTCTGTGGTTATACAGCAGGAAAAAATACAATCACATTGACAGTCAAGGAAAAGAAAACAGTTTTTTGTCCTGGAAAGCAACAAAGGTTTGTTGTTACCGCCACCAAGGACCTTCTGGAACTATACTATATATGTTCTTCTACCCATAGAAAAGGTCTAATAATGGAGAAAACTGTAAAAACAAATCATGGGGCAATTCCAATTCCTATCTTAACCCTTAATCTTAACTGGCCTCAAAACCAAGTGTTGAGGGTCATTTTGTCACTTAGAAATGGGACACCCCTTAAATGCAGATACGTCTTCAGACTGTAGGGGGCAGAATAACGCGAAAGCTGCGTCAAGTCTGTCAACTCCAAAAAAGAAGAAGAACACATTTACGTCAGGATCATTTATTACGATCCGTTTGTCAGTCAAGTTATTAGGTTGTCAGTTAGTTATAAGATGATACTCATACAAATATTCAGCTGACAGTTACCACACACCACGACTTATTGAAAAGTAAACCACACCAGCCGGCTATTGACAAAAGATCGTAAAATAAAAATAAATGTTACGCAACAATGACGTCAGTAATCCATAATATGGGCCTAAACTAAGATAATACAATGGTTTTCATCATTTTTATATCTCTATTAAAGAAAATACTACTCGTACTCGTTTCGCTGCTTTCGGCTCCATCTTTGTTATGTCAAAACACGCAATGCATTCTGGGTAGCCCTCGCTCCCAAGGGTGGTCTCGGAAAACCGCACATTTTTGAGATTGAGGGTTAAGACTGAGGATTAAGCAAGGAATTGGAATTCACCCCATAATCTCTGTCAAAACTCATCAGATTTGAACAGAATCAGACGATCTACCGTCAGATTTACGGATTACGTAGTACGGATTTGGCCGCATTGAACAAGTTCAGATGTGAATATCTCAGCGACTTCTTCACCAATCACTATGATTTTGGTCACACTTGTGTAAAATAGTTATATATATATATAAGCAGGTAAAGTTCTATACAGATCCAGAAAGTTCTTCTGGATCAAAATGTAAAAAAAATCTATGTACGCAGAGGTCTTTATTTTCATGAATAAAAACACGACAGATCAGAAGATAAAAGCAGAACAATGGCATCATTTTGAATCACATTTCATGTCCATGTCCCACACGTTAGTTATATAACTGCTATATAAACATATATACATACATACATACATATATGGGTCAATGACATGACGTGCATATTATTTGTCAGGTGGTGCAACCAATTTAAACCAATAAATGATAAGTTAAAGTGACCAAATGGTTTATAAATGTAATGTGTGTAGTTATTATACTGAATATATGAATTTGTGTATTAGTGTGATTATTTTCCTGTCTTTAAATGTAACATTGGACGTTATGGATGCTTAAAACCTGACCTATAGAGAGCAAAAATCTTAAATTATTGTAAAATAAACACACCCCACAATGATAAAAAATAATAATGTTTATCTAGTGTAGACACCTTAAGGGATAGTAGCCAAATCATTAATTTTAAAATAAATATTAGAAAAGTGTAAATATATTTTTATAAATATTTGGTTGTGCCACCTGACATTTTTTTTGTTGTGAAGTTAAAAATACTGTTAAAAAATGAGTTAAAACTGTCAGGATAGTTATTCAATATATGAGACATGTTCAAGCACATTGTTCCAGACTCAAAAATATGCATTATATCTGTATTGAAAATACTTTTTTAGAGGCCTTTATTTCTCATTGACCCATGTATATATGACGCATGTAGCTCAGGAGGCTCCTGGAAATCGTGCCACAGTTTTATCATCCATCATTTTTGACACACGGCGTCATATAACCCCTCTCTCACACACACACACATATATATATATATATATATATATATATATATAAATGTACTGTATGTGCGTAAAATGCCACCAAGTGTAGGTGAAGACAGCAGAATGAATTTGAAGATGATGAGAGGAGAGCGGGATAATGGTTGAGAAAGGAGGAGGCGTAGAAAGTCACTGTTGTTCGCCACGGGACTCCAGCCATGCGGCACTTTGATCCATCACTATTGATTTACCGTCAGGCTCACCGCCGTCGCCACCGCGCCGCCCACACACAGCAACACACACACATAAGTACGACGAGGCGAGGCGAGGCGTTCCGAGCAATATCTGCACCAGCTTTGACCTTAAACACAACGCGAAAAACAGACCTTTCATAGTTCAGAGTACGTTAATACACCAGAGCGGCTGCTGCTGCTGCTGCTGTTGTTGTGTCAGCGGGAGATTACATGAAAAAATCCAAGAGACGGAGAAAAAAAAATAGACACAGCAAAATCTACAAATGAATATGTGAAACCAGCGAGCAACATCGGCTCCAGCAGAGAGAGGATTTAAAACAAGGAGACGTTTAAAAAAAAAACATGTGAGACGAGAGCACGCGTTTCGTCATTTATTCGGTGAAAAACAGAACAGAAATTCCACTTCTCGCCTCAACGGCCTGGGAAAACGTTGCTATTTGACTTTTATCTTGATTATTTTCTCGATGAATTGGTTCAGTCCGCAGCAAATAAAGCATAAAATACTTGGTACTGGTTTTTATTTGATTAAAAACACACAATTACCAATGACCCAGTTGTAATAATAGAGAGGATGTTGTTTTTTTTTTAATGAATTATATAAAAACCAAAGTGAATCTTCTCGCCGCCCTGACCTGCAACATTTTGTAATAATTACCGTAATTTCAACCAAAAAAACCTCACAATTACCTGTTAAAGGTTCAGTGGTTAGGCCTCGAAATGTAAATAATTCCATTCCTTTCAAATTATACTGTACTTTTTCTACATTTTAGCATAAAATTCTGTCTTATTTTACCCGTCCTCCTCTTTTAGCTCAGTCAGGAACGTGAAAGTGACATAAATAACGCTTCCTCGCACGAGCGAGGAGTGAAAATCTCGACACTCACTAAAAACGTCTTGTAAATAGAAGAAATGTAATCGTAAAATAAACCTCAGAAGAGACACCCGTTTGTGCCATTTTTATATGATTCTTTTTATCGTTCCGCGCTCACAAATCTCACTTTGACCTAATGAGCTTTATTGATCCGCGGCATCTGATAACGCCGCTGCTCGGATTTATCGTGGCCCGTTTGCGACCTCGCGAGGCAGCAGGAGGACGCATCCTCCTCCTCCTCCTCCTGCTCCTCTGTGTTAACTCCTGCAGACTCCATGACCTTCACTGTTTTCCCACTTATTACCCAATCAATGCTTGGATGAATCCATCAGACGTGGAGCGCGAGGCGAACGTATCGACGACTGCGGAGGGTTTTTAGCCCCAATCTGTGACGACGTTGGCCTCGAGTGGAGGGTGAGTGGACCCTGTGACCCTCAGTGACCCTCAGTGAACCCAGGAAATCAATGCTGGAGATGGTTTGAACCTCTATTTGCTCTGGTTTGGTTGAGGTGTAGATACGTGACGTACAGTAACCGATACGCTAGGGCAAATATCATTTATTTTAGTTATCATATTAAGGAGCTCTAAAGGCACTACTTCATGTCTCCTCACAGTGACACTGCTCAAATGAATGAGGAGGGAAACTTGCACTTATTGGTTATGACAGAATTGTTGTATCGTGATATTATTGGTATCGTGGACCATGTAATGTAGCGTATCGCGTATCATAACGTGTACAGTGTCGCGTATCATAACGTGTACAGTATCGTGTACAGTATGGCTTTGCGCATCATATCGTGTACACTATCGCGTATCGTATATCATATTGTGTACTCTATCGCGTGTCGAATCGCATATCATATCGTGTACAGTATCGCGTATCATATCATGTACTGTGTTGCGTATCATATTGTGTGTTGTACCGCAATGTACCACCATTTATTGTGATTTCTAAACCACTCACTCTCCTCACACCAAAACCCATAGGGAAAATCGTCGATTTTAGCCTGTGGAGACACAGGAGCTGCTGGTCCACTGCTGCCCCCTTGTGGTCAGTTTGTGTCATTAAGTTAAGTCGGAACTAAAGATTTCAAAATGCCGAAGTCGGAAAGAAAAACACGTTTGAACTTACGGGCGGAGGCAGCAGTGGATCGACAAACTCCAATTACCACCGGAGGAAGTTGGCGTACCACTGTTGGTACACGCGCCGCAGTTTGAGAACCGAGAGTAGATAAGTGGTTTCTGCAGCCTAAACTAAAAAAAGCACTTTTCTTCTTCACAGATCAGTTTGTTGAATGTTCCTGCGCCGTTTATTTGGAAGAGAAATGTGACGAGGAACCTCGACGCCGCGGCGTTAGCTTGTCCTGACTCAGCTGTGTGTGTGTGTGTGCGTGTGTGTGTGTGTGTGTGTGTGTGACCCGTGAGCGACGACACGACTTCGCCGCCGCACAAGTAAACAATCGTCTGCTTTTCCGCAGCGTGGACGTGTAAAGCGCTCAGTTATTCTGACAGCCAATTTTCCCACCGTGATGCACTGAGAGCAGATAAATCACACAAAAAGAAGTGGAGTTCAAACTGTCAGAGGAGGTTTGTATGAAACGCTGAGGGCTGAAAGTAAAAAAGAAAAGACTTTAAGAAGCCGGGAAACAAACGACGTAAGTGCAGTCGCAGCTTCTGATGCTTAATTGGAACAAAACTGTGTTTTTACACTCAGAGATTTGGACGACTTTCACACGGTCACAGTTTCTTTATTCAAGTAACACTTTTTCACCCTTTTAAAGTCATAGTTCAGGTTTTAGACACCGAGACACTTAAAACTAGCACGATAAAATATGTCTGATAGGTTCAAAATGTCGTGAAATGAGGTCACGTAATACCGATTCTGCTGCACACAGGAAGTCATTTCCTACCTCTGTTTGCTCTGGTTTGGTTGAGGTGTAGATATTGATTTGGTGACGTCGTCCTTCCTCGTTACGTACAGTAACCGATACGCTAGGGCAAATACCATTTATTTTAATGATCAAATTAAGGAGCTCTAAAGGCACTACTCCATGTCTCCTCACGGTGGCGCTGCTCAAATGAATGAGGCGGGAAAACTTGGGTGGACGTGACCCGACTGAAGAAGAAGAGCGAGTTTACGGCGAGATTAACGGTGGAGATAGTACTAGAAATCCTGCACTTATTGATTATGACGGAATGACTGTATCGTGATATTATTGGTATCGTGGACGCCTTTCGTATCACATATCGTATCGCGTATCGTATCGTGCACAGTATTGCGTTGCGTATCATCGTGTACAGTATCATATCACGTTTCATATTGTGCACAGTATCATATCGTGTACAGAATCACGTATTGTATCGTGTACAGTATCGCATATCATATCGCATACAGTATCGCATATATCGTGTACAGTATCGCGTATCGTATTGTATATCATATTGTGTACAGTATCGCATGTTATATCGTGTTCAGTATCGCGTATCGTATTGTATATCATATCGCATATTATATCGTGTACAGTATTGCGTATCGTATTGTATATCATATTGTGTACAGTATCGCATGTTATATCGTGTTCAGTATTGCGTATCGTATTGTATATCATATCCTGTACAGTATCACATATTATATCGTGTACAGTATCGTATCGTGTACAGTATCATATTGTGTACACTGTTGTGTATCGTATTGAGTATTGTATCGCGTATCGTATTACATATCAAATCATGTACAGTATATTGTATCGTATCGCTGCACACAGGAAGTGATTTGCTTTTCGTTTCAGGACGATACGTGCTTCCTAACCCCTCCAATAAACTTCTTGGCCCCGCCCACCTCTGCTCTGCTGCTGTATACACACAAACAACCTCAGTCACGCAGTCAGGTCTGATAGTTTTGCTTGACAGAGCCTAGTGTTATATCGTTTCTGTTCAGAATGGACGCAGAATAACAACAAATATGACAAAAAGTTACACACTGCACCTTTAATTAAAGGCTCAACTGATCAAATCCACACATGCTTAAGTCACTGCTCGCTCTCCTGCACCAAAGTCCATAGAGAAAATAATCGTTTTAGCAGCAGCTTCTGATCCACTGCTGTCGTGTTTTGGACATTTTGTGATAAAGTGATAAAGTGATTCCGAATGAAAGATTTCAAACAAAAACTCCCAAAATGACACAGTTGAAGTTATAAATAGAGACAGCGGTGGATTAAAAACTCCTGTGTGCTGTGATGTAACAATAAGAACACTACACTATCCCTTTAAGAAAGTTAAACCCATTTGTCCTCATTTTGACTTCTGACAAAAATGCTCACAGGTTAGCGCGGTGCTACCGTAGCCTGGTGTGTCGGTTACAGCTGTGAGCGTCATTAATAGTAATGTTGGTGTCGCGGGAGCTAAAGTGACTCCAGCGCTACACTGAGAGACGTATACGTCGCATTAACGCTAAATGGTTTTTTATGACTGCGGCGCTTTGCACACTCCCGTGTTTTCATATCGCCACACACACACACACACACACACACACACACACACACACACACACACAGAGCGGGGTAATATCTCATAAATCGTGTTTGGTTAATGGCGCCGAGGCAACAACGCGGTGATGAGCGCACGCAGAAACAAGCAAATAAATAAACAACAACGACAACAATAATAGTAATGTGCACAGACTTCACAGAAGGTTGAGTTAATGTTACAGCGCGTCTCGTAGCATCAAAACTCTGCAAAGTTAAACACAGTCTCCCAAAATGGCCGCCCTTGTACAGCAGACCCGGCGTCAACGGGAAAAGACGCGAGTGTGACGTCAAGTTTACGTGACTCCGGATTGTTAAAATGAGTCTCTAAAGTGACGCTAACCTTAAAAACATACGAGGCACACATACGCAGTACACGGGTACGCTGGTTATTTGTAGCGCTGCTCTTTTCGTTAAATAAACAGACCGCTCCAGTTCCACTGTAGGTGCTCTAAAGGTGCTAACGCGGCTGACTGAGCTAACTAGAGACTCATTTTGCCGGGCACGTGAACATGAATTCACACACGTCTTTTTCCGGTCAGTCATCAAAGAAAAGCATCATGCGTTAACGTGTCCAGCACTCAGCTAACGGCGCTAAAGGAGCTAACACGGCTAACGGAGATAACTGGAAAACGGTGATGTCATGTTTACCTGCTGCACCACCGGATTCCAGGTGCCGTTTACCAGTTTGCGCCGTTAGCGCGCCTACAGTCGAACTGAAGTCGTTTTTAAAGTTTAGCATTACTTTAGAGACTCATTTTGCCGCGACGCGTAAAAAATGACGTCAAGCTCGTCTTTTTCCGGTCAGTCGTCATGGAAACGCATAATGTGTTAACGCTGACACTTTTAACTGTGGTTAACATGCTCAGCACTAAGCTAATGGCGCTAAACGAGCTAACGCGGCTGACGGAGCTTACTGGTAAACGGTGACGTCATGTTTACGTGCCGCAGCATCACAGTCCAGGTACCATTTACCAGTTAGCTCTTTTAGCACTGTTAGCGCGCCTAGAGTCCAACTAAAGTTGCTTTTAAAGTTTAGTGTTACTTTAGAGACTCATTTTGCCGCGGCACGTAGACATGCCGTCTTTTTCCGGCAGTCGTCATAGAAACGCGCCGTGCGTTAACGTTAGAATATAAAAGACTTTATTCAGTTCGCTGTTTGAAGTTAAATATGATTATTTAATCTTCAATTTGTGCCAAAAGGAAAAATAATTTGACTTAAGTTTTACACACTGGAGCTTCACTCATCAAACACTTCATTTCTTACACTAAAAATCACATTATTCCTGTTTGACTGTGTCTTGTCGTAGCGTCTTAATTGCTTTCTTTTGTTTCAAGACTGAGTGACAGCGCATTGTTTAATGATAATGAAAAAAAAAAACAGGCAAAATGACAAAATAAATCACATTTTTATTGAATATTAGCCTTGTTTTTTTTGTGTGTAATTGGAGTTCAGTGTGGCAGAAGTAGACGGATAATCAAAGCGTTTATCTGTCGATCGTCGAAATGCTTCTAATCCTCTGGAGAAGCTGGAGCTGATCCCAGCTCACAGTCGGCTGGAGGCAGAATTAAATCACAAAAAAAAAGGAAAAAGATCCAGGATTCGATCCAAGGACCTGGCAAAACTCACAAAACTCATCTTTCACCCTGTCTTTAGTGCGGTTCTCTGCACGTTCTCCTGCACCAAACCCCATTGAGAAAACCACAGTTTTTAGCTCACGGGGACACAGCAGGCGCTTGGTAAACACCGGTTCACTGCTGCCTCGTGTGGGGAGTTTTGTGACAAAGAATAAACCCGAACAAAGGTTTTCAACAAATTTCTCTCTGGGCATTGGTTTCGGGAGAGTGAGCGTTTTTACAAAGACGACCGCCTGGTGTCGATTTTCTCATCATTTCAAAATATTATGATGATTATTTTTTTTGTCTCCATGGCAACCACACACCATCCTGCCGCTGGCTCTTCATATGGTGCCGCTCTGATCGATATAATATTCTTCTGTCGGCTTGTTTATTACAGTTTCTCCACCGAGGAGGTCGTGTTTTGGCCGCGTTCGTCTGGTTATAACTCAAAAAGTAAAGGTTGGATTTGGATGAAACTGTGTGAGGATGTCGGTTATGACCCTCAGAGAGGATTATTAGATTTTTCTGTTTTGTTGGTGATCCGGATCCAGATAAGAATTCCAAGGTGTATTGAACCTTTGTTGAGTTTTACTCTCTGAGCTCGTTGGATCGACAGCATAAATGTGCTGCTGCCTTCTCTTCATTCTGATAAACAAGAGAGCATCGGGGAGAGGATGTTTTGACCTAAACAACGAAATATAACTTCCTGTATGTATATATAACTTTATATAAATATAAATATACGTCTTCATGGCACAAAAACTTTCAACTGTTCAAAATACTTCATACTTTAAACTCTAGGACTGTGATTCGACCTGCATCCTGTCTCCTGTCGGACCGGTTTTCCTCTAAATTGGAACTTAATTTACAAAATTGACTTTGTGTTCTTTTGAAAAAGAGCTGAAACTAGAGATTGAGACGATTAACTCCTCAGGAAAATGTCTACTGGCGTTAAAAATCAACTGAAAATAAGAAGTAGAAGCTAATTTTCCCATTGAGTTCCATTCAAACTGAGTTATTTTTGCAACTCGCAGTCGCCCCCTGGTGGTTATTCAATAAAGTTTTACTTTGGGTTTTACTTAAGTGTCTTTGGGAGAACCTTGAGAAGACTACGTCCACTTCCTGGACTGGTTTCATTCCAACCTGACAAAGAGACTCTGTGTCCTTTGACTTCGTGGGCGTACCACAGGGCGCGATACTTGGACCCCTCGTTTTTCCGTTGTTTTGCTCTTTTTGGGCTCCATTCTAAAGGAAATCTGGCGTTTCTTTCCCCTGCTATGCAGACGACTTTTATCCATCCATTCATCCGTTCATCTTTGTCCACTTTATCCTCTAAATGAGAGTTGCTGGTGCCAATCCCGGCTGACAACAAACCTCCATTCTCACATTCTAGAGAGCGTCTAAAACCCAGAGGAAAGATGACGTTTATGTTTGTATTTATTTGTTTTTATGTCTCTTTAGCGTCCAGCTCTTTAAATGTGCTTTATAAATAAATTGGCTTGGATAACGATTTATCGCAAACTTGGCGAGGATTGTTGTTTTTCCGTATATCTTCTGTCGGGAAGTTTTGTCTCCCATTAAGTAAAACAATCGTGCGTTTTCCACCTCATCGCCCACCCCGCGCGTTGATTCCCCCCCTCAATCAACACCTCCCCGCCCCGGCGCTGCCGCCGCCGTGCCCCCGCTAATCACGCCGCATTAGCATATTAACGAATCAATTGGCACAGAAGAATTAATCCTCCTGTACCTGTGGCAGAAACACACCGGGTGCTGTATTATATCACGTACTCAATGTGTGATTTGTTTAACAACCCTCACCCGCCGCCGCCGCCGCTAATGCTACACACACACACACACACACCACTCCCCTGCTGGGTGTGTTGGATTGCTATCAGTCCCTGAGAAAGACGCTTACATAACCGCGCTAGCAGCAGCAGCAGCAGTAGCAGCATCAGCCCACGTCAGCCTCCAGATTAGATGATAGCATCTTAAATGGCTTTTTGACAACGTTGCCTCTCACTTCAGTTTATGAAGACAAGGCCCTTGTGTGTGTGTGTGTGTGTGTGTGTGTGTGTGTAGTTTAGCCTGTGTAAACGGTGTCAAATAAAACACAGTTTGGATTCTCTCCGCGCCGGAATCCGCTCGAGCTGAAAACAAAAAGGTTTGTGATCCTTTTCCGTTTAGCGGCAGCTTATGCAACTGTTTAAGAGAGAGAGAGCGAATCTGACGGGCTGGAGAATAATGACATGAAATATTTACGCTCGACTTGAGACTGCGTGAACGCAACGGAGAGCACGCGATTAACCACGGCAGAATCACAGCGCTGCCGACGAGTTTACACCAGTCTTCTTTCGGGGAGAAGAAGGAGAATAAAATCCAGCTTTCTTCATTAACTCTTCATCTCACACAGCAATCCCCCAAGCTCAGATAGAGCAGGGCGAGCGAGCTAGGGTAAGATTAAGAGAGGGAGAGCGAGCGCAAAGATTCGATAAAGATGGGGGTTGAGTCTCATTACACACACACACACACACACACGCTGCTGCATGATCAAAGTAGAAAATGCTGTTTTAATTCCAAGAATCATATCTCATCTCCTGTCCACAAGCTCATTATAGAGAATTATGCTGCAGGACAGAGGAGACGAAGAAGACGAGGGAGGAGGAGGAGAAAAGAGTCTTCTTCAATTTTCTGTCCACGTCCTCTTCTGAGCTCTGGACGCTGCAAATGGACGACAACGATGACCTTTCACCTCTGTCTGACATCGGAGGTGTGAGTGCGGACGTGCAGTTAAATGTCTCACGGATACTTTTTTTTGTCCGTCCCTTGTTTTCTTATTCTGTCCACAGCTCAGTGCACACATTCTTACTGAGGACACTTATAACCCCAATCCTAACCATAACCCTAACCCCAAAACTAACTCTAAACCCAACCTCAATCCTAACCCCAACCCCAATCCTAACTATAACCCCAACACTAACCCCAATTCTAACCATAACCCCAATCCTAACCCCAATTCTATCCCTAACCCCAACCCCAATTCTAACCATAACCCCAACACTAACCCCAACCCCAACCCTGATCATGACCCCAACCCCAATCCTAACCCCAGCCCCAATCCTAACCCCAACTCGAACCCCAATTCTAACCCATAACCCCAACACTAACCCCAACCCCAATCCTAACCCTAAAACTAGGTCTTAAGTCTTTATATAATGTGGCAATAATTGTGCAGAAGTCACAAAAAGGACAGTCTTGTCATTTAATTTTGTTCATAAAAACAACTCCAAACTGTGGCGTATTTCCGAATTTCACAAATTAAATCTGATTAAAACATGATGTGAGTACTTTTTGCGCAGATTGCTTAAAAAAGGGATATAAGACACTATTATACTATATAGTGTACATTCTTATAGCCTTTTTATATGTATACGTTTTCACATAGTATGGGAAATAATTGCACTCATTGAGGACAGGAGTGGATTATTTTGAGTTAAAACGCCTGAAAGCTGCAGTTTCAGCTGCTCACGTCTTCTCTCTCTCTGTGTATGTATATATATATATATATATATATACAGTATATATATATATATATATATATAAAAATCCCATCCCTTGAAGTCGATGAACGACCACAGGACAACACCTGATGTCACGTCGCACAGCAGCAACAGCGAGCAGCGAGGTGTGACCGCTCCTGAAATATCACATTTTCTGACCGTGCTTGTGTTTTTTGAACACACACACACACACACACACACACACACACACACACACACACACCTGCACGCACATCCACACATCCATCCATACATTACCCGCTCCGCAGCAGCACAATCACCCTCGGCAGCGACTCTGCGTCCTGCGTCATTACAGCCACAGTTCATTCTAAACTCATTAACAATAGAGTCTTAACAAAGGCAGGAGTTGTGGGCGAGGACACACACCAGCTGCTGTCACTCATCCCGCTAAGATAAAGGCTTCTATAAGTCTGCATAGGGGGCGACGCCGCGCTGCCGCAATTTAATTACAATTTATTTAGCCCCGAGTTTGACAAAAGAAACATAAATATATGCAGCGTCTTGACATCGGAGGACGTCTTTATGAATAGAAATGTGTTTCTCTACAAAAAGACAGAGGGGAGTCGTTCAATTAGAGCCGCTGACATTTTCCGGTTGAAAGTTACAACTTTTTTATTTTTTTTTACGTCGCCTCTGACCTCCCGGTTGAATAACTGATAGAAAGACGCTTAAACACACTTCTTACTTTTAACGTTTGAACACAAATATCTGTATTTTCTACTCTAAACTGACCGAGTTTAACGTGTCGCGGAAAGTATTTCTGCCACGAGAGAACAAAAGTGGAAATATTTCATGTTCCCCAGGCATGACATCGGAAAAACAAGTCTTGACTAACTATTTCGTGGCCAGGAAATACACATTTTTCGTACGACATTCTACGCAATGGACTCAACGCAATTTTGTATGTAATTTGGTTGTGTAATACGCACAAAAGGGAATAGTTCATTTTTTTAAATGTATTTTTTCACTTTTCCAATATGAGGATTTCACCATATGCTGATGACGACATGATGATTTACCAAAAACTTTTCTGAAACCAATCAAGAAAATGAACGTGGGAACTTTGACGGCACCGATTTAGAGTCTCTAGACTTATAAATAAGTGGAGAAATATTTGGTATTTTCTGCGCTTAAAAAAATGTCTTTAAATTTTGCAGCGTTTTGAAAAAACGGTCTCATGTATGTGTAAAGTTAAAAATGTATTTTGGCATTTTAATTCCATTTCTTAGCATGCACTTTGAAGTTGAATCTGTATTATGTCACTCTTTATGAACTATTTTAACTTGCTAGAATACAAATTATACAGTCTAGAAGTGCATCAGACTTAAACACTGATATTGTGTGACATATTATCTGAAGGACGTGTGTTTTTAAACTTGATTTTTTGGGATCAAAACTTACTTTACACAAGTATCTGCTCTACTTTTGCCTCATATGTGAATTATTCAATTTCCACAAGTTATAAAACAGGAGTAAATCTTCCACCGCGTCTCTCTTTATAACGTTTGCTTCACAGCCTGCAGCACAAAAGACGACAACACTCGACAAGGTGTTGCACAATTCACGACAAATCTGAATATTGATCGAGGCCATTTCATGCACCTGGGCGACCATTGATGCTTCAAATCATGATCGCGACGCGTCTGGAGCAGAAACAGTGGCCCAAGGACACGGTTTTCCCTCCCTCTTCTCTTTCTCCCCGTCATGTTTTAATTGCTGCTGGCGCTGACGAGTTAATGTCATCGTTGTCGTCGTAGATGTTAGCGCGAGCAGCCGCGGGGGCTACGCCGCAGAGCTTCTTCTTCTTCCCCGAGAATCCAGTACAGCTCTATTAACGTTTGAGGAAAGGAAAGAAAAGCGCCGGCGGTCACATCGGTGCCACTGATCACAGCCATTGTGATTAATTTCCCGCAGCCTTTCCACATCAGAGCGGGGGAAGCTAGGTGGCGTTTCCGGGGGGGAATCGAGGGAAGATCTTTATGACGCTAAACGCAGGCAGTTTTAATATTTCATCGCGGCTGCGTCTCACAGGGAAATAAATCCTTTTCTTTCTTTCTTTCACACACACACACACACACACACACACACACACACACACACACACACACACACACAAAGTCTTTGTGCTTTTATCATTTTAAAGCACTTGAATTAAAGGCGACGCGCCGCTTGTAGCGACGCTAGCGGCTAGCTGTGGGATATCCCCTGACATTAGTGCCACTGCCACTTTAGGTTAACTGTGTTTTTTCAGTGAATTTTCTCAGCAACTGTTGGATTAATATTGGTTTAAAAAAAAACTCAAATATTCATGTTTCCCATTAGGGTAAAAGCGTAAGAACCTCTGAGTTTTACAAACACCCGCAGCACAAATGACAAAGCCATTAGCTTAATAGCTTAACTTTGTGTTTAACGCCTGTTAGCTAAAGTTAGCATGTGTATTTTATACATTATTTATTGTTTTACTTCCTGCTGTTGTTGTTTCTGTCACTTTGCCTTAAATTTATGATCTTAACTTACTTTTTTGTTTTTATTGTTTTTGTTGAACTCCATTGTCTCCATTCTTTTTTTTAAAAAAACACACCTTATTATTGTTTTTAAATGCTTCTTTTATTGTCTTTAGCCCTCTTATTGTCGATTATATTGTATGCACTGCATTTTGCATAATTAAACAAATACATTTAGAGTTAATTGAGATCACTCACACATGTATTAAACATATAAAACACACTGACTTCTCAGAAATCAGTATTAAACATGTTTCTTTTTCAATTCGAACCCTTCTACTCCCTGTTTTACTTTGAATTTCTTCACTTCCTGTGTCCATTGACTCACTTCCTGTCTCTGCTGGGCGGAGACTGCCAGGCCCCGCCCTGATCATAGTCACCTGTTTTCAATCAACACTTCCTCCTTTGTGCATTTAGCCTGTTTGCTAGCTGTGCTTCCCCTTTGTTTGTCAGTCCATGCGTTCTTTGCTGCTCGGTTTCGGCCATTTTGTTTGTTAGCGTTGCTGTCGCTGAGTTTTTGGAGCGTCACATGGAGCCTGTAAGTCTGTTTCCCTCACTAAATGCTTCTTTCTTTGCACTTTTACCGACACGGGCGGCCATTTTGGGGCCTTCTGGACCTTCACAGACGACCAAACGCGTCTTTATTGGTTGACAAAATCACTACTTTATTCATGTTTTGGCTCATTTTCCGACAAAACATTCACTCAGAAATTAAAGATTACTCAAACAAGTTATTGAATCATTTATTTTTTTGTTGCGTGAGCTAAAACAAGGTCGGCTCAGTTGAATGTAATTGGAGGCCCATTGTTAAACGTCTTTGATTGTAAAGCGGCAGTTTAATTAAACAACTACATTTGGATTCATGACGACAAAGAAGACTAATCATCCCCCTGAAGGCTAAGAGCTCACACTGTTTTTCACTTTTTAATTTTTCCCTCTTTTATTTTTGGGTTTAATCTGTGAAGCAGATCAGAGTCTGTGGAATAACAAATATGTTAAAGTGACACGACGTTTGATGTCAACGCAGGACGGAAAGTAGGTCAGAAATCTGTTCTGATTAAGCTCTGTTTTTGAATTTAAATTGTGTATTTTACAGAATATTCCAGCAGGTTGGCTAAAGATGTGGCTGTGTAAAGGCCCAGTGTTTAGAATTTAGGTTGTCACTATATATAAAAAAATACAATATTTATTTACTATGCCCCGTTTCTGGTCTTAGGCTGCAACTAACGTTTTATTTTCTCGATTAATTCAAGACTCGTTTGGTCCAGAAAAATTTGTCAAACCTGGAAACGATGATGTCCTCAAATGTCTGGTTTTTGTCCACAAATCAAAAATAATTCAGTTTTAATGATGTCTAATCTTATATGGAGCATAGGAAGGAGAAAATATTCACATTTAAGAAGCTGAAAAACCCTAAAGCTTGCTTTAATTATCGATTAAAACCAATTTATTCTCCGGTAAAATGTACTTTTTGGCTTTTCCAATATGAAGATTTCACCGTATGCTGATGACGACATGATGATTTACCAAAAACTTTTCCAAACCAGTCAAGAAAATGAACATGGGAACTTTGACGGAACCAATTTAGAGTCTCTAGACTTATAAATAAATGGAGAAATAATTTGTATTATCTGCGCTTAAAACAATTTCATTAAGTTTTGCAGCGTTTTGAAAAGAGGTCTTGTGTATATGTTAAGTTAAATATGTATTATCGCATTGTGATTCCATTTCTAAGCCTGCACTTTGACGTTGAGTCTGTATTATGTCACTCTTTATGAACTATTTTAACTTGCTAGAATACAAATTATACAGCCTAGAAGTGCATCAGACTTAAAATCATGATATTGTGTTTTGGTGTGAAACTGTGAGGACAAACCTGGAGATGATGTTTTTGTCCACAAAGCAAAAATAATTCAGTTTTAATGATGTCTTATGTTATTTGGAACAAAGGAAGCAGAAAATATTCACATTTAAGAAGCTGAAAAACCCTAAAGCTTGTTTTAATTATTGAGTAAAAACACTAAAAATGCTTTATAATGACAGTGAATTGACTAAACACTGGTTATAGGACGAGCGTTTTGTGTTTTTAATGCTACCTGGAGGCTATTGTAGGGTAATTGATCCACTAAATCCTAAACACTGGATCTTAAAATGCAAAACATTTCTTGGTTTCTTTCCATTTCTGTGACGGCAAAACTGAATGGTGAGGTCAGACGTCATCGGTCGACCACAATGTCTTAATGCAGCTAAATTCCACACACTGGTTCTTTTAGCTAGTAGAGTAAAGCCCTGCGCCACAGATTTGCACTGTTTTAATCCAGAGAAAGCATAGATTAGAGCATGAATATCCAGTTAAGATGCAGGACCACACACGCCACAGGATAATTTGGCTCAATAATCTGTTCTAAATCAGAAGGACCAGATCAGGACTGAAATCTGGCCAATAATTCTCCGGTGTCGGGTTAGCGTTGTAGCGACTGTTCAGGGATGGTGGTATCGCCGCGGTATCTCTTTCCTCTGCAGATAAATATTTAAAGACGTTTTCATGTTGACAAAAGCCAAACGGTTGCCTGCAACGTGACGACACGGCAACGCGATGTTAACCCCCCCTTTTGGTTCTTTTGATCCCCGCAGACCTCTTTACGGATTTAAGGAAGATGAATAAAACAAGAGCGAGGGGAAGTCGAAGAGCCCAACCTGACGGAAGCTTCAAAGGTAAGGATCTGCTGTTTTTGATGCTTTACCAAACTGGCACTTTAGCACTTCTGTTGTTGTTGTTTTTTTTCCATGTTACACATGAGCACCAAGCCTCGTTTTCACTCTCCCTCTTGCAAAATGAATGACTGCTTTTGTGCAAATATTTTCAAACCCTGTTGAGGGAAATAACACGCTGTATGATGGAGAGGCACTCAGGGAAAAACTCTCTCTCTGTCATGGGAATGATTTTAATGTTAATGTTTTCCCCCTCTATGTCATGTCTGAGGCTCCGTACGTCATTCTACGCAACGGACTCAACGCAATTTAAGCTGTAATTTGGTCCCTAAGCATATTTTTCGCATCTGGTTTGAACAAAAATGCTTTGTTTTTTATTTTATTATTTTTTTACTTCGGTTGTAATGAACTCAAAGGGAGTAGTTCATTTTTTAATGTATTTTTTGGACTTTCCAATATGAAGATTTCACCGTATGCTGATGACAACATGATTCTCGAGACTAATGAATTAATGGAGAAATATCTTGTATTTTCTGTGCTTAACCCTAGAACACCATTGCAGAAAATACATTTAAAATTTTAAAGTTTATCTTCATTATTTCTTTTTTTTAGACATTTTTTGTTCCTAAATTCCTAATTTTCCAGTCATTTTGGAGCATTTTTATACTTGTCCCCTCATGAGGCTTTTCTTTGTTAGACATGACACAGTTTAAAAGAAAAGAACACAACTCAAATTTGTCATGTATTGTCATGTTTTGAAATATTTTGATATTTTATGACAAGTACTTTTTATTGGGTGTATTTATTATCTCGGGTAAAAATCCCCCGGCGCTAGTGATGGTGTTTTGAATGTGAGCGATAGTGTTCTAGGGTTAAAGCAGTTTTGAAAAGAGGTCTCGTATATGAGCAAAGTTAAAAAGTATTTTGCCGTTTCAATTCCATTTCTTAGCCTGCACTTTTAAGTTAAATCTGTCTTATGTCTCTCTTAATGAACTATTTTAACTGCAAATCGATATCATGGGAATGATATTATTATTAATTACGGACTCGACGCAATTTTGGATGTAATTTGGTCCTGAGGCATATTTTTATTGTATCTGGTTTGAACCAAAAGGCTTTTTTCTTTTACTTTAGTTGTAATACTTTAATGTATTTTTTGAACTTTCCAATATGAAGATTTCACCGTATGCTGATGACGACATGATGATATAGCAAAAAAGTTTTCTAAACCAGTCAAGAAAATGAACATGGGAACTTTGACGGAACCAATTTAGAGTCTCTAGACTTATAAAGAAATGGAGAAATATTTTGTATTTTCTGCGCTTAAAACAATTTTAAAAAGAGGTCTCGTCTATGAGCAAAGTTAAAAAAAAGTATTTTGGTTGAATCTGTATTATGTCACTCTTAATGAACTATTTTAAATGCAAACGGCAACATTAAAAACCTGCTAGAATACGAATTATACAGCCTAGAAGTGCATCAGACTAAAACATTGTTATTGTGTTTTGTTGTGAAACTGTGAGGGTGATTTTATCGAGGCTTTAGCACCAAGCCTCTCTTTTTCGCTCTCCCTCTTTCAAAATGTATGACTGCTTTGAGCAAATATTTTCAAACCCTGTTGAGAGCAATAACACGCTGCATAATGGAGAGGCACTCGGGGGGGGGGGGGGTTTGTAGATTGCAAATTGCCGGTTTACCCAGGATTCCTGTGTTTGTTGAGGGGACAAACAGTTTGAAATATTTCAGCTTTTTTAAACAGATCCAGGGAAATCTGTCTTTGTCTCTTTGTGACGAGGGTCGGACGCTCCCAGAACTCCCGCTCGTGGCGTTCTTGTTGTTTCCGTCGGCGGAAAAGCTGTCAAACTCTGTGACAAACAATTATTGGCTAACGCGCAGGCGAGGCTCTGCCGTCCGCTTCCATCATCGCCGTCTTGATATCATGCAGGGAAGCAAATCGAAAGGTGACTGAAGTGGAAAATGACTGTTAGTGTGTGTGTGTGTGTGTGTGTGTGTGTGTGTGTTTTTTTTTTTCCACTCTGCACAAACTGGCGAATCGTGGTAATTACGCTCAGGAGCCGAGGATTAAACGGGTTCTCCGCAAAGAAAATGTGCCAAAGCAAATGCAAAGGGACTTAATGGCTGTGTTTAATTATTACGTTCCGCGGCGCGGCTCCCTCTACCTTTCGACAAAGTGTCATATTTCACGTTGGCATGCGTTTCAGTCAAATGAGAGCGAGTCGAGGTTGATGGATGGAGGCTGTGCAGAGATGATGCATTTCCCCCGTGATTGCTTTCATAGCCATTACTCACGGCACGCGGTGATTAGTCGTCCGGCCGCTGACACCTCGGCTCGTGATCCACGTGACGCAGCAGCAGCAGCAGCGGCAGCCGGCGTCTCTTAGGAGGGTCTGTTCGCCTCTGCCATGGCACTGATCTTTGATTACTGGGCTCAATCAATAGTCCAAAAAGAGCGTCTTCTTATCAATCATCGCTGCCAGAGAGGGGAAGGTGGTGGGGGGGGAGTGTCATGAAGGACGGACGGCAGACGCGTTGTTTACGAAAGAGGCCGGACGAGCTTTGTGAAAAATGGCTCCGATTCTGACTCATTGCGTCGCCTGTCAAAGTTATTTTGGGAGGAATTTGTCAGCGTTGTCCTTGACGTCGTACGTAACGAGGGAGAGGACAGTGTTCCGTTTTACGCTTTAACTCCAGGGAACATCCACTGACACCAGGCGGTCTTTAGACGTTTAGATTTACTCTCCTGTGTGGGGATCAGATGGGGACACGATTTCAGGCCCGAACATCAGACAACATAGCTATCATAATAGTGTCTCCCAAGTTTATTTAGATGGAACATCAACTTCTAACAGGGTGAATGGCGTCCTTGTCAAAGCCTGAGCAGGTCTGCATCGCCTGTATTTGCACTTTGTGGCTTCTGGTTTAAAGCGGACCTAGACCGGAAGTTCCAATTAACGCTGTTTTTTAGTGTGTATCTGCGTCATTACCTTGTTTAAGAAGCCCTGAAGGTTCTAAACAAACAGTTCAGCCACTGCTGAGAACGCTGTGTTTTATTGTAGTCTCGGGCTCAGAGAGATCTCTGAAAAAACCCAGTCCAGTTACGTGAACACCGGTTCTCCGGAACAGCAGATCCTCCTGCTCCGGGCACTAGTCCGGGCACATCCGGTTGCGTACATTGAACCACAGAAGAAGAAGAATAACGTCCGTTGTGGAGGTGTTTCACGAGCGACAGTGTCTTCTGACTCCGGTTTAAAGGTCGTCAAAGGGACTGCGGCGGGGAGTCGTGAAGAAGCTATTTTTTAACACTGTTAAAACAATGTTTTGATAATGAGTAGCAGTGCATCCACCGTTCCAGAGGGGGGAGCTGTGCTGAATATGTCACTTCCGGGTATTGGCCAATCACAAGACAGTTAGGAAGGCTCTACACTGGCTGGCCAATCACAACACACTCTGTCTTCTGGGTGAGAGATTTATGTCTGAAATATCGCGGCTCAGCACAGCGACAGAAAAGACAGATTTCTATCGGCTCGTTTACAGCAACTCGGAGGTTTTTGAGCATAAAAACAAGTTAATGTATGTAAGTAGACCTCCATAACTAACATATATGTACAACAGGACCACTGTGTGAGCTTTAAGATCCATGCTACAAAAAGAACAACGTTCTACTTTTAGGACATACCGAAACAGTCCCTACCCCCATGCTCCGCCGTGTTACCCCAACATATCCTCTATCAACTGTTGTTGGGGCGAACACGAGAGCAAAATCCTAACTTTGTGTTACTTAAATTGATAGAAGTGGCAAAGGGTTTGAGTCACCGAAACATCAACCAGATGATTCAAGGATGAGAAGTTAATGAGACGGATGGTTTCCAAAAGTTGGTGAAAACGGTGGTTTTCAGCAAGAAGGTCACCGGTTTGAATCCTGATTGGACCTCTCTGGCTTCCTCACACAGTCCACACAGTATGGTGATTAGGTTAACTGGATGTCAGCTGGGATTGGCTGCTGTCCACCATGACCTTCGTGTAGAGGTTAAAGTAGTAAACAGCGAGTCACTAAACCCCTAATATTTATGTATTATATCTTTATTTAATGGCGTAGAACTCGAACAATCAAGAGCAGCCTTTGTGATTTGCTAGGTGTCCATTTTTGTTGTGTCTCAGGATTTGGACATAATAATGAACGGCAATACGTGACATATCATTACCGCTAAAGGCTGGCAGCAAATGAAATGATGAAATATTGAGATGGAGTAAGTTTTGGACACTTGTGTGATGTTTTTGACGCGATACTGATGCAATATTGTCAACCGATTGATTGGTCAGTGGTTGAAATGTTGGAGTCCAAGAAAATAACTTATTCATTAATTTCTCTGCAGATTTTCCACAAATTAATCCTCTGTTGGTTATAATTATCATCTACAGTCGGCTTTTCTTCTTTCTGCCGTTATACGTCAGCAATGAAAATAGATGAAGATTAATTTGTGTGTGTGTGATGCACCTGGTTCAGATGTGAATCGCCTCTGGGGCCAATTATTCATCCATTTTGAAGCTTTTCTTTGCTCTAACCTTTGTTTTGTGAGGCTGTTTCTGCCTCATGAGTTAACGCTCACTTCATTAATAAAGTAATTAAGAGGCGGACTGTTTTTTTTTTTGTTTTTTTTGCTGTAATAAATGAGAAGAAAGCCATAAATAACAGATAGTGGGCCCTCGCTGACAACAATGCCCTATTAAACTGCTAATGGAAAGTTACTAAAAAGGACATTTACGTAAGAAAATGTGTTGCCTGCCAAACGGAGGATGGCAAAATGGCATTTTCCACAATTAGTGGTCCACAAATAGCAGCTGAAGATGGCAGCCCGGGGTTGTTGACGGTTAGTCCGCTCATCCACGAGGCCCCTCAGAAATAGGCCGTGGCCTCGGTTGGTCCCGCCGCGACCCAAACCGGCTAATTTAGATGCTAAGTCTTTCACTTATTGTGCATTAATCACCATCATGTTCCATTTTGTCACAACAACAACAGCAGCGGCGGCGGCGTCGGCGCACACCGCGAGTCTAAAGATCATCTTTTCAGGTCGTTAATTAAAATATTCAAACGTCAGCAGAAGCCGAAAAAGTCACCGGGGTCTGCGAAGTTCGTTATAGCGAAAAAGGCTAATGAGCTAGCACAAAAAAAAGGGCTTGAAGTCGTTGAGCTGTGGATGGATATCATCCTCTGGAAACACTTTCCATTTTGTCCTATATTTCCCAGGGGGCTTTGTGGCAGCTGCACGGCTGATTCCTCCATGGTTTAATTTAACACATTCATGCTGCTTCACTTTAACGACCATGAGGACGGATTAATGAAAAGTTAGTTTGCTCTGACATCTTAACTTTCAGACAGCTGAGGTTGTGTTAAATTCATATTTTCCCGCCCTGCAGTCAATACTGAGTCAATAAGTGTCTCGACAAACTATTCTGCTGTTGATATTTAGGTTATTTTTTATCCTAAACTTGTTTAAATACCTTTGTGAGTCAGAAAATATTGCCACATTGTGTTAGCATGTTCCACTTCCCAAGCTGCCTACTTATTTAGCTAGCTAGCTACCTTTCAAAACACACAAATCCAACGTTTGCATAAGTCCGACTGAAGCAGTTTGATTGTTTTAGCAGCAGCAATGCTAGCTCTGTTGCTGATAGAAATGTATTGATAATGTAACATTTGTTATGTTAATGTTGTGAAGCTTCTAACACCGACGTTGTACGCTGTTAGCATACTTTTCAAAAGGAGCTTTTTCTTCATGCGCTAGATGATTGACAGACGGGAGACTGCCTACTTCGGGTGTCTAGCTAGCTAGCTAGCTGCCTTTCGAATGCAACACTAGATAAACATAGATGGCACAGCGACTGTTGCAGCAAAGCTAGCAATCAAAAAAGCTAATGAGACTGCTGCCGCGAACAGCAGCAATGCTAGCTCTGTTACCGATATATGTAGCTATTCTAAATTAGATGTTTACGATCGCTTTATGTAGCTACTAACTCCAACTGCTAGGTGTTTAGTAGTTTTATAGCTACATAATCGTGGTGTAACTGGAGTCCAATGGTTCAGCATCTGAATTATATAAAATATTGGTGTTAATTAACACTATTCGTATCAATAAAATCTTAATTATACCCTGTACTCTACAGAGAAACAGTCCGAGACTTAATAAAAATCACAAATATAACTTAAAAACCTCATAAGTGCAATTAGCATTTCTGTAAAATGTGTTTTTTAACGGTTTCAGAATATCCACCACGTATTTCGTTGGCTTTCTGTGTTTATTTCTGTTTTTTTTTTTTATCACTTACCTGTGCTTCCATCGATACAGCATCAATACGTTTTAGTATTTATAAAATATTACCTTACAGAGCACAGACCTGGATGGTGTTCCTGAACTCTCGGATGTAAATCTAGAGATAATTTCACTTCCAGTGAGCAAATATTGACTCTGAACAGTTGACTCTGTGCAACAAAACCACCAAATACTTATCACAAGAAGACATTTCTGAGATGATAAATCTCATTTTTCCCGCCTGCATCTTCGCCTCTGAACGAGCGCGCGAATGATTCCTTTCTTTTGGTGAGCGATCGGCCCGAGGCGTCGGCGGCTACGTGACGCCGCTCGTCCGGGGGAATGAAGACGGGCAGGAGTTTTATTACCTCGTCCCTGGACGGACTACAAAAGAGGTTCTGGGCTGTTTAGACTGAACATGACGCAGTATTGATGGAGCTGGCACAGAACGGAGTCGACGGATCAATGTCACAGCGAGGGATTGGAGGCAGTTTAGTGTGTGTGTGTGTGTGTTTAAAGTACAGCATTGTTACAGAGTAAGTCGCAACACGAGACCCTGTAAGAATTATTATCAGGAGAATAAAGTGAACCCGAACAATAACTAGGGCTCAGTATTGATTGTAAAACATACCATAAGCTGTTTATGCTGCGGTGAGACTTCCTTACCAACGTCCCTGAACACAGTCCAGATTATTTAGTCTTTAGTTTGTTATTTTTATCTATTTTTATTTTGCGTGTTATTATCTACTTTATCGCCCGCTTTAACTCTTGGTTTTTTTAATGGTCTTGGGATCTCAAAGTGCACCTCTGAATTGGTCACAAAAGCAATTTTCATTGCGCTTAACAATGACAATAAAATGCTTGAATTGAATAAAATTATACTCCGTAAATGGCGCGTGAACCCCGCTACACAAACATCGGCGACATTAACGACTGATTTCTACATCAAACTGAGCAAATTTTCCTTTAAACCTTGAGTGAATTAGGATCATTTCATACTAACTGACAGTTCTGCGGTAAAGTTTGTGTCCTAACAAACTTGTAACTATTGCAGTACTTTTGAAAATTTGATGTATTTACACCAGGTGGAAGTAGACTTTCAAATCTGATCTGATGACTTTTGCAAGAATTATAAGTAAAAAAAACTGTTTGTTACCACTAAGTGACGCTTTCTCAAAACCCTAAGATGAGTCATTCCAAATACTCCTGGTCGAACTGGACAATTTGATTTGACGTTTGATTTGCCTGCTGGAAAACCATGTGACTGAATCAAATGAGCCTCGCAAGTTTTCATCCTTGATCCCTTTAGACATTCCGTACCAAGTTTAAGAGAGATTGGCGGAATTTTGTGGGATTTATGGCTAGAAATTGTGTATTTTGTGTTCCCACCAAGTGGCACTTTGTAAAGTCAGTCTCAAATACTACCAGCACAAGTTGATATATTATTTATCAGGAATTCTTTCAAAATTGGCGAACGACTTACGTTTTGACGTTTTTGTAGGAATATGGGCAGAATCCCAAAATGGTGGACTTCCTACTGGGCGTGGCCAAAAAGTCCAATTTGCTTTTTTGTGCGCCCTCGCATGTTGCATCATCCTACCAATATTCGTACACCTAGCTCATTCTCGGCCTGTGCTAGTCCTGCAAACATACTAAGATCCATGATCCCTTTAGACATTCCGTACCAAGTTTAAGGGAAATCCAATGAATCTTGCAGAATTTATGGACAGAAATTGTGTATTTTGTGTTCCCACCAAGTGGCACTCTCTCAGAACACTTACTCTCAAATACTACCAGCGCAAATTGATATATTATTTATCAGGAATTCTTTCAAAATTGGCGGATGGCTTACGTTTTGACATTTTTGTGGGAATATGGACAGAATCCCAAAATGGTGGACTTCCTATTGGGAGTGGCCAAAAAGTCCAATTTGCTTTTTTGTGCACCATCGCGTGTTTCATCATCCTACCAATTTTCGTACACCTAGCTCATTCCTGACATGTGCTATTCCTGCAAATAGCACTCTCTGGAACTAATATTTGTGTCATAATTGCATAGATAACTGTCGTTAAATAATAACCGGCCCCGTGTTGTCTTCAGGTCTTTGATGCAGAACACTTTTTTACGACATCCAGAAACAACTTGTTTTTTTGTCGACGCGTACGTTTTTTTTTTCCCCCGCAGCTCCTCGCCATCATTGTCACGCCGCTGCCGTCTGCACGCATGGTTCGCTCACAATCAGCTGACTGAGCGAGCAGAAATCCAGGGCCTGGGCGGCTTTTACACAGTTTTTACTCTAACAACTCGACTGCTCGGCTTGTCAGCGTTTGCGCTTCAGCGCTCACAGTTTGAGTCGAATCACTCTCTCTCTGCAGAGGAAACACTGGCATGTTTTATTTTTCATTAAGATGTTTGTGATGGAGAGGAATGACAAAGAAATGCAAATATGTTACATGTGTAAAATGCTGACTCTTTTTGACTGATATTTGGTAAATATCTGGCTTTTTCCTTGATCTGCACGGCAGTGCCAGTACATACTTTTCGATTAAGTTTTGCGTTAAAGAAATGGAGTTTTGGTGACTTGATAGCATTCATATCAATCAATAATTAGCCGATGCTGATTATTGATTAATTGATGATAAACATGGTCTCTTCCTGGTTTTCAATGAGCTAGTCCAAGTATTTCTAGGTGTCAGTCTTTTTTAGGCCATGTTGAATCCCTCCCTAAAAGACAATGTCAAGGTTTTCGATCGATATCGGACGCTTTAAATGCTAAACGTTGCCTTACAGAGTCCAATCCCTCCTTGGCGACCACTGACCGGAAATAAAGGAGATTATATTTTAGTGGAAATTGGTAAATGTAGTGAACTGGTTTATCAAAAAAGCTTTAAAGGGCTCAAAAACCAAAATACTGCATCATGAATAAAGTGATATAAGAGGTAACTAAGAGGTAAATTTTTATTTGAAACCTCACTCTATATCAGCGTTTCTCAGTCCTTCTCTAAATGGTTTGGTTGTAAATTTCTGGTTCAGTTCTCCTTCAGCACAAGTTGCCGTGTGTTCTCCATCTACTTCATCTCCCGCTCACAGAGTGAGGACTCTTAAGTGGACGTTTAGTGGACCGTAAAGGAATATTCACTGAATTTGACAGGAAAGTGCATTGCATTAACGTCCCCTTAATCCACTATTTTAGTGCCCTTAAGTGGTGACTCGACACCAGCTAATAGGATTTAGTTTGATTTTTTTTTGTTGTTGTTGTTTTGGCATTTGATTGGTCTGTGGCTGCCCAGTGTGGATGGAGTCGTGCAGCCAAAAACAAACAAACAAAACAAATAAATCGTGTGTGAAGCAAAAAATAAACTGTGTTTGAACGTTGCAGAAGCTATGCGTTAATCAGCCTTTCAAAACACACAAATCCAACGTCTGACTGAGGCACTGACTGTTACAGCAAAGCTAAGTTGTTAGCAGCAGAAATGCTAGCCCTGATGCTAACAGAAATTTATTTATAATGTAACATTTGTTATGATAATATTGCGCAGCTTCTAACACCGACTGTTAGCATCATTAAATTTAAGAGCTATTGCTTAATGAGCTAAATGATTGACAGACGGGAGAATCTGCTAGCATTTTCCATTTCCCAATCGTCCCCTAACGAGGTTAAAGCTGCCTACTTTGGGTGTCTAGCTTGCTAGCTAGCTAGCTGCCTTCCAATACGAACATCACGTCTGACGCAAAATATAGTCCACGTCCTCTCGTGTCTCTGCAGTCAATCCTTGTACAACTCTTTGCAAGTTCCTTTTCTCCTCAGAAGCTGGATGCTAATTAGCCTATCATGCTAATGCCGCGGCAGACTCCCCCCCCCCCCCCCACACGTCCCGTGAATGGTTTTTCCAACCCCAAAGGTAGCCACCGTGATGGAGGAGAGCATATGGCAGCGCCTAAATGAAGATTGCCTGTGTGCCTGCTAATGGAAGGCAAACTATTTTTAGCGCCAGTCCACATTAGCGTGGCGCAAATTAAATTTCAACACCTACCTCAGCCACGTATCATCAGAAGCAACCTCCCCCCTTGCAAAACACCTTTGCGGGAATGAGCGCTAAATAGAAATTAGGAGTAATTTCAAAAAGAGTTTAATATTAGTTTTTCCTGTAGCTGTGTCCACATTGTGATATCAACTTTTATATTTCCAGTTCTCTTAAGCTTGTGAAGCTTCCTCTGAAGAATGTTGGCGCTCTTTGGGGATTTGGAGTTGTGTGCAAAATAAAGCCGAGCGGCCAGTAAACATCTCCTCGGGAAGCAAAGGAGTGCGAGGCCGAGGATCCGACATATGGATGTTTCAATTCTGCCATACGGGGCCTGAGGGGATTCCTCCCCTGAGCTAGCGCTGACTCTTTCTTCTGCTCGTCCTCGTGGGGAATCTCTGGACGTTTCCCCCCCCTTTCCTCCTCCACCACCATCATTCGCGGCACGCTCGATTCAGATTCAGGAGCCTTTTACTCTCGGCTTCTGTCGCCGACCGCTGCCTGAGCGACTCGCTGCCAAACGTGGGAGGTAATTAAGACGCGGAAAACTCTTCCGCTCAGTTGCTAAGAGGACCGAGAAGCTCGTATCTGTCGGGAGCGACGGCGCGGCGGCTAAATTCTTCCCTGATTTGAAAGCGATTCAAGGATACACCAATTACCGCAGCATGCGACTCGTTTGACAGGTCATGATATTTAAACTTCAAAATCAAAGTCGTGAATATTCCCCTCCCCCCCCTGAAGTTTTCTAACAGGCGACACCAAGTCTGTGAAACCTGCAGTGAAATTGAAAAACCGTTCCACAGACGTACCAACTCCACCGCGGACGGGGTCGGTCACTCTGATTTATGCGGCCGCAAAATGCTTCAGAGAATTTCACAAACCCGGGTGTCGTTGGTTTTAATGTCAAACGAAGAAGTAAATGTCATTTCAGAGAGGTTTTTCTTTTTAGGCTGGAAACGGAACACGGACGACAACGGGCCGACGCAGGAAAGGTTGATTTTCTTTGGAAAGAAGTATATTTTTCTCTACATGAGTTTAAATTCAACATTTGCATTTTCAGATTCACTCATGGGTCAAAATAAAAAAGACTGCCTTTAACTCTAGGTTACAGACAAATCTTTTGTTTCATTTTTTATTCAGTCATTTCGATTTAGACTATATATATACTTCTGTTATTTACCTTTAGTGTAGATTAGAGAGTATATATACTACTGTTATTTACCTTTAGTGTAGATTAGAGAGTATATATACTACTGTTATTTACCTTTAGTGTAGATTAGAGAGTATATATACTACTGTTATTTACTTTTTGTTTAGAGAGAGTATATATATATACACTAGTGTTTACCTTTAATTTAGAGAGTAAATATACTACTGTTATTTACCTTTAGTATAGATTAGAGTATATATACTACTGTTATTTATCTTTAGTGTATATTAGAGAGTATATATACTACTGTTATTTACCTTTTGTTTAGAGAGAGTATATATGTATACACTAGTGTTTACCTTTAATTTAGAGAGAGTAAATATACTACTGTTATTTACCTTTAGTATAGATTAGAGAGTAAATATACTACTGTTATTTACCTTTAGTATAGATTAGAGTATATATACTACTGTTATTTATCTTTAGTGTATATTAGAGAGTATATATACTACTGTTATTTACCTTTTGTTTAGAGAGAGTATATATGTATACACTAGTGTTTACCTTTAATTTAGAGAGAGTAAATATACTACTGTTATTTACCTTTAGTATAGATTAGAGTATATATACTACTGTTATTTATCTTTAGTGTATATTAGAGAGTATATATACTACTGTTATTTACCTTTTGTTTAGAGAGAGTATATATGTATACACTAGTGTTTACCTTTAATTTAGAGAGAGTAAATATACTACTGTTATTTACCTTTAGTATAGATTAGAGAGTATATATACTACTGTTATTTACCTTTTGTTTAGAGAGAGTATATATATATACACTAGTGTTTACCTTTAATTTAGAGAGAGTATATATACTACTGTTATTTACCTTTAATTTAGAGAGTATATATACTACTGTTATTTACCTTTAGTGTATATTAGAGAGTATATATACTACTGTTATTTATCTTTAGTGTATATAAGGGAGTATATATACTACTGTTATTTACCTTTAGTGTATATTAGAGAGTATATATACTGCTGTTATTACCTTTAGTGTAGATTGGAGAGTATATATACTGCTGTCATTTACCTTTAGTGTAGATTAGAGAGTATATATACTGCTGTTATTTACCTTTAGTGTAGATAAGAGAGTATATATACTACTTTTATTTACCTTTAATTTAGAGAGTATATATACTGCTGTTATTTACCTTTAGTGTAGATTAGAGAGTATATATACTGCTGTCATTTACCTTTAGTGTAGATTAGGGAGTATATATACTGCTGTTATTACCTTTAGTGTAGATTAGAGAGTATATATACTACTGTTATTTACCTTTAATTTAGAGAGTATATATACTGCTGTTATTTACCTTTAGTGTAGATTAGAGTGTATATTTTGTTTATATTGTGTCCAATATATATATATATATATATTGGACACAATATACACAAAATAAGTTTAAATCTTTAATGGGCCCGAACAGGAGCCTTGTGGAACACCTGTGGGGACGAGATTAGATCATGATGGGATTATCATCCCAACAAAATTTCAAAAGTCTTTATGGTTTTCATATAGCATCTAAATAACAGTAGTATATAAACTCTCTAATATACACTAAAGGTAAATAACAGCAGTATATATACTCTCTAATATATATGTATATATACTCTCTAATATATATATATATATATAAAAAACACTCAATATGCACTGAATTACTTTTGTCAATATTGAATTATATAATACAACTAGCAAAACATAATGAAGACTTTACATAATCACACAAAGTCTGAAATTGAATATATTAGAAAACCGTTTTCCATCATTTCAAACGCTATCTATTAGCTGATGCCGGAGAGTTATTGTTTTATCGTAATAAGAAGGGGAACTAATTTATAATTCACATTGAGGATAAAAAATAAATAGTAACTGTCTGTGTATATACCAGTAAAACACCAGCTACGTCATCCACAGACCTGTTCTGGTTGATTCATAATGAAGCCGTGTGAGCGACTCCCCCTCCTGTGTTTTCACACCCGTATCATTTTCCCATCATGCCTCCCTCAGTGGGGGGTTAACAGGGCCGCATCCACATATGCCAGAACACCTCGCTGCATCCGATACGCTGCTTTTCCCCAACCCCGTAATGGCCCCGAGGGAAACTTCATTATTTATCGCTATTGAAGGGGCCTTTCAATTATAATACCTTTGCCACCCGCTCTTTTGTCTATTACTGCCAGTCTGGGTCGAGTAGATTGAATATCTGTAGCGTCTATCAGCGATAATTCAAACACCCCCCCCCCCCCCTCCTGCCATGTGAAAAGTTCACAGAACCTGCGTCTGCAACAACGTGGAGGCAATTTCCAGGTCAGATTAGAGGACGCTGAGGTGTAATGTGCAGCAGGGGAGTGGAGTAAGTTTCAGTAAAGTGATGTAGACATCGCTGAACTAAGTCTCTGACATTGTATGTTTTTGTTTCACCTTAATCCTAAACCTTAATCCTAACCTCTCCAGGGTGTTTGTATGTACGTAATCTGCTGGGATTAGCTCCACCCTCCCTACAAACCCTCACGTGGACGATAAAGCGGTAGAAAATGAACGAATGAATCCTGAACTTGACAGTATTGATCCTTCCGAGACTCATCTTTTTGTTAAAGGTTGGAGTCGGGAGGAGTTTATTGGTATCAATAAAGCACAATATTAATAATGCACAAGGAGTGGGTCTTCTTCCCACCGCAGCACAGTGTTGCTGTGTTTCTACAATTGTTCACACAGGACTAGAAAAAAGAAATGCAGCTCAAGTCTTTGTTTTTCATCTTGTTGAAACCCGTCATCGGCTTTTTGACACGTGGACCATCTCAAGATTGTGTTGGCGTTCCTTCAGTATCTCTGCAGAGCATCTTCATTACGTGTTCCGATCAGGCTTAAACAAAGCTACTGCGTCATAAACACAAAGTTTTAACCCCTCAGGCGTTCCACAAGGCTCCAGTTTGGGCCTCCTCACAAAGGTCCCCACATCGCTTGTAAATGTAATTCTATGCTGAAGTCCTTGCGCCCCCCCCTGCAACTCCATCCATCCATAACCGGGGGAGGGGCTGCTGGTGCCAATCCCAGCTGACTGCACCCTGGACAAGGTCGTCCGTCCATCACAGGTCCAACATATAGAGACAAACGAGCGTTCGTTCACTCGCAACCGTGGGCGAATTACAGCGTCCAATTAACCTCTGCATGTTTTTGGACACGTGGGAGGAAAGCTAACTAAGAAACCCCGGAGAAAGACCTCGGAGACATTGCAGCCAATTAATCTCTCTCTTCAAGCAAAGTGAAATCCCTGAAGACACTCGTGGTGCTCAGTCAGTCTTTTAAGGACATACGGTCACTCTGCTGGTTTACTCGCCGCTGCCAGAATCAAATTTCAATCCGTGACGCTTGCCAACAGCGTGACAACATATGGGGCTTATTGCTCCGTCTTGGCCACTGCCCTCTTTTGGCTTAATCTGCACACAAGACGAGCTACGATTGAGCTTCTCTGAACGACGGACCAAGGTAAATGCTTTTCCAATCGGTGAGCTACCAAGGTCAAGAACACCCTAAAATGTCCAGCTGCTGCAAATGTCTTCACCCGAATCCTTTAACTTTGTTTTATTGGACATATTTGGCACCGACTTCAAGGTCCTTCACTGTTCTGACGCTTCAGTGTTGTCCCTCGGTTGAAAGTCACTTTTTTATTCCGATTACTTGTGTCCATATAAACAAAGATACTATCATATTATGGACAAACACAAAGTTTTACCCCAAAGGTGTTCCACAAGGCTCCAGTTTGGGCCTCCTCACAAATGACCACACATCGCTTGTAAATGTACTAAGCTGAAGTCCACGACTCATTTCCATGTGGACAAAGGAGAGCGCCCCCTGACCCAGGATTACAGTAGTTACGATTGAGCTTCTCTGACAATGGACCAAGCTAAATGCTTTTCCTAGCAAGGTCACTTTATGTCCTAGCACCCTAAAATGTCTTCACCCGACTCATTTAACTTTGTTTTATTGGACATATTTGGCACTGATTTCAAGGTCCTTCACTGTTCCGACGCTTCAGCGCTGTCCCTCGTCTGAAAGTCACTTTGGATAAGAAAATAATCTGCCAAATGACTCAATGTAATATAATGCACGCACGGAGGGATTGTCATCGATTGTCATCTATTTTCCTCACTTATTTTTTCTTTTCTTTTAATGTGTCACCTCTGTATTGAGTGATGATGAGCGGGAGGAAAAAAAAGGTACAAATAAATCTTCAGTTCAGCGGATTTCATTAGCGCTGCGATAATTCACCGAGAGCAACGAGCAAAAAAAAAAAGGTCTCGATTGTTTGTGAAACTAGCGAATTGTGTAGGTGAACCGGTAAACAATTGGCCGCTGTAAATTGATAATGATTACTGATTATCACAACAACGGGAGCCATTTATCAGCCTCTACAATGAGATCAGTGGTGCTAAACGGGGGTCGTTAGCCTGTTGGCATTTCCTGGGTGGTGTCCACGATTTCCCCTATTAAATATGTGGACGTGTGCTTGTGTTGTTCACTCTCTGGGTGCAGATATATGTGCATTAATTTAGATTAGAGGCTATATACTACTGTTATTTCCCTTTCATTTAGATAGTGTATATATACTACTGTTATTTCCCTTTCATTTAGATAGTGTATATATACTACTGTTATTTAGATGCTAAATGAAAAACCATAAAGGGTTTTGAAATTTTGTTAGGATGATGAGATCTAATCTCCTCCCCACAGGTGTTCCACAAGGCTCCTGTTCAGGCCCATTCACAGTTTACACTTATTTTCTGTATATATATATATATACTACTGTTATTCTCCTTTAATTTAGATTAGAGTGTATATATATATACTAGTTATTTTCCTTTAGATTAGAGTGTATATCTACTACTGATGTTTACCTTTAGATTAGAGTATATATACTACTGTTATTTACCTTTCATTTAGAGAGAGTATATGTACTACTGATGTTTACCTTTTGTTTAGATTGGAGTATATATACTACTGTTATTCAGATGCTGTATGAAAACGGCATTGAAATTTTGTTGGGATGATAATCCCATCATGATCTAATCTCGTCCCCACAGGTGTTCCACAAGGCTCCTGTTCGGGCCCATTCACAATTTAAATTTATTTTCTGTCCAGTATATATATAAAAACGCTCAATATGCACTGAATTACTTTTATGTCAATATTTAATTATATTATAAAACTAGCAAAACATAATGAAAACTTTGCATAATCACATAAAGTCTGATATTGAATATATTTGAAAACCATTTTTCATAATTTCAAACGTCTGAGAGTTATTGTTTTTTGGTTTATTGTAATAAAAAAGGAAACTAATTTATACTTCACATTTAGGATAACATTAAATGGTAATGTCTGTGTGCTGCGCCTTCACTACCAGTAAAATGCCGGTTACGTCATCCATAGACCTGCTCCGGTTGATTCATAACGAGCCGTTTCACACTCGTATAATTTTCCCGTCAGTGTTATTCACTCTGGTGCAGAAATATGTGCATTATGAGGTTTTTTTTTATTACTGGTGTTTTTTTTGGGTGGGATTATGGTCTGGGGGGCTGTTGTAATCATTCTAAAACATTTAAATTATGCACGCGTTCTCGCAGAAGAAATGGAGTTGGCATAAAAAAAAAAAAAAACAGTCCCTGCACCAAAAGACTAACTACAGACTCCTAACATTTGGGCTGAATGGCGAGAAAAATACAAGGCAATGACAGTGCAAATTAATACCAAACTCAAAACAGCCGCTCCCCCTTTGCCTTTTCAATTTTTCATATGCTGGAAATAGATGTGGAGATGGATCCCAACCCTGAGCTGATAAATTTTAATTTGATCCCTCCCCATGCATCATTATTTGCACAATGCAACTGCCAGCCATGGCCCGTGTGCTCGGAATGGCAAGTCCACATTCAAATTCTGCACGGAATACAAATTCCCTTTCCCCTCCCATCACATACAACAAAAGGCAATCATTCCATTTGTTTTCCCACACAATGGCCTCTGGATAATAGTAGTTAGGGGTCTAGAGGTGGATGGGGGGGGGGGGGGGCGGGAGAGACCAAGTTATCTGCCTTTCCCAGAGTCTGCCTCTTTGCCATGAATAATAGATTATAGATGAGAGCTGGAGTTCGCCTCGCAGGGAGGTGGCTATAACGCGGCTTGAGGTCAACGCGGCAGAGTCCATTTCTGCTTTTTTAAACAATTTCACCAGGCCTATCTGAAACGCCGGGAGACGTAGCCTCGCAAACACATGCAGAGCGACTATTTTTAACAGCTGCTTCATCACTCAAAGCCGCTGTGGTGATACGGGCGATATGCAATGTCATGCTTTTGAATATAACAACAAAAAATGGCTAAAGTCAGCTGTTTCTGATAGTTTCTATGGATCATACGCCCCGGCACTGTCACCTGGCCCACATGGTCCCGTGGAGTGATGCATCATGGGGGGAAGTCTGATCCTAACTCAGCCATAGCAATGTCAACTCAAGCTTGCGGCGACCACTTAAGACTTGTCCCCATTGTTTTTGGGACTTCAGGGCCAAAGACAACCCTTCAATTTCACAGATTAAAGGTGCCATATGTAAGAATGTGGCCAAAAACGGTTACTACATTCAAATTCAAAATACCGAGGTCTTTTAGGTTTCGTTTTCTGACGTAACTGGCAACCCGTTGTTGCTCGGCAGCTGAGACTCTACTGACTGTAATGATTGGTAGACGGTGGTAGGTGGCGCCACATGCCAAAACATGATTTCAAAACATAAACATGATTTGCAGTCTGCAAAATATTTTTTTTAATGCGAATATTTTGTCTGTACTGTTGTTGTTGGTGAGTTCAGTTTGTTATATGAACATTATTCCCGAGTCTCTGTGACATATTAGGAGGATTTTATGGCCAAAGAAAGTAATAGTTTGCATATTGTGTAGCTACATTAACCTGCTCAGTGCATACCATAACCTGTAGCCTACATAGTAGTCTGTACAGTACACTGTAGTTGGCATGTTGAATCTGGCAAGGCCTTTGGAGACGACCAATGACGAGAGTCGTCTTCTTGAATGGGGCAGAGATTTAAATGGAAAAGACCAAACCAAATGAGCGAGAGTTGGTCCAAATCTGGGCGACAGTGTGGTTTTTATCCAGCCAACATTTCAAATCCTCATTTGGCCCAAATTCTGATATGAAACAACAAAATAAAATGGATGGACGGCAAGTATTCAGTTTTCTAAAGGGTTTGGAATGAAGGAAATAATGTTTTTAGTCTAATCCCTCCCCCCCTTATGGCCACCAAAATTGGAACCAAATAAACCAGAATTGGTCCTTATCTGTGCATCTACACTACCGTTCAAAAGTTTGGCCTCAACTATACAATTTGTGTGTTTTCCATTAAAAGTCAGACTTTTACTCATCAAAAGAGTTGCAAAATGAATAGAAAATATAGTCAAGACATTGACGAGATTAGAAATAATGGTTTTTATTCCAAATAAAACTGTTTTCAGCTGTGCTAACATCATTGCACAAGGGTTTTCTGATCATCCAATAGCCTTCTAATGCCATCAGCAAACACAAAGTACCATTAGAACACTGGAAATGGAAAAAACCTTTCTAAGTGAGCCCAAACTTTTGAATAACGGTCGTGTACGTCACAGACTGTGTTTCAATACTGCGTGGCGTTAATATTTAGCATCCGAGTGCAATGTTGTGTTGCTGTTGTGTCCTGAAAACAAATGAATCCCTCCTGTTCCAGGCTTTGCCGGCTTTTTTTTAATTCACTTTATACTCGGTTGGCGTGGGAGTGACAATGGCTAATCACCAGGTTAGCGGAATAAAGAGGAAACAAACAATCCAAACAAATGCCACTGTGTAATTTAATAAATGTAATCTGGTGCTGAGAGGTAATTTAAACTGGGTCACGTGAAAGAAAAAAACAGAGGCTGTGTTTGATCCACCGTCCTTTTTAGCGCTGGATTAACGGCCTCTCAGATCTGAGTGTTCACTGCTCACGTTTCAACATAAAGATGAAGGAGGAGGGGAAACCTGGACCAGAACCAGACCACAGTTCACCTGCCAAACCTCTAAAACTCCACACGTGAGGGGAAGTTCATTTAATCCCAGAGGAGGTCTGGACATTTTAAATGGTCTTATCTCCAAAAGGACTTCACAGGAGACGAGAGGTGAAGGTCGTGAGGATCTGAAACATCAAGAACCTGTTTGAGGATGAAAGAGTTTGATTTTCTGAAACTGTTCACTTTAGTGGGTAAATATTACTGCTTTGTAAACGGACTGAATGTGACACTGGTTTCATTTAACTGCAAAACCTCTGGTACGGAAGAGGATTAGGGTCACACAGGAAAGTTCTGTTCAGTTCTGACTTTAAATTCAGAATTGTGACTTTAAAACTCACAATTCTTACTTTAACACTCAGAATTCTGACTTTAGAAAACAGAATGTTGACTTTAAAACAGAATTCTGAATTTATTCTCAGAATTCTGACTTTAAAATACAGAAGTCTGACTTTATTCTCAGAATACTTACTTTATTAATTCTGACTTTTCTCAGAATTCTGACTTAAAAACACAGAATTCTGACTTTATTCTCAGAATTCTGACTTTAATAATCAAAATTCTGACTTTAATAATCAAAATTCTGACTTTATTCTCAGAATTCTGACTTTAAAATACAGAAGTCTAACTTTAAAACAGAGAATTCTGACTTTATTCTCAGAATTCTGACTTTGAATTTCATAATTCTGACTTTAAACTCAGAATGGGTGCCCAGAAGTGTGGGAATAAAGTCAGAATCCTGGGTTTTAAAGTCAGAACTCAAATATGTTTTTTAATCCTCTTCCGTACTCTGGAAACAACTGGAGGATGGCTTAATATATTATACACTTTCATTAAATATATATAAACCTCTGGGGCTCGCTGAGTAAACTCCGCAGATGTGACGCCTCGGCACGCGACGTTTCGGATTCCACATCGAGAACGAACGAGCGGCGGCACGCAGGGTGGGTTAGCAGGGTTAGCATCGTTAGCATGGTTTAGCGGAGTTAGCAGGGTTAGCAGCCACCACTCGACTTTATCTGTGTGCAGGACCACCGCTGATCAAAGACGATGAAAAACGAGTCCAGAGGAGGAGGAGGAGGAGGAGGAGGAGGAGGAGGAGGAGGAGGGAAAAACAACCTCCTTGTTTCAACCCACGCATAAAATATCTGCACTTACTTTAATGAGCGGCGATAAAAAAGTGGCCGCGCCGCGCGGCGGGGCAGCGGCCGTGATTGATGCCGCACATTAAGACTTGCTGCCGCGCCCGAGCAAACATCGCAGCAGCAGAAAAAGAAGAAGAAGAAGAAGAGCTGTCAGCCTTATTGTCCCCACACACCTGCCTGTGAGGACTCTGCAAATCCCTGCTCTAGTTTAGCCTTTTTTGTAGCACTCAGATATTCCGTCGCCTGCTCTTCATTTTCTTGCGAGATAAAACTCTTTCTCTTCCCTCCGGCGTTCCCTCCTCCTCCTCTTCCTCCTCCTCCTCCTCCAGACAAATAGCTCCACTTGTTTCAAAGTGGCCACAACAGAAGGACAAATGATAAGAGAGCTGTCATTTCCTCCGTCTCTGTAATTGACTGTGGTGTATCTTGGATGCGGTCGCCGCCCACCGCCGCCGCCGCCGCTGTCAGGAATCACAGGGCGCCTCGTCATTCGCTGACCTCCGCGTTATTTGCGGCGTTGTTTTGGCAAACGTGTTCGTTTTCAGCCCCGCAAGATAGTCGTTAATTTAGTCCTTGGCTGAAGGACGGACGCGTTAACCGAGGTCTTTCCTCCTCCTGCAGCTCGGAGTGAATCACAAACGGACGCCGGAGTCGTGTTTTTCTCTCACTTTACCCAGAGCCACTTCACCCTGAGCTCAGCTGCAGTCGTCGTTATTTCCCTCCGTACGAAAACTTTAGGAGGTTTCTGGTCAAATCTGGGCTCCGACGGAGCCAATTCAAGACCTTTTAACGAGCATTTTAATATCATTCAGAGTGAAGTTTTGCTGCCAAACGACGGTAAACGCGTCCTGTGACTCTTTCATTAACGACATTAAAGGTCACGTTTCTGGTCGTGTTTTTGTCGTCTTAAAACGATCTTAAATCAAGACAATGGAGCAAACTTGGCACCGTATATACTTCTATACTGGCATGTTTTTAGTCTATATGTGGATATAAGTTTTCTTTGGAGATGTTTTCGGCTTCTCAAAGAGAGTGAGAGTGACAATACACTGTAAATACACTCTACAACAAACAGTATAATCAACTGTTTATGATCGTTTTACCCCTTGTATTTAATTTCTTTGGCTTTTTAATGTCAAATCAGGGATATTTATGCGTTAGAAACAATGAAATTGAGTCTAAATGCGGTCGAATTCTGCTGTAACGCAAAAAATTAAAAGTTTTGTTGATTCAATGTGTTTTTTTTAATAAATCTATATCATATTTAGTCTATTAAATGTGAAGATTATCAATGTCGCAGCCATTTAAAACCAGGAAAAGTCATCGCAAAGTGACAATATCCGAGATCCGGACCAGATCTAGTCTTATAATACCTTCAAATATCCATACGTTAAACAGTATCTGGTGAATTTGACAAGTATTGAGCTAATATTATACTTAATTATCCCTGATAGACTTCACCTCTGTCCTTGTGCATATTCAGCAGAAGACGCCTCAGAGACGGGGTCAACATCATCATCATCATTAAGACTTTTCTAATGCTTCTTTCTTCAGAGTGCTTAGCCAGCAGAGGTCAGCGGTGCCACCTCCCCCCTGAACCCCGACCATCAATTTGTATGAGTGTGTGTGGGGGGGTGGGAGGTTAGGAAGTGAGCGTGTGCTGTCAATCAAACGTGGTCGCCGCCCAGTGACTGGACTTCCAGCCCCTAAAAGTGATTTGGGGCAGATCGGTCCCTGAAGTGGGAGCAGCTTTCAAAGAGCTTAAAGAGGTCGTTTTGTCAGCCAAGGAAAAGGAAAAAAAGGTCTAAAGTGACCGAGCCGAGCTGAGCAGGGACGCTGAGACTTAATGTTTATGCAGGGCTGTTAAAATGGAGGTGATGTGATCTGAAGAGGCAGAGTTTTCACTTTAGTCAAAGCAGGTTTGGCTTTTTCTGTGAGGAAGTGATGGAGACTGATGCTGTTTTTAGTGAAGAAAAGATTTAGGTTTTTATAAAAAAAAACACTAACTTTAGCTTAGCTTGAACATACATTAGTGTCAAAGTGTTGACATTTTTGTCACAAAAGCAGTTTCTTTGTGTAATGAGACATAAAAACAAAGAAATAAAAACAGAAATGTCATCTTTCTCTGGGTTTTAGCCAAATTGAATGCTCTATAATGTGAGAGGTGATGGTTCGACTATGTGCGACTTTCGCCCCCTATGTCGGCTGGGATTAGCACCAGCGACGCTCACTTGGAGGATAAAGTGGTAGTAGACGAATGGATAAAGGTCATATTCGGTTAAGGTATAAGGTAAAGAATCGTCATATTTCCTTTAAAATAGAACCCAAAGGAAACAAAGAAGAGTGGAAAAAAATTAGCGGTCCAAGAATCGTGCCTTGTGGTGCACCCACCCCCAGTGGAGAAGGTCCTGTAGAGGAGGCTAACACAGAGGCTAACACAGAGGCTAACACAGAGGCTAACACAGAGGCTA
This sequence comes from Microchirus variegatus, assembly GCF_963457635.1. Lineage (NCBI taxonomy): Eukaryota > Metazoa > Chordata > Actinopteri > Pleuronectiformes > Soleidae > Microchirus > Microchirus variegatus. The sequence goes on from NC_139819.1 coordinate 22,197,551, forward strand.
ACACAGAGGCTAACACAGAGGCTAACACAGAGGCTAACACAGAAACTTCTCTCAATCAGGTTGGAATGAAACCAGTCCAGGATTACTCGGCAATAAACCGGATTCTGATTCTGGTTTTCACGCTAAATATCTGCACAGATGGCAACCTATTATGTGCGCATATTGGACGATGCTATCTGTCAATCACCTCTTGGCCCTGCCCCAAATACTCGACTTAATGGACGACATCAAAACCCGAAGCTCGTGATCAAAAATCAAGTTAGAAATTAACAAATTTTCTCATCATCTTGCCGACAAAGCAGTGGAGGTCGCCCCCTGATGGCCGCTCGAGAGAACACAGGTTTGGCCAACCTTTTTGTATTAGCGTCCGCTCGACCACATCCATCAGTGGTGACCTTTAAAATGTTTTTATTTCATACATATTTGAGCGAGAGTCCATATTTCTGCTGAAAGGTCGACTCCGCGTTGTGGAAAGTCAGCCGAAGGTCAAAGGAAGGTTTTCAGCGTTTCATTTTAAACGACAGCACGCGCGGGTGTTTTCGTCTTGTTGTTGTTGTTCCACGTCCTCTGATTCATCGGGGGTGGACGACGGAGAAGCCGAGACACGGCCCCGTCATTGAAACGTTAAATATCCGTCACAGCAGAGCCTGATGATTGGCGTTGGCTTTGTTCGACTCTGTCTCCCCTCGACTGTCGTACAGTACGACAAACGCAAACGGCAATTACCGGCCACTGCACTCGCTAATGTGCTGAAATTGCCCTGTAAATAAAAGTTCTGTGATAACACAAACCCCCCTCGCCCATAACCGTACCCCGCTCTAATTCCAATGCCCCATAAAAACAATAATTGTCCGCCATGAAAACCAATTTGACTCCGCGCACGCGGCGGAATTATAAATTGGTCTTAGCCGAGGTAATGAAGTACGGCACGCGCCAAGTCAAGGATGGAGGCTTTTTGTCTGAGGCAATCACGGCGGCGTTTCGTATCAACGACACCGACATGTGGGAAAATAATTAAAACGGACGCGTTCAACCAATAACAGATGGCGAGCGAGGGTTTTTGCACGGCGGCTGTCAATCCACGAGTCTGAGGCGGAAAATTCCAATCAATCAAGGTTTGGGATCAGGCGGTTATGACGGCGGCGACGGCACACGCTCACCTTGAACGCGGCGCGACAACGAGGCAGTGATTTACTGAGCTGGAGTTTGAGTCGGCGACGGTGAGCGAACGTGAACGTGAAGACGCGGCAACTTCTTCTGCGACGAGAACAATTAATGATGATGAAGACGACGGTGAGGCGGAGCTGAGGCCACCAGACTGTTTCCAAGTCAACGTTTATAAAGAAATACAATCAGAAAAGGTTTGGTTTTCGCCAAATCGGACGCTCTAGAACGCGAGAGGGGATGTTTCTTTGTCTCTATATGTCCCCCTATGTCAGCTGGGATTAGCACCAGCGACGCTCATGTGGAGGATAAAGTGATGGAGGATAAAAGCCATATTCATAGCAGGGCAAAGAAATGCCATGTTTCCTTTAAAAATGGGACCCAAAGGAAGAGAGAAGAGTGAAAAAACCAGGGGTCCAAGAGTCGCGCCTTGTGGTGCAAACACACCCATTGTTTCCCAACCCAGGTCCTCAGGGAACACGGCCCTGCCATGTTTTACATGTTGCCCTGCACCAAAACACCGGATTCAGATGAAACATTAGGTAACGCTTTCTTTTACAGTCCCCTAATTACCTGGTATTTAGCTGGTAAATTCATGGTAACACTAAAGTGTTGCTAGGTAATTACCAAGGGTAATAAGATAAGTAAATACAGTGAAACCGTTGCCAAAATACTGGGTAATGCACGGTAATGTACTCGGTAAGTAAAGTAAAACTGTACTGTAAAAGAAAGCCAAGCTTGTTTCCATGTAATTACACACATTTTTAGGGTTAGGTTTGTTAGATTACCCCTTGGGTAAATAGCTAGTAATTAGGGGACTGTAGGTACCTGCTTATTACCAGTTTATAACCCAATAATACACTTACATTTACCATAGTTTTGCCATAGTTTAGCTGTACATACCTTCTTATTAACAGCAGTAATAACACGCTATAATTTACTATATAGTTACCAGGTAAATGCCCAGTATTTTGGCAACAGTTTCACTGTATTTACTTTCTTATTACCATTGGTAATTACCTAGTAACACTTTGGTGTTACCATGAATTTACCAGGTAAATACCTGGTAATTAGGGGACTGTAAAAGAAAGCGTTACCAAACATTACATTTTTGAAAAAAAAAAGTTGAAACGATAAATTTAAAAAACATTTTTTTTTAAAAAGTTGAAACATTACATTTTTGGATTTTTTTTAACAAAAGTTAAACATTAAATTAAAAAAACATTTTTTAACAAAATTTTAAACATAAGATTTTTTTGTTTGTTTTACAAAAGTTGAAATATAACAAAAAAAAATTGACAAAAGTTTTTTTTAACAAAAGTTTAAATTTAAGTCCCTTAAACTTGGGGGGGTTTGGTCCTGGAAAGTCCTTGAAAAGTGCTTGAATCTGATGTCGGACAACGTGTGGGAACACAGTGCAGTCCCATCTGACTTGTGTCAAAACCTCTACATTTAAACAAATGTCTTGTTTAATAACATTAACAATGTTCCCATCGCGTCAACGCAGCCGATATACGATAATATCGTGCGTCTCTAAAGTCGCGATCGCTGCGTACAACTCTTTTTCAACGGAATACGACGTCAATATTGTCCCTGAGGTCCTTGAAGGTTTTTGAAAATGTCCCGTAATAGACCTGGGTCATTGAAATTTGTAGTTGGGGTTAAGATATTTATGTATATTTAGATTCCGTTTGCAGAACAACGAGCATGATGTTTTTTTTTATTGCGATATTTAAAGGCGCCACATGTAAGAATGTGGCCAAAAACGGTTACTACACTCAAATTCAAAATACCGAGGTCTTTTTACGTTTCGTTTCCTGACGTTACTGGCAACCCGTGGTTGCTCGGCAGCTGAGACTCTACTAACTGCAACGATTGGTAAACGGCGGTAGGTGGCACCACCTGACGCCAAAACATGATTTCAAAACATAAACGTGATTTACAGTCTGCAAAATATTCTTTTTTAATGCAAATATTTTGTCTGTACTGTTGTTGTTGGTGAGTTCAGTTTGTTATATGAACATTATTCCTGAGTCTCTGTGACATATTAGGAGGATTTTATAGATTTATTACATAATGCACCTTTAAGTTTTGGGCTTTTTCTTAAATGGTAATGGAATGAAAAATATTGCAAAATTTTTATTCACCCTTATTTTCCAACAGCTGCTTCACAATAAAAGCCCTCACGACGACAGTGTTGAGTCAGGACACCGCTGCTAAAAACAAACCCGCGTCGCCTCGAGACGGCGACGACAAAGTTCAGGACCTTTCTCTCTCTCTCTCTCTCTCTCTCTCTCTCTGTAAAAGTTGCTCAAAGGCATTTGGTAAAAATGTACGACGCCGCTGCGTCACCGCGGCGGCCGAGGGGAAGGTCGCGTCGTGTTCGCCGCAACAGGTGAACACCGCGAAAGCTACGCGTTTTTTTTTAAACGCTCGCGGCTGATGTTCCGTGACCTCACGTGACCTCGCAAGCCCCTCCCCCCCAGGACTGAATATGTGACCTCGCAAGCCCCTCCCCCCCGGACTGAATATGTGACCTCGCAAGCCCCTCCCCCCCAGGACTGAATACGTGACCTCACAAGCCCCTCCCCTCAGGACTGAACACGTGACCCGGCGTATAATTAAGCGCCAAAACACTGTCCGTCTGTGCAATTAAGCACCGTAACAGACGTTTATCTCAGCCAGAGGATCACGTCGAGATCCAGCATCTGCTTTTCAGAGTCAGGTGGAAATTCTCCACTTACTGACCAGTGAATATGCATCTGTGTGTGTGTGTGTGTGTGTGTGTGTTTGTGTGTGTGTGTGTGTGTGTTGCTATTCTGAGCCACAGTAAACCAAGCTGTGCAAACCTCTTCACAACATAATGAGGCTCAGTATGATTTAGAAATCACTCCGGCTGTTTACTCGCCGTTTACAGCGACGCGTTCAGGTGCCGTTTGCGTTGGATGCTGCGACTGTGAGTCACCGAGGGGGAAAAAAACCCTGAGAAAACTCGAGCCGGTGCTCGCTCTCGCTCAAAAACACAGCGTTAGTCACTCAACAAAACCTACGATTCTCACTGTTTCACGTCCGTTTTCTGTCGCTTTGTAAACGGATTCGTCTCCTGCACCAAACCCCATAGAGAAAACTATCATTTTTAACATCACAGCACACAGGAGCTGCTAATCCACCCCAACTTCTACCAGTAAATTAAAGTGTGCTATTTGTCTCACTTCGGCTTTTAAAATACTCAATTCGCATTTAAAGAAGTGACACAAACCTGCCACACGAGGCAGCAGCACACCACCGAGCCCCTGTGTCCACGTGAGCTTAAAATGCTGGTTTTCTCTATGGGGTTTGGCGCAGGAGAAGAAATTTGCTTCACAAACTTCAATTCCCGCTCAGAAAAGGCAGAAATAAAGCAGTAAATGTGCATTTTAAGACCTGAACACGCGTAGGTGTTGTGTTGGGTCGCTAAAAATGTTTTTTTTTCTTCTCCTGCACCAAACCCCATAGAGAAAACCAGCGTTTTCAGCTCACGCGGACACAGGGGCTCGGTGGTGTGTTGCTGCCTCGTGTGGCAGGTTATTGTCACTTCTTTTAATGCGAATGACGTATTTTGAAAGCTGAAGTGACACAAACGACACACTTTAATTTACTGGTAGAGGCAGGAGTGGATTAGCAGTTCCTGTGTGCTGCGATGTTAAAAACGCTGGTTTTCTCTATGGGGTTTGGTGCAGGAGATGGAAATTTGCTTCACAAACTTCAATTTCCGCTCAGAAAAGGCAGAAATAAAGCAGTAAATGTGCGTTTTTAGACCTGAACACGAGTAGGTGTTGTTAGGTCGCTAAAAATGTGTTTTTTTGCTTTGTTGTTCTGGCCGGCAGCCATGTTTCTGTGAACAAACGTGTCACTTTAACCCCGGAACATGACTCAGGATTCACTGTGCGGAGTCGACTGTGACCGGAGTCATTTATATCCTTCAATCAGTCAAGGACAGACGTGATATTTAGCTGCTGCTGCTTTTTTTTTGTGCACTTATGGAGAGAGAGAGAATGGAGAGAATATAGAGAGGATAGAGAGGATAGAGAGGATAGAGAGGATAGAGAGAGCGGAGGCGGCTCGATTAAACTCTTCATTTCCCTCTAAAAACCCTCCAGTGATTGTTTCGCTGTAGTGAAATAGTAGAAGATAAAGAAGCTGCAACAACATCCAACGCAAACATCACACCAGAGTCTCATTGATTTTTAAGATTCAAGCCGTCACAGTAATACCTGCCTGTGCACACACACACACACACACACACACACACACACACACACACACACACACGAAAGAGATATTTAGCATCAGCTTTTTTAAAGATCTAAATATCTCAATCTGTCACGTCGTCCTGTTTATTAAAGTGATTTTCATACAAAAGAATGAGGAACAATCATTTAAAAACGCTCGTCAAGCGACGCACGAACACAAATACGAAGAAAATCCACACACACACGCACACACACACAAACGACTGCCAAGAAACACAAACACAGGTAGTTAAAATGAAGAAGAGCGCAGCGTCAGCAGCGATAATTAGGCTAACGGAGAGGAAATCAGCAGCTTTTCACGGCAAAGAACGAGCGGACGAACTGGAACCAGGTTTATAATCCGTCCTGTGGACTTTTTTCTTTTTTTTTGACTTAAAAACTGACATTTGTGTCACTTTTTTTAACCCAATTCCTCTCTCGCACCAAATCCCATGGAGAAAACCAAAAAATGTTTACGTCACATCGCACAGCGCTGAGAGTTGAGCTGCAAATCCACTCCGGGCTTTATCACTAAGTTCAAATGTCTTATTTTGTGAATTCGGCTTTTGAAATCTTTTGTTCGGATTTACGTCAGTGACACAAAGTGACCACACGAGACAGCAGCAGCTACTGTGTCCCTGTGAGCTTAAATCACTGATTTTCTCTATGGGGTTTGGTGTGGGAGAAAAATTAAATTTTTTTGGCACAAATTACAACACATAAGTTTTTTTTGTTAATTTTGTTTTGCCATGTTTATACAGAAGCCCAAATGGACAAACCAGTGTGTGTGAAGCAGAAGCTTCAAGGCCACCGTAGAGTCAAAGGCGAGTCTCTCGTTCATCTTTAAAGCTGCAGCACGTTCACTTTTGTCCATCGTTATTTGAGCCTGTGTTTGTTTTTCGCGTCCTTCACCTGAACCGTTAGAGCTGACCGAGGGAGCGTTTGTGCGTATACAGCAGCAGAGCAGAAGCTTTTGAGTCCAGTGACGAGTGTCACCGGGCGACACGGGATCTGAAGCGCGTTTGACATTTGTTTGTATTTAAAACAGTCGCTCGCTTCAGGCTCAAAAAGCCTTTGATTAAACATGAGAGATCAGCATTGGCTGAAAGGAGCGCTCTCTTGACAAGTCTGCCCCCTGGAGGTGACGCACACACACACACACACACACACACACACACACACACACACACACACACACACACACACGCTGCGTTTGATTTGTGGAGCCAAAAATGGACGGAATAAATCACAACAGCTACAGCAACATGGCTGCATACTAATCAGTGTATTTACCCATGGGGAAACTCTGACCCTGACTAATGTGTGTGTGTGTGTGTGTGTGTGTGTGTGTGTGTGTGTGTATCCAGATTCTTATAAAGCACAGTCAGTGAGAGACAAACACAGATGCATGAGTTCACCAGCTGCAAAATTCCTATAAAACAGTGCCTTTAACTGTTGGTGTCATATACCTGTATGTGTGTATACAGATAATATACCTGTAAATAAATATAACACATAAAATATAATAAATAAATATTTTAAAATGATAATTCTGACAATATAGAAAATAAACTTCTTATCAAACGCTGCATTTTAATGTAAATTTTTACGCCACGGTTAAAGGTGATGGTTAAAGTATTTGGTTGTGTTGTTTAGGGTCGAGTTTGGGTTAAAACGCAGCACTACTAGTTTATTTAAAAATGAAATATGTTAAATAAATAAATAAATAAATCAAATAAAATCACAGCTTTATTAAAAACCTGTTCAGTTAAAACCTAATGAAGGGATAATAAAAGCCAAATAAAGACAATAATGATGAATTATAAAGGATAATATGCAGTGTCCTCACTAGGACTGCTGAACAGGTGTGTGTGTGTGTGTGTGTGTGTGTGTTGACTTCAGGAAGTAAATAGAATCCGGGGGAAACTGAACTTTTGACTTCACTGTTGTCGCGTCTGAAGATGAAAACATTAACATTAACGCGGGTCAGGCTTTTTTTATTCAGCGCGGAAACAGAGTCACGACGTGTTTTAGCTCCTGTGAAGAAAAACGACAACAACACGACAACAACACAACAAAAGAAGAAGAAGAAGACGGTTGTCGTTTACCTTTGGGATGACCTCGACCTAACGTCACAAAGCCAGAGGAGATGAAGTTGTGAAAGTCGGCGCCACCGCCGCCACCACCGCTGCTGCGTACGCTCTCTTTACCGTAGTGAAGACCTAAACAACACAAACAACACAACAGTGTTAACATCCACACATTTGTGTACTTTATTTATGTTTCGAGCAACTTTTACTTTCATCTTCTACTGCGTTATCCTCCAATCTCAGCTGATAGTGATTACGTCGCAAAACTTGAGCTAATTTTCCAGAAATCCCTGTTCTTTTACACAGTAAATGGCCGAAATTGTAAGAAAAGAAAAAAACACCAACGTATATTTGTCAAAACTCATCGGATTTGAACGTAATTTGCTACGTTGATCCGGGGCCTGGCGATCTACCATCGTACCAAATTTCATCCAGATCTGCGCATCCGTTCTTTCGTTCTTCGTAACTTTCGTAACCGACAACAGGAGGAAGCCCAGCAGCTCGTTTGATGCCGTTCGTCCAACAAAGACGTCAAACATTAGTCGTTGAAGAAACACGCAGCATCTGTCGACGGTACAATACCATTTTACTCGGGTGTACCCCAAGGGAAGGGTACCGAAAAATTGGGACCCCTAATTTTGCTACTATTTCTAATGGAAAAAAAATATAAATATCCTTATTTTTGAAGGAAAAACACTGTTTTTTCAATGATTTTAACATTAAATGATGACTATTCTAGCTGCAAACGTCTTTTAATGGAATATGTACATAGGTGTAACGAGGCCCATTTCCAGTGTTCTAATGGTTCATTGTGTTTGCTAATGGCGTTAGAAGCTATTGGATGATTAGAAAACCCTTGTGCAATGATGTCAGCACAGCTGAAAACAGTTTTATTATTATTATTTCTAATCTTGTCAATGTCTTGACTGTGTTTTCTAATCATTTTGCAACTCTTTTGATGAATAAAAACACCCAAAAAATGGTACAGGTGAGCCCAGACGTTTGAACGGTAGTGTATTTCTCTGCTTTCTGGCACGTTTAATCCTGTAATCCTGTGGTAACAGAGGGGTTTATCCCATGTTATTCTGCTGTCAGATTACTGTCGGAAACCCTCTGTTTATATTTCAAACACCACGCTTGTTCCTCGTCTGCGGCGTCAAACAGAAACTCCCCTCCCTTCCCCGCGGCGTCGTTTCCCCTCGGGCGCTCGCGGAAATGTGAACAAACACCAGTCGCTGTTGTTGTTTGGAAAAAAATAAAAAGCAATATGTTTCCAGCAGAAGCAGCCGCTGCACTTTGAACTCAATCACAACCCCCCCCCCCCCCCTCCCTCTGCGCGCCGCAGATAGAGCCCACAATCCACCGGGTGTGATCAAATTCTCTGCGAGTGTTGCGTTCAGTTGTCACCTTTGTCATTGGTAGGCCGCTCCACGACCCACTGCGGCAACCCCTGAATCTGAAAGACCCTTCAAAAGCAAACCTCCTCCTCCTCCTCCTCCTCTTCCTCCTCCTCCTCCTCCTCTTTCCCCACTCACAGCTCATTAAGGTGAGCTAGCATGAAGAGCCTGCAGGGGCGACGGCGCTCGCATTATGAATTTATCGTCCTTGCTACAAAGAAATTTCGTGACTTTGTGCCGCGGCGGAAATGAGCGGGTGCTGCCGAGTATTCATATGCTAATGCTGCTTTTAATCACGCGTCCACGTCCACGTCGTCGTCCTAAAGATGAAACCCACACCTGTGAGTTACCTCAGAGAGTGAGAAATAATGTGAAGAATAAGTTAATTATGGTTAAGGTAAAAAAAGCTGGATTGTGGTGCAGCGTCGGCGAGAGCCGGTTAATCTGACTCTCAAGGTGGATTAAGCTTTAACACGAGGCTCGGCTGAGGTCATTCACATGGTTTTTTACGGCGTTATCAGATGATGCTGCGGACGCGGAACTGTGTACGTCATCTCTGTGATGTCGTTCTACCGATTTCGTCACATGCTTTTTCGTCACATGCTAACCCTTTCAGATTCATGTTCTCATAAAAGCTGAGTTTTTGTCTGATTTTATCTTAAGATTATGCTTATTTTAAATGCAAACACTACATATTTCCAGGGTCCAATCACCTCATTTGTTGTGCATCTATTTCCACAAGGTCTAGAGTTTACTATGTTCCTTGAAGGCATCTTCATCGGCAGCTGTTTGCCGAGTGAACTGCTTGTGTTTTGGGTTTTTTCCCAGAATAAATGACATTTACGAGGTTCCCTGAATGCACCTCTGAGCTCAACACGTTATGGACTCTGCATTTATCACGTTAGCTCTCATGCGCTGGGTTTTTCCGTGGATCTGCTGATCGGCTGTGTACGTAATCTCTGTGATGTCGTACCGTGGCATTTTCATCACATGCTCTCCCAGATTCATGTTCTCAGGAAAGCTGAGTTTTTGTCTGATTTTTATCTTAAGATTATGTTTATTTTTTGTGTTATTTAGGCATTTTTAAAAAATACATACACTACATATTTCCAGGGTCCAATGACCTCATTAGTTGTGCATCTATTACCACAAGGTCTAGAGTTTACTATGTTCCTTGAATGCATCTTCAGCAGCAGCTGTTTGCCGAGGGAAGTGCTTGGTTTTTTTTCAGAATTAATGACATTTACAAGGTTCCCTGAATGCACCTCTGACCAGTTCGTGTTTTCATCATGTGATCTCTCAAATTCATGGCTTTACTTAGTTTTTGTCTCATTTTATCTTAAGATTGTGCTTATTTTTTGTGTCATTTAGGCATTTTTTAAACAGGAAACTGAAGTCTCTAAACCACTCACTCTCCCTTGACCAAACTCCATTGAGAAAATGTGCGTTTTTAGCTCACAAAGACACAGGAGCTGCTGGTCCGCTGCTGCCTCTTGTGGTCAGTTTGCGTCACTTGGGTTAATCTGAATAAACATTTTTAAAAGCCGAAACCACAAAATAACACCTTTGAACTCACTGGTGGAGGCACAAATGGATCGACCGCACGTTCGCGATGTGGCGTGAAAATCGCTGATTTTCTCAATGGGATTTGGTGCGGCAAGTAAACGTCAACACAAAGACCAGTTTCCTGTTGTTTTAACGGCAAAATAAAGTGGCAAACGCATTCTTGAGATGTCTGAGACTCAAGCTAACATGGAGTTTTATTAGATGACCGTTGTGTTCAATCAATTAAACCACAGCGTTGTAGTGAACTGCAGTCGGTGCAGTATCCTGATTCTCACCTGCATCATAATTAACGGGCTCAGAGATGCTGATGGATCCACACAGGAAACCTCTGCACAGATGTGTGCGTACACTCTGGAGGCAAACGGCTGCAGCTGTGCAATAAAAACACGGGGCAATAACGATGGAGGCGATGAGGACGGGGGTCTCTGACACGTGGACGTTGTTCTGAAAACACGTGGGCGATGATTATCTGGTCGACTGGGGAGCCGGCGAGGTCACGGCGGAGACGTTTACGGCGAACGATTCAGGGATTAATTGGTCGAGAGGTTGCGTTTGTTTTATCTGAATGTGATTATAACGGCTGCTGCCGGTGAACATCGCAGTAATTTAATCAGCGTTTTTGTTATTTGGGCAGAATTAACAGACTATAAACTACAAACCGCCCTCCTGTGTTCGCTCTGATCTGACCTATTTTTTTTTTTACAAGTTTACTGAATCCTAAACGTTGTTTTTTAATCTAATTTCCTTCAAGATCTCATGTAATCTTGACGCACTGCAGATTTAAAGCAATTTTTTGACTTGATAACAAAGCGATAGTGGAATTTAAAGGCTCATAATGTGAGTAAGAAGCATGAAAAAGCCCCAAAAAACATGATAAATTAAAATTGAAAACATTATTCTTATCACAATATTAAAAAGAACAATGTTTCATAAAAGATTGCACTGATAATCCGAATTTTTGAATATTTCCAGTGTCCAATTCCCTCATTAGTTGCGCCTCCATTACCACAAGTTGTAGAGTTTACGAGTTTACGAGGTTCCTTGAATGCATCCTCATCGGCAGCTGTTTGCAGAGTGAACTGCTTGTATTTTTTTTATTTTATTTTGCAGAATGAATGACATTTACTAGGTTCCCTGAATGCACCTCTGAGCTCCACATGTCGTGGCCTCTGCATTTATCACGTTAGCTCTCATGCTCTGGGTTTTTGTGTTCATTTAAAGACAATTTTCAGGGAAAAGTGGCCTGGAAATGAGCAAATACTTGTAGTTTAAACTAAACAGTGATGATTTAAAGCTGTAGTACGTAACATTTGTTTACTTTTCTTGTCCATGTTATTATATATAACAGCTACAATGTCAATTTATCCATCCAAAAACAAGCTAGCAAAGCTGTCACACCGGGCTGTGGGAGCGTTTGTGTGTATACAGCTGTAGAGCAGGGGCGGGCGGGGACAAACTGCTCGACGACTGGGTTTTTTTGAGCGATTGAAACGTTTTTTTGTGGACGCTTATTTGCCTTTTCAGTCGTCTCGCTCTACAGCTTCAGTGTTTTTCCTTCCCAACGTAAAACCAATTTGTTTTCGCCAACAATTAAATTAAGATTTAAGAATTCAAGGAGGGAAAAAAAATAGCTAAAGGTCACATCAGAGCTGCTAAACACCTCTGAATGTCCGTAAGCAGTTTGACCTTTTCCATCTCTGACTCATAACTGACCGCTCCATTTCCACACACGTCTATAATCTATATAAATAAATATAATCTGGAATATACCGTAGACGCCGTGACGCGCTCGTTCTTCTTCCCGCTGCTTATTCCGATTCCTCTGCCGTGGCGAACACGGCTCCATAACTCATCATCTCATTTTGATTTATTTATTTTATTTAGCAAGTGCAGTTTCTGTTGACTAAACTGAAGTCGGAGGAGGAAGAAAATGATATTTCATCACAGTGAGCGCTGAGGAAAATGTCAGCGAGGAAACCAAGCGGCAAAAAAACAAAACAAAACCACAGAAAAACAAAAGAGGCGAAGCTTGGCCCGCGGTGCAGCGAGGAGAAAACACATCAGCTTCATCTGCACAGAGCTGCAGAGCTGCAGGTCTCACTGTGTTACTCACAGAAACATTTATTGTTTACTTTCACCGACGGCGACCTGACGACTCGTCTCTTCTCAAGGTCTGAGCTGAGGCTGCGGGGACGAGGGAGCGTTTACTGTTTACTGTTTACAGCCACAAAGCTGCAGGAAAAACACCAGAGAGCCAGCGACCGCGGAGAGGAGACGCAAATAAAACTAGCTGCAACTTTGCTCCGGTGTCAGATTCTGCTGCACGGACCGATTCTGAGAGGGAGAATACACCAAAATACACCAAAATACACCAGAGACTTCAGGTTTAACAGAGTCTAAACAATAACACCAGACACCTTCAGATTCTGTCACCTGGGTTTTTGTGAACCAACACATTCTGATCCACTGGATCCAGAAGAACCTTCAGGATCTGTGTAGAACTTTAACTAAAGAAGATCCTTCTGGTTATTTGTAGAACTTGAACTCCAGAAGAGCCTTCTGGGACTGTATAGGACTTTACCTCTAGAAGAAAAACCTTCTATATATCGGTATAGAACTTTACCTCCAGAAGATCCTTCTGGATCTGCGTAGAACTTTACCTCCAGAAGAAGAATCTTCTATATATTGGTATAGAACTTTACCCCCAGAAGAACCTTCTGGATCTGTACAGAACTTTACCTCCAGAAGAAGAACCTTCTAGATCTGTATAGAACTTTACTTCCAGAAGAAGAACCTCCTGGATCTTTATAGAACTTTACCTCCAGAAGATCCTTCTGGGACTGTATAGGACTTTACCTCTAGAAGAAGAACCTTCTATATATTGGTATAGAACTTTACCCCCAGAAGAATCTTCTGGATCTTTATAGAACTTTACCTCCAGAAGAACCTTCTGGATCTGTGTAGAGCTTTAACTCCAGAAGAAGAACCTTCTGGATCTTTATAGAACTTTACTTCCAGAAGAAGAACCTTCTATATATCGGTATAGAACTTTACCCCCAGAAGAACCTTCTGGATCTGTGTAGAACTTTACCTCCAGGAGAACCTTCGTATAGAACTTTACCTGCAGAGGAAGCTTCTGGATCTGTACATAACTTGCTAAAAACCACCATTTTAATTAATCTTATTATTTAGCTCACAATTAAAATAATTATTACTTATTATTTGAATCACAAACGATGCCGTTTTCAATGCCAAGACTTTAATTTAGAGATTATAATTCCAACCCTGATACTCTTGGGAAACTGGAGAACACCCACTGCTACCTATCGCCCCCTAGTGCAGTGGAGTTGAACACAGCGTCTTCAGTTAAAAAGCAGTGACTGGTAAACTCTCAGTGAGTGAGGAGGTGATTATAGCTGAGAGCGTCACAGCTGAGCTGGATGTTGTGAGTTGTTAAGATCCTCTCAGGCCCTTTAGCCACTCGCTGGCTGGCTTTATGAGCTCCGTTCACCTGATTTAAAAGCATCTCAAAAAGGAGGAAGTGAAGTGCTCCAGTGGAGGAGCGTCTCCTTAAGAGGCCTCGTCCTCCTCGTCATTTTTTTTTTGTCAAATGCCCATTTAGTCGCACATGAATATGCATTTTCCGTCGCCGTCGTCGATCTGCCACAGCTCAGTCGTGGAGCTCCACAATTTATACGCACACATTAAACACGCTTTTTCGCCTCGGTGCTGTCACTGCCTTTGGAGGAGGAGGAGGAGGAGGAGGAGGAGGAGGAAGAGGAGGAGGAGGAGGAGGAGGAGGTGCAGTGACTCTGTGTGAACCTTTAACCACTTCACCAAAAAGCTCACTTGATAAAAACAAACAGCTGCGCTCGCTCTTAAACAGCCTCCTTTAACCGGAAAGTGAGGTTTGTAAATCCTGCACCAAAGCCCATAGAGAAAATCAGCGTTTTTTAGCTCACGGTGGACACAGGAGCTGCTGGTCTACTGCTGCCTCGTGTGGCCGACGTTAACCTGATCAAAGGATTTCAAAGCCCGAATTCGCAAAACAACATATTTGAAATTAATCGTGGAGGCAAACGTGGATCAACAACTGCTGTGCTGCTGTGATGTGAAATCGTTGATTTTCTCTATGGGCTTTGGTGCAGGAGAGTGAGAGCATTTTCAGCCGCAGCGATCACTAATCTCCATGACAACACATCCATTCTTTATTGGTCCTAAAGGGAATATATTTAACAGGTTTTAAACAACAACAAAAAATAGAATTAAGTTACAATATTAACCACTCGGCTAACAAGCTAACACATGTACTGTATCTAGCGAACTAGCTCTATACTAGTTACTAGCTATATACTGTAGCTATCAAGCTATACATTTATCCCTCAAGCCAGCTAGCTATCTAGCTAACAAGCTCTTGCTATAATTCTGTCTATACGTCTAGCTAACTAGCTCTTACTATATACTTTATCTATCTAGCTGTCTACACATGTACACAGTATGCATATGTAGATAGCTAGCTATAGCAAGAGCTAGTTAGCTATAAAGCTAGATATATAGATAGCGATCACTAATCTCCATGACAACAAATCCATTCCTTATTGGTC
The DNA here is from genome assembly GCF_963457635.1 of Microchirus variegatus. Classification (NCBI taxonomy): domain Eukaryota; kingdom Metazoa; phylum Chordata; class Actinopteri; order Pleuronectiformes; family Soleidae; genus Microchirus; species Microchirus variegatus. The sequence goes on from NC_139819.1 coordinate 22,212,643, forward strand.
CTAAAGGGAATATATTTAACAGATTTTGAGCAACAGAAAAGTAGAATTAAGTTACAATATTAACCACTCGGCTAGCAAGCTAACACATGTACTGTATCTAGCGAACTAGCGCTTGCTGTATACTGTAGCTATCAAGCTATATATTTATCCCTCAAGCCAGCTAGCTATATATCTAGCTAACTAGCTCTTGCTATGTTTCTAGCTAACCAGCTCTTGCTATAATTCTATCTATACATCTAGCTAACTAGCTCTTACTATATACTTTATCTATCTAGCTGTCTACACATGTACACAGTATGCATATGTAGATAGCTAGCTATAGCAAGAGCTAGTTAGCTATAAAGCTAGATATATAGATAGCGATCACTAATCTCCATGACAACAAATCCATTCCTTATTGGTCCTAAAGGGAATATATTTAACAGATTTTGAGCAACAGAAAAGTAGAATTAAGTTACAATATTAACCACTCGGCTAGCAAGCTAACACATGTACTGTATCTAGCGAACTAGCTCTTGCTGTATACTGTAGCTATCAAGCTATATATTTATCCCTCAAGCCAGCTAGCTATATATCTAGCTAACTAGCTCTTGCTATGTTTCTAGCTAACCAGCTCTTGCTATAATTCTATCTATACATCTAGCTAACTAGCTCTTACTATATACTTTATCTATCTAGCTGTCTACACATGTACAGTATGCACATGTAGATAGCGATCACTAATCTCCATGACGACAAATCCATTCCTTATTGGTCCTAAAGGGAATATATTTAACAGATTTTGAGCAACAAAAAAAGTAGAATTAAGTTACGATTAGAGACTAAAATGTTGACGTTGATACTGGGCTGCAAAAAAAGTGCAATATCCAAAGTGAAAGGCTCTGCAAATATTTGATAAAGATTAAAAAAAACACAGCGTTATGATGAAATTCTGCAGCGTTGCAGGAGATTTTAAAGCCTTAAAAATCAAATGTTTGCTCCTCAGATGAAAAATAAAACGAGGTTTGTTTGTTGCCAGAAGCCAAAAAAAAGGTAAAATCTTAATAATTCTGATGGTTTTTTTTTGCATGAAAATGACAAAAATGATCAGTGTATCGAGGTTTTTGACGTATAGATCATGTAGATCAAGTCTAGGGTCTAAGAACACTGTCTTAACCCACAAAGGGCGAAGTTAAACCTTCGTTTATGAGATAATTAAATGTAAATGTGTGACTTTAATGTTGTGAGATTGAAGCAGAACTCGCCTCTCAATCACTGTCAGCACAGAGCCACCGTTCTCAGAGGATAAACGTCACATCGCTGATGTGTGGATGTGGCGTTTAAATCAGTTTAGTCGCTTTAGTTAATTATTGATGCGTTTTCAGACGTAGATTTACACAAAATACAACGCAGTTATTTGGAGAAATTCTGCAGATGTCGTTGTTTTTGCTGTAAAATGGACGCCCGTGGATATTTTCCTCTTCTCCTCTTGTGCCACAGACGCTCAAAATCGCTCAAACTCTCGTCTGTGTTTCGTCATAAATCATTATTTTTTTTCCCCGTCTGCGTCTCCTGATGTCTCCGTCTGATAAGAACACCTGCAGCTGCTGCTGCTAAGACCAATACTGAGATATACATTCAAATCAAGCTCATTTCAAATATAAATTTACTCCAAAAATAAGGTACACAGTAAATAAAGCCACAGCATCTGCAGCAGTTATAAGAGCAGTGTTTCGCCCGGAGACTCTGGAGCTCTTACCGTGGTTGGACTTGGACGAGTGCACCGGGGTGTAGTGGTTCTTGGACGAGGTTCTGACCGGCGTGTTGTCTTTGGGCGATCCGTTCATCGCCGCGAAGTTCTCACAGTCGTATTGCGATATGGGGATGGGCCCCTGCTGCCTCAGGATGTCTGCGAGCGCCCTGGAAACGAGACTCAGGCTTAGAAAACTGCACCAAAAACATGTTTGTAATGCATGTCATACATATTGAGTCCTGAAGGTGGCGCTACGGCAGCTGTTTGAATCTCAAAACTTACAGAAAATCTTCATACGAGCTTAAGTTTTGCAGCTCACAGCAAAACATGGAGCGACTTTTATTTATTTTTAGCCCCAATATTAACCACTCGGCTAGCAAGCTAACACATGTACTGTATCTATACACTGTATCTAGCGAACTAGCTCTTGCTATATACTGTAGCTATCAAGCTATATATGTATCCCTCAAGCCAGCTAGTTATATACTGTATCTAGCTAACCAGCTGTTGCTGTTTCTAGCTAACGAGCTCTTGCTTTAATTCTATCTAGCTATATAAACATCTAGCTAACTAGCCCTTACTATATACTTTATCTATCTAGCTTTCTACATATGTACACAGTATACAATTGTAGCTAGCTATAGCAAGAGTTAGTTAGACATAAAGCTAGATATATAGATAGCGAGATACAGTTAAACCAGAGCTAGTTGGCTATATCAACACTATATAGCAAGAATTAGTTAGCTAGACATATCGATAACTAAATATACCAAGTTAGTTAGCTATATATAGTTAGATATAGTAAGGGTAAGTTAGCTAGATTTATAGGTAGCTAAATATAAGAATAGTTGGTCAGCTAGATATATCTGTATCTAACTAGCTAACTCTTACTATATCTAGCCATCGCTATATATCTAGCTAACCAGCTTCTGCTATATCTAGCTATCTAGCTAACTAACTATAGCTATATGTATATACAGTATAGCTAACCAGCTCTCTTCTGCTGTATCTGGTTATCTTTATATCTAGCTAACTAACTCTTGCTATATCTTGCCATCTCTCTATATGTCTAGCTAACCAGCTTTTGCTATATCTAGCTAGCTTGCTATTTATATATGTCTCTCTATCTAGCCATCTAAATATCTAGCTAACTAGCCCTCGCTATATCTAGCCATCTTTATCTCTCTCTATCTATCTAGCTAGGTAGCTAACTAGCTGTAATCTGAGTGTGAACTTCAGAATGACAGTGATTTGTCTTTAGCGATTGACTTCGTGAACTCAAACCTTTGTGTTTGTGCGACATCAGAGTGATAAAGTGTCGTTAAATCGTTAATTTCTTCCTCTCTTTGTGCAGTTAAACATCTTTTAAAAACAACAACAGCAACAACATAAAGACAACAAGTCTGTTTTACGCTCACTGACGCCACCGCTAATCGTTCGCTCAGTGTTTCAGTGCAATTACGGCTAATTCGGTTTCTTCATTTTTTATTTTTTTTTAATGACCGTGAAACACGATGAATGTTCATTTTCAGCAGATTGGAAAATAAAATAAATAGTGTGTGTGTGTGTACTTGAGGCATACAGAGGACCAGTGAGGGTTTTTAACCAACAAAGTGAGGACATTTTTACAAAGTGAGGACATTTCGGCCCGGTCCTCATTCACTTCCTCAGGTTGCTATACAGGTTGCTATAGTATAGTATGACGTTTTTTTGTCAAATTTTGGACTAAAACTTTTTTGTCAAAGATTTTTTCAACTTTTGGACGACAAAGTATAGTTTGACGTTTTTGTCAAATTTGGGACCAAAAATTTTTGGTCAAATTATTTTTGAAATTTTGGTCAACATAGTATAGTATGACGTTTTTGTCAAATTGTGGACCAAAAAAACAAAACGACAAACAAACAATCCAGCTCTTTTGGCTCTGGGGCTCCACCTGCAGACATTTTATGGTACTGCAACCAGTAGTTCTTTGTAGACGTCATTCATTACGTAGATATTTGTAATTGTGTTGATTTATAAAGTGGAAATGCTAGTCCTCACTTTGTCAGCACGTTTAGCCGGTCCTCAGTATGCAGCAAGTACAAGAGTGTGTGTGTGTGTGTGTGCGTGTGTATGTGTGTGTCGCCTAATTGGGTTGAATTTGAATGTTTTTTTTGGTCGGCAGCAGGTGCATCATGTGGAAGGATGGAGCCCTCGAGGGCGGAGGAGTGGAAGCAATGATGATGAAAGAAAAGTTCACAAAGTGTTTGTTTGCTTTGGAAACGGCTTCATTAAAAAAAAGAGAAGAAGACGATGACGACGGGAAATCAAACGAGTCGCACGGCGCTCGAAGCAGCTCAAAGCTTTTGTACGACAAATGTATCAGCGACGTAACCTTTGCTTTTAAATTAATATTTCAGCTTCCCCCTCCTCCTCCTCCTCCTTATTGAATGTGCAGCAGTGCATGCATGTCACATGACCTTGATACAAACGTTAACACAATCCATTATTCACAGTCTTAAGATTGCTCGAGTGTTGAATAATGCATCCCATAAAGGATTGGGAAAAAAAAAAACCTCTCTTCAATCTTGAGGAAATAATGTGTGTCAGCGTTTGTTGGCGCTTTGACGACATGTGGTCCACTCATGTAAGAGAACGCTCGTATGTTTGGCCCTCGGGGGGCAGCAGGGAGCCGGCTGAGGGGGACGACGACGTCCTGTTAAATCTAAATAAGCCAAATACCTGGGTGGGGGGTGGTGGGGGGGGTATCTTAATATACATCATCTCATATCAACAATATCTTAAAACCATATTCAGTGCTTTATCTCAACTCTTAGGCAGCATTTTTCTGCCTAAAAAACACATTTTGTGTCATTTTGTAAGCGGCCGACTCTCCCCGCACCAAACTCCATTGAAAAAAACAGTGAGTTTGGTGAGCAGCTCCCGCCTCCGTCGCCACGTTCCAGCATATTATTTTGTAAATTCGGCACGTGACGGCCTGTGTTCGGAATCAACGAAGTGGCACAAAGTGAGCAAAAGAGGCCACAGTGGAGCAGCCGTAGAACAGCAGCTCCTGAGTCACTGCAGGCTAAAAAAACGCCGATTTTCTCTATGGGGTTTGGTGCAGGAGAGTGAGACGTTTACAAACTTCAGTTTCTAGCTGTTTTTAGATATCGTAGATTTAAGCTGGTGTAGATTTAAGTTGTTTTCTTTCTTCTTTTTTTCTGTTTGTGCCCCTGCTGGCAGCCATGTGTCATTACATTAAATCCCACAACTGCAAGTGCGCCGCATAGAAACAGAGCGATCGCTTTAAGGAGAAGCGTCTGTACGAAGACGCGCTGGAGCTCAGAGGCTGCTCGCTCCCACACACACACACACACACTGCAGCAGTTTAGCACCGTCCGTTAAAAAAAGCTTCTCTTCATTAAAGAGTCATTTTCACTGTATTTGTCTCTCGTATAGAAGGACAAACGCATGAACTCAGCATAAAATCTGATTATATAAACTTGTGTGGTCGTAACACAGAGGCGCTGCTACAAAACCTGGGACCCCAGACTGTGAGGGAGGGGGGGGGGCCCCTGGCAAAAACACCAATTCCATCATGCACACTGATTCTCTCTATGATGCCGTGTATATCTTATGTATGTTTTTGTATTCATTTTAAACCAAATGCATCAAATTAGAACACATTTTTATGTCAAATACTTCATAAATGACATTATCATAGAGAAATATATCACCGTGAGGCATAATTATTTATTTAATCTCACAGGGAATCCTTGGAGAATTATTCTGTGTCCATTTACAGCCGTTTCTGCATCATTTAAACGACTAAAACGTCAGGAAAAACACATTTGTGCCGTTTGTGCCATTTTAAAGACATAAAAATCCGAATTTAAAGAAGTATTTTCATTATTTTATTTTTTTTGTAACTTTTTCACTCTATCTGATCAAGTGAATCGATCAAATACCAATCATTGATATGACGCCAACATAATATCGGCTCATTCCTAGTGTTTATGACCTTTGATCCCAAAAGTTAAACTCTGTTTAAGCAGCGTCTCTCACGCACTCACTCACGCACTCACTCACCGGTGTATGTTCATTTCCTGCGGGGGCTCCGTCGCTTTGTCGTACGCCACTTTGACCGACACTCCCACCACGATGATGAAGGCTATGATCCCGCACGTGATGTAGACCGCGGTGTTGGTCTGGTCCATGCTGGGGTCGTAGGTCTCGCCCGTGGGCACCGGGGACGGCGCGGCCGTCTGCACCCACTCCGGCTTGCGGTAGTTCTTGCAGGCTTTCTGGTCCAGGCGGTCCTTCTTGTACTCGCAGCAGAAGCGCAGGTAACACGTGCCGCAGCAGTAGCGGTGGTCCGTGTTGTTGCACTCGAACAGCTTGTCATACTGGCCGCTCACGTCGTAGTAGCCCAGGCAGGTGTCGTGGTTGCTGGCGGGCGCTGCGGGCGCCGCGGGCGGCTGCTGCGGCGGCGGCGTCTGCGTCCTCTGCGGCGCGGTGAGCGTGGGCACCGCGGTGGTTTTCAGCGCCTTCTTGGGCGTCGGCCTCGCCTTCTTTGCGCCTGCAGCAGCGCCCCACACGCACAGCGGGTCCAGGTAGATGAGCAGCAGCAGAAGGCGCCGTATCCCCATGGTAGAGTGCAAGTTTTTTGGGGGGGGGGGGTGGTTTGGCTGTTCGTGGCGAAGACGCGTAAACTCGCGCGTATTTCAAGGTTCAGTCTCGCGCGCGTCCTGCCCTGCGCGCTCAGTCTCGGCGCGTGCAGCCCTCATCATAATCATCATCATCAAGTCCATCACCGCGACCCCCGGACACAGAGACGGCCGCGGAGAGAGCACCATGTCCCGGCAACGGGACAGCGGGGAGGCGGCGGGTTCGTGCCCGGGCTGTGCGCACTCCTCCCCGGCTGAGAGGCTCGCGGAGGCGCCGGCGCGTCGCTGTCCAAGGTGCTGAATCCTGGAGCCTCCGCCTCCTCCTGCTCCTCCAGTCGCTTCTGCTCGAGTCAAAGTTAAGCTGCGAAACAAATACGCGAAACGCGCTCATTAGGTATGATCGTCACGTGACAGGCGCGTCATTATTCATTTCTTTTTACACGCCCCAAAAAACACACACACACATTTAGTCATTAACATTAGTCCACGCGCACATCACTGTTACATCCACGGTGCGTAAAGGAATCTGAAGAAGACCATTTTTTTTAACAACTGTTGTTTTATTCATTAATGAAGTAGAATTAATGTTTATTTTTTAAATAATAATATGATTAGTTTGATGATAAACTGAGAGAAAATCAGCCTTTACCTCAGTGAGGATGATCCCGCCGAGGACCTGCTCCGTGTCTGCCTCTGCGAGAGTGAACAGAACACCAGCCTACACACACACACACACACACACACACACACACACACACACACACACACACACACACACACACACACACACACACACACACACACACACACACACTCTCTCTCTCTCTCTCCTCCCTCCTCCTCTCGGTAAATGTCCTCCACCTCCGTCCAGCAGCGTTTTATCACCATTATTTTTCATTTATTTTTCATTTTTGCTGCTTCGTGTCTGTAAAATAGTGTATTTTTTGGGTCGAAAAACCTTTAATTTGCTGCTTTTTCCTGATAAAATCCATCCTTTTTGGCACGTGAGTGGTTAATGAGACAGTTTTTAAAGGTCCAGTGTGTGATGACATTTACACTCTAAAACTAAATGTCGCCAGTTTTTCCAACCTAAAAAAGACTCAATTCAACCTTTACTCTTTTACTTTAGGCAACAATTAAACTTGTGTGTGTGTAAGTTACACTTGCATGATATTTTTTTACAGTGTAAACTGAATGTATTGGCTGAATTTGACCACACTACACTATAAAAAAAGTCCAAAGAAAAACTTAATTTAGTTATTTATCTTTATAAATAATTAATATATTCAGGTTTTACCAACAGTAAAAAGTCTATTTGAAAATGTTTTTTGACCATTTTCAAATTTTTGTAGTCTGTCAGTGGATTAAATACTGAAATCACTCAAAGTCATCAAAATAATGTGTGATATTTCAAAAATAAAAGTGTTTGTTTTGATATGCAATGATGAATAATTCACAATATTAAACGTTTTTATGATTCAAAATTAATATAAAAAACCCCACACTCATAACTTCATATTAAGCCACGAGTTCGAGACCTTTCACCTCTTTTAAGGAACTTAACTGTCAAATTGACATTTGCACTCATGCATTTACCAGCTCTTTTTTATAAAAACGGAATGTACTTTGTCTTTATTTTGCAGTTTTGCCGCCTTTTTATGACGGGAAACTGAAGTTTGTGTCGCTCTGTTGAACCCTTTCACTCTCCCACACCAAAGTCCATAGAGAAAACTGTCGATTTTTACATCGCAGCGCACAGGCGTCGTCGATTCACCGCCGCCTCGGTCACTGACCCTCGGTCGTGCTCAGACGTCTTATTGTGTGACTTCGGTGTTTGAAATCCTTTGTTTTCGACGGACCTCGGTGACGTAAACGCACAAAGCGACGCCGCGGTAGAGCATCGGCTCCTGTGTTACAGCGAGCTAAAAACACCTGATTTTCTCTATGGGGTTTGGTGTGGGAGAGAAATCCATTCACGCACTTCAGTTTCCTGTCAGAAAAGTCAGAAAATAGAGAGATGGAGATATCGTACGGTGCTGGAGAAGATTTTATTCACTACTGTGTGTTTGTCAACAACCAAACATACTTAAACTTTATCTATTTTTATTACTTTATTAGCTTTTGAGCCTTAATCATCATATTTCACTGATCCTTTATGGATTTCTTATGTACATAGTGCACAAGAAATGACAATAAAGACAGTTTTGATGTTTATTTTTTGAAATGATGATGCTTTTGATTTGTAAAATGCAAATTTTGCAAGATTGCGACCCAGGGCCTCATCAGTGAGTCCATGCAATCATAGGATTTCAGCAGGTTTTCTTTTCTTAAACGACCCTGAATCCCTGACGATCCACGTCAGAATGTGATTTTTCATCTCCGTTGATATTGAAGCAGAAAAAAAACACAAAAAAACACACACAGTCTGATCACGGGCGACGACGGCCGCGATGATGTGATTTGCGTGGAAAGCAGAGAAGGAAGAGGAGTAAATCAGCAGCGGAGAAAGTCAGGGTTACGTCGTGAATCAGCGACGCTGGGATGCAGAAAATGTTCCGCCACAGGCTGTTGATATTCCTTTAAAAGCGTGTTGTGTGTTTTTCACACTAAAAGCCTCATCGCGTCAACTGTACGTGTAAAGTGAGTCACCTCATTATACTTACAAATAAACAAAAAAACAGCGGACACCAAAACACGTCTTAAAGCTGCGGTGGGCAACATAAAAATCCCAATAATCAAGAATAACCTTTCATCATAACGTCAACATCAAGTAATCTGTCACTGTAAAGGGTGCCCCCTACAGGCTGAGCTACAAAACAGCTGCTATGCATAAACATCCTCTCAGGGTCAAAGGTTAAATGTCGTAATTACAGCATTGGTAGCAATTCGTACGCTAAAATGACATTTTTAGAAAAAAGTTAGGGGTCCTAAACTTGAGCCTTGTGGAACACCACAATTAATCTTTTAGATGGATATTTGTTGATGTAAAAGAGAAGTTTTACAAGGAAACGATACAAAATAAAACATGTGGGCGGAGCCTTTCAGTGATGGAGAGACCCTTGGGTCATGTGTCATCTAGTGGGAGGGGCTTAATCCCAAAAAGATAGGTGTTTAACGACCTGGAGATGAAGCTCAACTATGTACAATTTTGTTTGTAAAAGTTTGCAGGAAGCAGGATTTAAACCAAAAACCTTAATTTTCTTTGCTGTGAGGCACCTGCGTGATCCACCACACCACCGTGACGCCAAAATAAGAGGATCTTGAAGTAGCAGTTGTTAAATTTGGCTTTAAATGACCAACATTTTGGAAGATTTAGACCAAAAAACAGTCAGAATCAACATTAATCTCATAACTGTTCATTTGACAAACTTCAAACTTCCTAAAGATACCGTCGGGTGCGGCGCCGACGTTGAAAATGCGAGCGATATCGGTAGAAATGCGACACATTTATTGCTAAAAGAGCCGCGGCAGATATTACACTCATCTGTCTCATAATCATATCTGTGGAAGCGCCTTCAAACACTGAGATGTTGAAATATTGAGTGAGTTCTGCTCTGATAATGATGCAGAAAACACGAGGAGAGCAACAGTTGACAACCAATGACTCTGCAATCCCGACTAATTAGAGAGATAAATATGCTGAATGTTGCCCCGTAAGAGCCGGAGAATCATTTTAACGCGGCTTTAATTCGTCGCCTCTTTATTGCTCCACTCTGTTATTTAAAACCGTGACACGCAAGACACTTTTTGCAGGAACTTTTATGTATTTTATGGCTCAAAAAAACACTTTTTTTATTTGCCGTCACAGTTCAGACGGTGAATGCTCTTGGTTTGGTTTGGAGAGTGAATAAAAGGAAAGAGTCTCTGTACGAGAGCCAGAGGGCAGCAGCAAGAAGTGAAGTGTCTGCTCGACGCAGGGCTGACGATGAGGAGGCGATAATTAAAGCTGCTCGGTGCCGACGTGACCTGCCCTGGTTTTTCTCTCTTATCCTCGCCTTTAATAAAAGAAAGCAGATAAAGCACAGTCTTTAAACTCGTCAGGAGGAACAACCGAGACTCATGAACTGCAGCCTGTAACCACGTCAACCTCAGCGAGTGAAATGTGTCGACACATCCTCACACACGAGATCTTTTTCGTCCTCTGGCGGTGAACTCTTAACAAAATCTATTAAAAACACGTCTATCGAGACTTTTTTACTCAATAAACCGACGTGTCCTGTTTGGTTTAATCATCGAATATGAAAATATACGGAAAAATCTGCAGCTGAAAATAAGAAATATCAGTATTTAGACCCTTTCGTATCAGTCGAGTTCTTCTAGCTGACGCCATAGTCCGACGCTAATTCTTTGTTATTTTTTACGTACTTTTACTGCGATTTGTAAGCGTTCTCTGAAGTAGAATGCGTGAAAGTTGAAGTTGATGTTTTAATGCTGCCGTGGCTTGTAAAATAACATCCACTACAGCCATTGCCATACTCGCGAAAACCACCAGGGGGCAGTGTAAGGATCGGTTATATTCAGACAGTCAGGGTCTGTGAAATGTCGCTCGATATGCGTGGATTTAAAGCGACGGTGAACCCAAAAAAAGCTTGAAACTGGCAAGAAATATCGATATTTAGACCCTTCTGTATCAGTCGAGCTCTGCTAGCTGACGCCATTTTGGCAGGAAACTGCGCCGTTCGCATCCACAGACGTCGTTACAGCGTCCAACGCTAATAAATCGAAATATCGTCTTTATTTTTAATGCGTACGTTTACTGCGATCTGTAAGCGTTCTCTGGAGTAGAGTTGAAGATGTTTTAATGCTGCTGTGGCTTGTAAAATAATGTCCACACCACCAGGGGGCAGTGTAAGGATCGGATATATTCAGACAGTCGGGGTCTGTGCTATGTTGCTCGATATGTGTGGATTTAAAGCGACAGTGAACCCAAAAAAAGCTTGAAACTGGTAAGAAATATCGATATTTAGACCCTTTCGTATCAGTCGAGCTCTGCTAGCGGACGCCATTTTGGCAGGAAACTGCGCCGTTCGCATTCACAGACATCTTTACAGCCTCCAATGCTAATTTGTAAGCGTTCTCTGAAGTAGAATGAGTGAAAGTTGAAGATGTTTTAATGTTGCCGTGGCTCGTAAAATAATGTTCGCTCCAGCCATTTACATACTCCACCAGGAGGCAGTGTAAGTATCGGATATATTCAGGCAGTCGGGGTCTGTGATATGTTGCTCGATCTACGTATATTTAAAATGACAGTGAACTCAATAAAGCTTGAAATTGGTAAGAAATATCGATATTTAGACCCTTTAGTATCAGTCGAGCTCTGCTAGCGGACGCCATAGTCCGAAGCTAATTCTTCTTTTTTTTTTTTTTTACGTACTTTTACTGTGATTTGTAAGCGTTCTCCGAAGTAGAAAGAGTGAAAGTTGAATGCTGCCGTGGCTCGTAAAATAATGTCCACTCCAGCCGCTTCCATACTCATTAAAACCACCAGGGGGCAGTGTAAGGATCGGATATGTTGCTCGATATGCGTGGATTTAAAGCGACAGTGAACTCTTAAAGCTTTAAACCAACCAAAGATTCATCTGAAAGATTTCCTGTCAACATGGCAGCTCAATTAAAACGTTTTTGTCGCGATGAAAAAACTAATTTGATAATGATTTCTGAATTAGTTCTGAAGAAATTCCCTTAAATATCAACTATATTATCACATGATTTTACATATTTTGGGTAAAAACAGCGTTTTCTTTTGGAATATTGTACATTATCTGTTGTAAAAGTATGACTCACTCACGCACAAACAGCATTTGTGTATGTAGTATACATTAGAGCAACAATAATAATCTTTTAGATGAGTTAAATATTTATATTTAAAGTGACAGTGAACTCAAAAAGCATGAAACCGACAACTGGTGATTTCCTGCCAACATGGCGTCATGTGATGTTTGGAGCGCCATTAAAAAATCACAGCAATTTTTACAATTATTTCAATTACAAAATTACAATTATTTCTGTAGAATTTCACAAAAATATCTGATATATTATCACATAAAGTGAAAAAAGACCATTTTTGGAAGTTTTACAAAGATTTCTGTATTTTTCTTTTTTAAATTGTACATTATCTGACGTAAAAGTATGATTCGGTCTCTTTGTTGGATTTGCTGACAACAAGATAAACACATTAATAAAAAAAAACCCTAAACCAGAGTTCAGTAGACAGTATTTTTCTCCCGAGAACAAAAGGAATGGATGATTACAGCGAAGGAACCCCACGGTTCTCTGAATCCGCCTCCATCAGCACTTCCTGTCAAACCTTCGCAGGGCGTCACATCAGATAAGGACGCGGCCGATTGTAGGTCACATGGTTCACTTCCTCCTCGCAGTCGTACGACGTCCTTTATGAAGCAGATGGATGTGGAGCTGGAGGAATTCTCCTCTCTGACAGAAGGTGGAACGATGTTAGGATCTGAAAAGCTTCCTGACAGGAACAGTGGGAGGAGAATGCTTTGCATAAGCATCTTTTTTTTTTCTGTGACTGGAAGAAGGTTTTCCGACAAAAAAAGATCCCGATTTAAAGTCAAAGCTGCTCCTTTTAGACTCTCACAAGCTCCTAAGAAAGAACGACTCTCATTCGTCCTTCAGCAGAACATTAAATTAAGGGACGGCAGCTTTATTTCTATATTGTATATTTATATCAATATTAAATGGCAGCAGTTATTAAACCGTGTCCTCTGTACTTCACCCTCCTCTACTACTACGTCCTCTACGAGGGCCAGAACTAGGACGGTTCCTAGATCAGTCCTAGAACCTTCTCTAAGGGGTTCCTAGAAGATTTTTAAGAGCCTCTCTGGAGGTTTGCAAAGTAACTTCTGAGAATGTTCCCTGATCCTTCTTAGAACGCTCATCTTTTATAGCTTCCAAGAACCTTCCCGAGAAGGTAGAACCTTCCTTCAGGATTCTGGTAATTCATTCGAACCTTCCTTAAAAGTAAATAAGTAGAACCTTTCTAGAGCGTTTGTAGACACTTCCAAGAATCTTTCCTAGAAGGTTCCTAGAACCTTCCTTGAGGGTTCCGATAACTTGTGGGGATCCCTAGAATCTTCCTTAAAGCGTATCCTGAACCTTTTGCGAAGGTTTTTGTAGAACCATCCAAGAGGTTTCCTAGAACAATTCTAGAGCCTCCCTAGAGAAACCTCTGAGAATGTTCTTAGATTTTTCTTAGAAACTTGACAGAACCTTCTTAGACGTTTTCCTGGAGGGTTTCTGTAGCTTCCAAGAATCTTTCCTAGAGGGTACCTAGAACCATCCTTAAGGGTTCCGATAACTTCTATGAACCTTTCTAGAACCTTCCTTAGAAGTAGAACCTTTCTAGAGGGTTCGTAGAACCTTCCTAGAAGTTTTCCTGGATGTTTTCTATATCGTCCAAAGATCTTTCCTAGAAGGTACCTAAAATCTTCCTTGAGGGTTCCGAAAACTTCTGCGGACCTTTCTAGAATCTTCCTTAAAGCGCACCTAGAACCTTTCTAGAGGGTTTTTGTAGAACCATCCAAGAGGTTTCCGAGATTTTTCTTAGAAACTTGACAGAACCTTCTTAGAAGTTTTCCTGGAGGGTTTCTGTAGCTTCCAAGAATCTTTCCTAGAAGGTACCTAGAAACTTCCTCAAGGGTTCAGATAACTTCTATGAACCTTTCTAGAACCTTCTTAAGAAGTCCATATGTAGAACCTTTCTCGAGGTTTTGTAGAACCTTCCTAGAAGTTTTCCTGGATGGTTTCTATATCGTCCAAAGATCTTTCCTAGAAGGTACCTAAAACCTTCCTTGAGGGTTCCGAAAACTTCTGCGGACCTGTCTAGAATCTTCTTTAAACCGTACCTAGAACCTTTCTAGAGGGTTTTTGTAGAACCATCCAAGAGGTTTCCGAGATTTTTCTTAGAAACTTGACAGAACCTTCTTAGAAGTTTTCCTGGAGGGTTTCTGTAGCTTCCAAGAATCTTTCCTAGAAGGTACCTAGAACCTTCCTCAAGGGTTCAGATAACTTCTATGAACCTTTCTAGAACCTTCTTTAGAAGTCCATATGTAGAACCTTTCTCGAGGTTTTGTAGAACCTTCCTAGAAGTTTTCCTGGATGGTTTCTATATCGTCCAAAGATCTTTCCTAGAAGATACCTAAAACCTTCCTTGAGGGTTCCGAAAACTTTGGACGTTTCTAGAATCTTCTTTAAAGGGTACCTAGAACCTTTCTTGAGGGTTTGTAGAACCTTCCAAGAGGTTTCCTGGAACATTTCTAGAGCCTTCCTAGAGAAACCTCCGAGATCTTACTTTCTGTGAAAATCTTTCTGAGAAGGTAACTAGAGGCTTTCTAGAGGATTTCGTAGACAATTCTGAGAACCTTCCGAGTTTTTCCTAGATCGTTCCTGGAAACTTTGGCAGAACTCAAAGGTTCCTAGAACACAGGAGGCAACCTGGAGGGAGAGAAAGAAACACACAATCTCAACATGGAAAGAATCTGGGACAGCATGGGATTCAAACGCAGGACCTTCTTGCTGTGAAGCGTCAGCGCTAACCACTAAACCACTAACTCCATCTACAGATTATTCTTGTATATCTTCAAAGGACAGTTTTAAAGCTGCAGAGACCTGGTCCTGAACGACTCAAAAACCATTGACTTTTTGTCACGTTGACGTTGACCACGATGACCGTATCTGTGTCAGTCGGTCAAACCAACAAACGCCAATCACTGTGAGGCCGACGAGCAGTCGCTTGGTAACCGTGTTTTTGTTGATGTTTTTGTTTACGACGACGCCTTCCTTTCCGTAATTGTTGTGATGAAACATTTAGATTCCTCACAACTGAACTCTTCTGTGGGACGGGAGCATGAGATATGGATGTTGTGCGTCTGTGAGAGACGTATGGAATACGAATGGCGAACACACACACACACACACATGCAGCCAGGAGGCCGTTCACGCATTTCTGATTCTCTGTAAAAATTCCAAAGAGAGCTGGTTGACGAGCAGCCTGTCGACTCCTCATCTGCAGTTTGTGAGCGACCGGGACGACGTCGCATTAATGTTTCAGTTCCATTCCTGTTCCTGCAGTAAACATGATTGAAGATGTTTCCTGCATGAGGCTGCGCTCGCAGGGTTTGCGTCACCCTTGTTTTTTTCTTAAAGGTCCAGTGTGCAACGTTAGCTGGAAGACATTGAATATAATAAACCGTAAATATGTTAATATTTGGTGATATATCGTCGTTCTTCCTCGTGCAATACGGCAAATATCGATATTTTAATTAACAAATTAAGGTAAAGTCTCTGCCAATTTCAATTTCTCATTGGGTGTCACTACTCACTACTGCTCAATTGAATGAGGGGAAACTTGTGCAGAAGCTGCCTGATCTGAAGAAAGAGGGAGTTTACGGTGACGAACGCTAAGCTAAGAGATGCATCCATCGCCTCTCAATACATAAATAGAGAAATCCCGCGCTTTTAACTTTTCATGCAAAAGTTTGTTTGTTTTCGCTATACGATATATTGGCTATCACAGAGCGGCTGCTTCGCGATAACGTCGGTATCGTATCGCGAGGAACCCGGCGATTCCCACCTGGCGCTGTTTAGATCTCGCATCAAACACAGGAAGTGATTTGTTTAACGTCAACAACAGACGGAGGCGACGGCAACGCTGAGCGAGTAAATCGAGCCGAATGGTGTCAACGATCCAGGAGTGAATTTTACTCTTAAATAAACGTTTGATTTTATCTTCAGTAACATCGTATGTGATATTTCAACATTTGTCATCTCTTCTTTGTCTTTTTGACGCCGTTGTTTCTGCTACGTGTTGACGTCCGCGTAGATCAAGCTAACCTCCGTACGTCACAAAGAGATTAGTCGAATTGAATCTCGTCTTCTTATTCCTCTCTTCTGATTGGTTCTCTTCCCAGTTCCAAACGTTTTTGTTGTTGTTTTTATTCGTTGATAGTGTTTGTCAAAACTAACTGTTTTTATTTAAACAAAAATCCAGACATCGTTTTAGCTCTTTCAGTCGAAATTACAAAACAATTGACGTGATTTGTGACACCAACACGAAACATGAGGTAGTTTTTACCGGAAAGTAGACTCCTTTAACGTCTCATTTTTCGCTACCAGTAACTGGTTGGATTATTTCTACTCATGTGTCGAAATTGCGTAAAAAATCAGTAACTGTCGAGATTTTACCAAAGATATTGACGTCCAAATTTGCTCGGAAATGTAGTTCAGAGTTACAGAAGCAGAACGAGGTATTAACGTCTTCTCTGCTCCTTCTGAACCTATTTCACGATGATGAAAAGAAAAAGCTGCTGCTCCTCCTCACTGCTAATTGTGTCACCAAGTCCTTTATGAGGACACGCAGATTATAGATTGTAGAGGACGTTTTCTATCGTCTATATTCATCCAGGTCATAATTCTCCAAATCACATTAAATCAGCAGCGAATGGAACTCTCCAGGAAGTTCTCCAGATATACGAGGACGCCGCTTCCTCCTCCTTATATTCCCACAAAGTGGCCTCGCAGTAATGATCATTTATAAGCATCGGAGAGGAGAATATACGGCCAACAAGTTGTCAAAAGCCAACAGTTGAACATCAAACGGGGCCACGTTTCCCTTGTAAGTTACCGACTGTAAATTAGCGAGACGTCGCAGACGAGCGGCCACGATGCCAACGACCGGAGTCGAGGACGTCGCTCCGCAAGAACCTTTCTAGAGGGTTTGTAGAACCTTCCTCAAGGTTTTCCTGGAGGGTTTCTATAGCTTCCAAGAATCTTTCCGAGAAGGTACCTCGAACCTTACTCGGGTGTTCCGATAACTTCTGCAGAGCTTTCTAGAGCCTTCCTTCAAGGATTCCTAGAAGCTTTTCAGAGGGTTCATAGACAATTATCGTAGACGAGCGGCCTCGGTACTAGCGACTGGAGTCGAGGACGCAGCTTCAGATGAACAAGTCGTCAAAGTGATGTCGGCGAGCTGGCAAAGTGTTGTTGCTCCACAAGAACCTTTCTAGAGGGTTTGTAGAACCTTGTTAGAGGTTTTCCCGGAGGGTTTCTATAGCTGCCAAGAATCTTTCCGAGAAGGTACCTAGAACCTTCCTTGGGGGTTCTGATAACTTCTGCAGACCTTTTTAGAACCTTCCTTAAAGGGTACCTACAACCTTTTTAGAGGGTTCATAGACAATTCTCGCAGACGAGCTTCCTCAGTTCCAGCGACCAGAGTCGAGGACAAGTTGGCAAAGTGATGACAGCGACCTGGCAAAGTGTCGTTGCTCCACAAGAACCTTTCTAGAGGGTTTGTAGAACATTCCTTGAGGGTTGCGATAACTTCTGCAGAGTTTTCTAGAACCTTCCTTAAAGGGTACCCCTAGACAGTTCGTAGGGGTCAAAGTGATGACAGCGAGCTGGCAAAGTGTCGTTGCTCCACAGGAACCTTTCTAGAGGGTTTGTAGAACCTTGTTAGATGTTTTCCCGGAGGGTTTCTACAGCTGCCAAGAATATTTCTGAGAAGGTACCTAGAACCTTCCTTGGGGGTTCCAGACCTTTTTAGAACCTTCCTTTAAGTGTACCTAGAACCTTTTTAGACGGTTCGTAGACAATTTTTAGAACCTTCTTAGATTGTTCCTAGATTATTCTTAGGAACTTTGCCAGAACCTTCCTCGAAAGGTTCCTAGAACCTTCCTTGGGGGTTCCAGACCTTTTTAGAACCTTCCTTAAAGTGTACCGCGAACATTTTTAGACGGTTCGTAGACAATTTTTAGAACCTTCTTAGATTGTTCCTAGGTTGTTCTTAGGAACTTTGCCAGAACCTTCCTCGAAAGGTTCCTAGAACCTTTGTCAGAGCCACTGTCTAAAACACAGGAGGAGACCTGGAGTAAATCGCTATATTTAGGGAGAGAAAATACGCAAAATTAGCGAGACGTCACAGATGTCGAGGACGCGTTAAAAACATGTTCTAACGGTTCTGCGTGTGACTCACTTTTAGTGACGACTTCTGAAGCTGCTCATACATGACGTCAGATCACAAAAGCTCTCTGGGCTTTTTTAATTCTCCATCCTTTGGCTCAAATTTGTCGCCCTAGGGGGCAAAGAAAAACATTCTCGACAAAGCACTTCTCTACGACATCAGCATAGTTAAACTCGAGGGGACAGCTCCCCTCTTAAAAGCTCTTGTACCGCTGCCCCGCGCTCTTTCCTGCAATTTGGGAAACACGGTTTCCAAAGGAAATTGGGTCGTGGTAATGGCACAGAAACACGGCCATGTATAAAGGATCGGCCTCCAGAGACAAAGACAGGAGACGGGAGAACATCGGCGACCAACGCTCAGATCAGGCCACGCTTCACTGCTCCGTCACAGCTCAGTCTCGTCCTGATGAAAAGATGCTTTTTTTTTCTTATTATTCCTCTGACTTCACAGGTGACCTCGGGTCATTCCATCAACAAACGAGGTCACGTGGAGGTCACAGGCTTTAACTCTGTCTCTGTCTGTGTCACCTGTGGTTTAATCCAGAAGTTTTCTGGAACTGTGTCCAACTTTCACATAAACGTGACAGAATTCATGCTGGTGATTGATCTTAAGCAGTAAGCGAAGCTCTAGTTACTGAAATAAACCGGGGTTATCAGTTGTTGTTCCTGTTGTCTCCGTCTTGTCCCATGTGTCTGCCTTTGTCTTTGGCCAACAGCAGTACAGTTTCCATTGCTTCCCTGTTGGTCAATAGCACTGATGCTAGTTATGTTTTCAGTGATACGCCTCTGCAAAGGTTTGATGCCGGGTGCCTTTTTTTATCCAGCACTAGAGCCGTGTTTCCACCATGCTTTACAGTTCGGTTTCGTGATTGACAACAGGAGCTAAAGGAGCTCACACAGCTAATGTCGCTAAAGGAGCTAATGCAGCTAACAGAGCTAATGGCGCTAAAGGAGTTAACGCAGCTAACAGAGCTAATGGTGCTAAAGGAGCTAACACAGTTAATGGCACTAATGGAGGTAACGCAGCTAACAGAGCTAATAGTGCTAAAGGAGCTAACACAGTTAATGGCGCTATAGGAGCTAACGCAGCTAACAGAGCTAATGGCGCTAAAGGAGCTAATGCAGCTAACAGAGCTAATGGCGCTTAAGGAGCTAACAGAGCTAACACAATTAATGGCACTAAAGGAGCTAATGAAGCTAACAGAGCTAATAGCGCTAACACAGCTAACATAGCTAATAGCGCTAAAGGAGCTAACAGAGCTAACAAAGCTAATGGTGCTAAAGGAGCTAATGCAGTTAATGGCGCTATAGGAGCTAACACAGCTAACATAGCTAATAGCGCTAACGGAGCTAACAAAGTTAATGGTGCTAAAGGAGCTAACGTAGCTAACAGAGCTGATAGCGCTAAAGGAGCTAAAACAGTTAGTGGCGCTAAAGGAGCTAACACAGTTAAAGGAGCTAACAGAGCTAATCGTGCTAAATGCGCTAACGCAGCTAACGGAGCTAATGGCACTAAAGGAGAAATCGGAACTGACACAGTTAACGGCGCTAAAGGAGCTAACGCAACTAATGGTGCCTGGACTCAAACATGACGTCACGTGTCTTTGGCCAGTCAGTCGTCATGGAAACGTTGACGACGTTCACCGCCCCAACACTAAAAAATAATGTACGTTAAAAACATAGCATTCAAAAAAGTCTTGTCATGTGTGCAAATCTTAAAAATATACATGAAGAAAAATAAAATGGATTCAAAGCATTTTAGAATCTGAGTGAGAAAAAAAAGCCTTTATTCTGCTCAGCTGCTCACTGTGAAGTTTTTAACAGAGCCTTGAATTCTTCCATCTCTGTTTAACAGGAAACAAATCAAAGAAAAACACAGGAAAATAATCCCGTAAGAGGGGAACTGGTCATGAAAATACTAGTCCAGCTTTGATAATCCAGAGCCTTAAACGCGTCTGAAGAGACATTTAAACTGGACTGAATCATTCATGAGTCATCATTTATACGTCGCGTGGCTTCACACGTGCTTCTTTACGTTTAACGCACATCTGAACAAAGAAAAACTTAAATAAAGGCTCGTTCTATTAAAACGTTCACCAGCATATGTCTATGATGTGTTAAGAATACCTTTATTTACTTTATCTCACTGTTTAATGCCAGAAAACGTCACTTTGTTCACCTCTCACTCTCCTGCACCAAACCCCATAGAGAAAATGAGCAATTTAACCTCATGGAAAATGGGAGTTGTTGATCCACTGTTGCATCCACCAGTAAATTCAAATCTGTTCATTTGTGTTTCTGTGTTTGAAATCCTTTAATCTGATTCCCCTCAGTGACACAAACTGACCACACGAGGCAGCAGTAGAGCAGAAAGCTCCCGTGTCCCTGTGTGATTAAAACGTTGCTTTTCTCAATGGGATTTGGTGCAGGAGAGGTAGAGTCTGACAAAGCTGGAAAAGGCTGTGGAAACAGTGGCTATACTGTTTTTTTTTTTAGAACGATCTCTGCCTGTGGTTATTTCTGTCTCACAGACGTGGATTCTTCAGATTAACGTAGATTTTACTCGACATGATTAGCGCGTGAGTCGTAAAGTAGGCGGTCCGTGGAGCGTCGGCGTAATTGAGACCGCCTGACGCGCTCGCATCAGTCCATCGGTGACATGTGGACGTTATCAGTGCACTTTTCCAGCTCATTACCCAGAGTTCCCTGGGAGACGCTTCCTCATTCATACGCTTTGGTGAATCTCTCAGGCTGCAGTTTATCAGAGGAAAAAAAAAACACTGATAATCGAAAAACACAAAAGGGGGAAAAACAAAGAGTGTCTGTTGTTGCTGGAGGCCGAGAGTCTGTGTTTATGGTTCTCAGGATGAGGATGATGATGATGATGATGATGATGATAATAAGAGCTACAGGCTCTTCTGCTGCGTCCATATGTTCAGAGACATATTCACACTAGAGCTCTGCTGTACGTCTGTCTCTGCTGAAGGGATTTAAAAAATAAACTGATGAAGGAAACGGGAAAACAAAAATATGTCATGTTTCTTCTCTCTCTGACTGATATATATCATCATATATATGAGATATATACGTATATATATATATATTATATGATATATATCATCACATATCATACAGATATATATATCTGTATGATATGATGATATATCATATATATGATGATATATCATATATATGATGAATTTGACCAAATTGAAAAAGGCCACCATAGGAAAAATAATTCTGTTCATGTGTTCATGGAAAACATTCACTCACTCATTTACTCTCTCCGTCACTCACTCCTTCACTCACTCATTTATTCACTCACTCGTTTACTCACTCACTCATTTACTCACTCATTTATTCACATACTCATTTACTCACTCACTCATTTATTTACTCACTCATTTACTCACTCACTCACTCACTCATTTATTCACTCATTTACTCACTCACTCATTTACTCACTCATTTATTCACATACTCATTTACTCACTCACTCATTTACTCACTCACTCACTCATTTATTCACTCACTCATTCACTCAATCACTCATTTACTCACTCACTCACTCACCCATTTATTCAATCACTCACTCACTCACCCATTTATTCGCTCACTCACTCACTCACTCACTCACTCATTTATTCACTCTATCACTCATTTACTCACTCATTCACTGATTTATTAACTCGCTCACTCATTTTTTCTACTCACTCACTCACTCATTATTCACTCACTCATTCACTCATTTATTAATTCACTCATTTACTCACTCACTCACTCACTCACTCACTCTATCACTCACTCATTTACTCACTCATTCTTTTACTCACTCACTCATTTATTCACTCTATCACTCGTTTACTCACTCACTCATTTACTCACTCACTCATTCACTGATTTATTAACTCACTCACTCACTCATTTATTTAATCACTCACTCACTCAGTCATTCACTGATTTATTAACTCACTCATTTATTCTCTCACTCACTCACCCATGTAACCACTCACTCGCTCATTTACTCACTGATGTCTGGTCTGATAATGCATGTATTTATTCATTCATCTCTGTGGCAGCAGAACATGTTGGAGCTGCTTTTAAACGCTGATGAAAAACATCAGCCTATATTACACCATATAACCTACCCACAATGCAACACTGCAGTACTCTTTAGAGCGCAGATCTAACCAGCGCTGCTGACGACCAGCGCTGCTTAATCCTGGAATATTGTTTGTGTTGTTTGTAAAGTGAGTTGTGACTTCACTCCTAAACTAAACTAAACTAAAACATCTATTCAAACTAAGTTTTATGATGTTTGTTCTACACAGCGTCAGTGAGCACAGTCACATACATGTCCTCATCATGAAGGTCAGCGTGAAGGCGAGGACGTTAGATAACACACACACACACACACACACACACACACACACACACACACACACAGCTGCAGCTCAGCTGTGACCTGGTTTGATGAGAACATGGTCGTCCAGGCAGAAGAGGACGTTTCCCAGCGTCAGTCATGAGAACAACCTTTGATCTTCTCTGTGTTTTTACTCTTCTTTTCCATCAACATTCTCCTCATTTCTGAAAACCTTAAACTGAGGTCAGACATGTTATTTTTTATGATTATGATTATACACCAAACAGATGAAGTCGGGAAAATCAGATACAGATAGATACGTAGATCGATAATTGGAGGTAGATGGACGTAGGAAGGAAGATGTAGGTAGATCGACATAAGTAGACATAGGTAGATAGACGTAGGTAGATCTACGTAGGTAGAAAGGCATAGGTTGATAGGCGTAGGAAGACGTAGGTAGATAGACGTAGGTAGGATGACGTAGGTAGATTAACGTAGGAAGATGTAGGTAGACGTAGGTAGATAGACGTAGGAAGACGTAGGTAGATCAACTTAGATAGACGTAAGTAGATAGACGTAGGTAGATTGCCGTAGATTGATGTAAGTAGGAAGACGTAGGTAGGAAGACGTAGGTAGATAGATGTAGGTAGATAGACGTAAGTAGATAGACGTAGGTAGATTGCCGTAGATTGATGTAAGTAGGAAGACGTAGGTAGATAGACGTAGGTAGATAGACGTAGGAAGCTGTAGGTTGATAGACGTAGGTAGGAAGACGTAGGTAGATAGACGTAAGTAGATAGACGTAGGTAGATTGCCGTAGATTGATGTAAGTAGGAAGACGTAGGTAGATAGACGTAGGTAGATAGACGTAGGAAGCTGTAGGTTGATAGACGTAGGTAGGAAGACGTAGGTAGATAGATGTAGGTAGATAGACCTAGGTAGATAGACGCAGGAAGACGTAGGTAGATAGAGGTAGGTAGATAGACGTAGGTAGATAGACGTAGGAAGCTGTAGGTAGATGTAGGTTGATAGACGTAGGTAGGAAGACGTAGGTAGATCGACGTAGGTAGGTAGGTAGATGGATGTAGGCACTCTGGTACACATACTCTGGGTTGGAACCCTCAAATGGGTCGTGTGAGATCTGTTTTGGGTCCCAAAAAACAATTTATGCAGAATTGTCCCTATCACTTTTAATTGATATTTATTTGTTTATGTTTTAAATGGCACGCATGCAAAATTGAGTTTGTAATTGAGAAATCTCTTGGAGATACTACGGTCACCGGAGTGCTGCTACGTTATGCACACGCTAGCCTCACATCTCGCGTCGCATTGTTTATAAATCTTTTGTAAGACGTCGTAGTGAATTGTCACAAGTCTAATTTGAAAAGTGGAGTTGACGGTTGGATTCCTGTGCGTGCGTGCGTGCGTGCGTGCGTGCACGGCTCTAGAAAAATAAATCACATCAACAGTAAACAGAGGATGTTTTTCCATACATATTTCAGTGTCTATATAAACAGTAAAATGTCCCAGTTAGAGACACTGAACGACTCGTGACCCTGGAACAAGGTCCTCGTCGTCCGTCTGCACACAGCGCCCCCTGTCTTCTCCTGCTGTGACGCGTCCACATGTCGTACGTTCATGTTTGTAAAGACTTGAATTAATGATGTGAATCGTAATGTGGAGGAAAAACACATTTATGAATATTTCACAAAAATGGACTGCACTTATATAACAGCGTTTTTTTACCTTAAGTGCTTTGCAATTTCTGCCTCACACTCAGAATAATCAGCTGATTTTTTTTTTTTCCTGTCATGCATCAGGACTGAACTGCCATCCAAAAAAATAAAAAAAAATAAATGTGATTATACTTTTCTGCAAATCAATGGAAAAGTTTCATTTGTACAAAGCCACGTTTTGCATCTCAATGTCGCCGAACTCAGCCATAAGGAAAATTGATTTCAGCCACTTAACAAAAGCCTGAGCTCATAAAGATCTGCACTAACTGAAGTCTGTGACATCGTAAGAATAATATGTTCACAGCTGAAGTCTGTAAACCAATCACTCACCAAACCCCATAGAGAAAATCACTGATTTAAGCTCACGGGGGACACAGGAGCTGCTGGTGTGCTGCTGCCTCGTGTGGCCGTTTGTGTCACTGCGGTAAATCCGACCGAAGAATTTCAAACACAGAATTTTACGCGATAGCGCATTTGAATTTACTCTCAAAGACAGAAGTGGATCAACCGACTCCTGTGAGCTGTGATGTTAAATCCATGGTTTTCTCTATGGGGTTCGGCGCAGGTGAGATAGCGCTTCACAAATGTCCGTTTCCTGCTGCTGCAAACATGTTTTTATGATAAAAGAGACTTCAGCAGGTGCTTATTTTATCAGAAGAGCCTTTTTTTAAGTGGCAAGAATCTCTTTTATTTTCTTATGTCCACCATTGGTGGCTTGTGTACACTTTTAAAAATGCCTTTGAGACGTGAACATGGTCTGGTTTCTATTGTCGGTGTCGGATTTTGAACCAAAACAGTGATAACAAAAAGTGGTCCTGAAAACACCTGAGCCTCAGTCGTCTCACACACACACACACACACACACGCACACGCACACACACACGTATGTGTTTTATATTCTGAGGAGAATTGATATGCGGTAAAACAAAGCTGTTGTGCGACACGTCTTAAATATTGCATCGGCTTGAGAATACGGAGCGATGAAATATTCAAAGTTGCTCACACGCTCTCACTCTCGCACACACACACACTCTTGTACTTGCTGCATACTGAGGACCGCGTAAAAGTGCTGACAAAGCGAGGACCAGCATTTCCACTTTATAAATCAACACAATTACACATATCTACTTCATGAATGGTATCTTTAAAGAACTACTGGGTGCAGTACTATAAAATGTCTGCAGGTGGAGCCCCAGAGCAGACCAGTGTGTGAAACACCAGTGCTGTAAAACGGGTTTTTGTACTAAATTGAGGACCTGTCGTAAAACTGATTATAGGAACCTAAGGAAGTGATTTTAATGAATACAAAGTGAGGACAGGCCGGAATGTCCTCACCTCGTAAAAATGTCCTCACTTTGTTGGTTAAAAACCCCTCACTGGTCCTCAGTATGTCTCAAGTACAAGAACGCACACACACACATTCTTGTACTTGCTGCATACTGAGGACCACGTAAAAGTGCTGACAAAGTGAGGACCAGCATTTCCACTTTATAAATCAACACAATTACAAATATCTACTTCATTTATGGTATCTTTTAAGAACTACTGGGTGCAGTACCATAACGTGTCTGCAGGTGGAGCCCCAGAGCAGACCAGTGTGTGAAACACCAGGGCTGGAAAACGGGTTTTTGTACTAAATTGAGGACCTCTCTTGAAACCGATTATAGGAACCTAAGGAAGTGATTTCAATGAAAACAAAGCGAGGACTGGCCCCCGAAATGTCCTCACCTCGTAAAAATTTCCTCACTTTGTTGGTTAAAAACCCTCACTGGTCCTCAGTATGCCTCAAGTACAAGAACACACACATACACACACACGTGACGTCGTACATGAAAGCGTGAGCAGACGTTTGAAGAAGAAGAAGAAGGTCCTGCAGAGCTACTTAACACAATAAAAGACAGTTGTGCTGTTTCTGCTGCTGAAACTGAAGGACACACAATCGCCTCGCTCATCCCAAAAACCTCCTCACTCATCACAAACGAGACCCTGAGATCATCCTGATTTAGAACGTGGCACATATTCATTTTTTAAAGCAGGATAAAATAATGTATGTATATATATATATATAAATATATATATATATATGTAATATAAACGTAAGCGTACGGTGGTGTCAGCGTTATTCCAGGCTCAGCAGCGTTGGTATGTATGAGCCGTTGTTCCTCTCTAAGCCTCCAGGCTTCGTCTTCAGCACTTTTTCAATATGGGATCAACCGAAAAAAAAAAAAAAATGGGGGGGAAAATAAGATCTTGTTCTTTATTTCATGACGGAGATGACGGTGAAGATAGCGGGAACGTTTCATTCTATGTTGTAGTTTCACTGTCGTTATCATCATTACTGTATCCGGCTCACTCTAATGCTATTTGTGAGCTAAACGCAGCAAAACAACGGGGGCGACAAAATAAAAAGAGCCTGAGAAACCGTCAACAAAACCACTTAAAATCTCCATATGCATGGAATTAGAGTTGTGTCAATCAAAATAATGTGTAAACAACGCAAATAAATCAACCACAAAATCAAAAAATACACAAAATAACAAACAAAATATTGATTTAATCTGTATTTATTTGTTTGAAAATACACTTTTTGTTTCACTTACTCCAACTCTTTTGCTTCTGTGCTCCCTGTTTGTTTTTATTGTTTGTGATTCTGATCAGGGGCGGGGCTTAGGATGCTGCCTGCTGATTGGCTACAAAGATAAAGATAATCTGACAAACGTTAGATTATTATTATGTTGGTGGAGGAAAACTTGAAGGAGAACGAGTTCCAGACGGTAGGGCGACTCCGAGCTCGCGTCTACTTCCTGTTCATCGAGCTGTTGTTCCGAAATCTTAGTTTAGCCAATCGGCAGGAAGCTTCCCTAAGCCCCGCCCATGGACAGAATCGGCTTTTAACCGATACGAGAAGAAGAAAAAAACGAGAGCACGTTTTACTCCAAATTTAGCAGCGCTTCACTGACGGTTAGTTTCCAGATTCCCAAATATTCCACCGCGAAGTCGGAGCAAAACCACGTAAACGGGATATAGTTAGCGATATCTCGATATTTGTTGCACGTTAATCGTTTGAATCGAGGGTCGATTTTGAATCGAACCGTGAGCCTAAGAATCGGAATCGAATCGTGAGCCGCCCAAAGATTCACATCCCTAATATCAAACCAGCAGCCAGTGGAGGCGCCCCCTGGTGGCTGGCGCTCTCAGACTTTTCAAAGTATGGACTAAACTCTGTGCATTGACGTACGCGTTCTATCGGGGGAAAGTGTGAGTCTGAGCTCTGTGAGCCGAGCTGCAGCTGATGCAGACGCCGACGCGTCAGGGGAAATTTAATTTAATTGCCGCTCGCAGGGATGTCACTCGTCGTTAAGTCGAAGCCCGAGTTTGACTCCGAACATTTTTAAAAGTTTGATTCTCAAGCCAAAGGACGGACTGACGGACGGAGGGTTCCCGGTGTCTCGCGTCCTTCGGGGTTTTCCCGCCATTCCCTGACGTTCGCCTGCTCTGCAGCAGGAGCCAACGTGAGCGATATCGCGCTCGAGCTGGGATGCAATCTGTCTTCTCCCAGGGCTCTTTGTCTAATACTGCTAATTAGAGGAAGAGAGAAAAGGGTCAATCCTCGCTGTGTGTTCTCCGTCCACACACACACACACACGCACGCACACACACACACACACACACACTCCCCCCCTCCTTCTCTACCAATTACTGGATTAGAAGGGACACACACTACCAGGAGTCACTTAGAAACCCGGGCGTACAAGCGCTGTCACTACCAATCTAAGACTAATGGTGACTGTAACAAAGCCTGCACGAGTCCTGTGGTTTGGGACCAAACGTCTGCCATTAGCTGATTACTGCAGTTAATGTTGAACAGCAGGCAAATAAAGGCATTTATTCTTCCTCCATTTTTTTTTTTTTTTTGCTCCTGGACCTAAAATACGGCCGCAATAAACACAGGAAGAGACAGCGTGTGTGTGTGTGTGTGTGTGTGTGTGTGTGTGTGTGTGTGTGTGTGTGTGTGTGTGTGTTCTTGTACTCGAGGCATACTGAGGACCAGTGAGCGTTTTTAACCAACAAAGTGAGGACATTTTTACAAGGTGAGGACATTTCGGGGCCGGTCCTCGCTTTGTTTTCATTGAAATCCCTTCCTTAGGTTCCTATAATCGGTTTTACGACAGGTCCTCAATTTAGTACAAAAACCCGTTTTGCAGCCCTGATGTTTCACACACTGGTCTGCTCTGGGGCTCCACCTGCAGACATTTTATGGTACTGCACCCAGTAGTTTTTAAACGATACCATTCATGAAGTCGATCTTTGTAATTGTGTTGATTTATAAAGTGGAAAAGCTGGTCCTCACTTTGTCAGCACTTTTACCCGGTCCTCAGTATGCAACAAGTACAAGAGTGTGTGTGTGTGTGTGTGTGTGTGTGTGTGTGTGTACTTAAGGCATACTGAGGACCAGTGAGGGTTTTTAACCAACAAAGTGAGGACGTTTTTACAAGATGAGGACATTTCGGCTGGTCCTCACTTTGTCTTCATTGAAATCACTTCCTAAGGTTGTAAACATGCGACACTGTTTTTTACAGAGGTCCTGAATTTGGGGCAAAAACCCGTTTTCCAGCCCTGGTGTTTCACACACGTTTTGCGCGGGGGCTCCACCTGCAGACATTTTATGGTACTGCAACCAGTAGTTCTTAAACGATACCATTCATGAAGTAGATATTTGTAATTGGGTTGATTTATAAAGTGGAAATGCTGGTCCTCACTTTGTCATCACTTTTACCCGGTCCTCAGTATGCAGCAAGTACAAGAGTGTGTGTGTGTGTGTGTGTGTGTGGTCTTTACTGCACCGAAGGGTAAAAACCTGATTGTGCTCAACAGCAATTTCTTGGAAGAGCAGTGAAACCTAAAGAAGAGAATCCGCCGTCCAGATGGTTCCGTATAAGACGTGGCACGCACGCACACACACACACACACACACACACACACACACACACACACACACACACTGGGCTGTTTGCTCTCGGTGCATAATCATATTTCAGATGTGAAGAAGAAGAACGGCCGTCTCAGTCGTGACGGTGACGCTGTTTTCAGCCAACAAAGAGCTGCCAGTTTCTCACCATCTGTTACTTCTCAGAGGTGCAGGTTTCTCTGCAGTCGTGGGGGAAAAACTGGTTGATATCAGCAGAGGTCGTTGTCTGGTTGATCGATCCGTCACGTGACCTTGGATCCTCGATGTGAAGCCACTGATATCAGCTTAACCGCATCTGAACCTGGATTTGTTGTGTTGTCTTGATCTCGATTTACTTCTAGGTCTTTAAACGTTTGCTTTTCTTGGTTCTGCCTTGGTCTCGTCCTCTTTAACTTTCTTCTCGTCTTGGTCCAAAAGAGTTCTGGTATCGTCTTGGTGATCTATAATCTCCGTCTTGGTTTAATTGGTTCAATCTGATCTTGGTCTTGGTCCTTAAAAGTCTTAGTCTTGCTATGGTCACGGGTTCCTAAAGGATTTGGTCTCATCTGGGTCTTGGTACACTCTGCCCTTCATCTTGACTTGGTCTATATCCCTAAAAGTTTTGGTCTTGTTTTGGTAGAGTCTGACAGTCTTGGTCCTAAAAACCTTGGTCTTAACCTGATCTTGTCTTATTAAACTTTGATCTTGGTCCTTAAATGTCTTGGTCTTGGCTTGGTCATGACTCGTGGTCTTGTTTTGGTCTTGGTCCTGAATGTCTTGGTCTTTCCTTGGTCTTGGTCCTAAAAATCTTGGGACTTGTCTTAGTAAACGTTGATCTTGGTCCTTAATGTCTTGGTCATGGCTTGTGGTCTTGACTTGGTCTTGGTCCTAAACGTCTTGGTACATTTTGATCTTGGTCCCTGAATATCTTGGTCTTTTCTTGGTCATGTTTCCTTAAAGTCTTGGTCTTGATCCAAAACATCTTGGTCTTGTCTTGGTCTCTGTACACGCTGTTCTTCATCTTCACATGGTCTTGGTCCTGAAAACCTTGGTCTTGGTCCTAAAAATCTTGGGACTTGTCTTAGTAAACTTTGATATTGGTCCTTAAATGTCTTGGTCATGGCTCGTGGTCTTGTTTTGGTCCTGGTCCTAAAGGTCTTGGTACATTTTGATGTTGGTCCTTGAATGTCTTGGTCTTTCCTTGGCCATGTTTCCTTAAAGTATTGGTCTTTGTCTTGGTCCAAAACATCTTGGTCTTGTCTTGGTCTCTGTACATCCTGTTCTTCAACTTCACATGGTCTCGGTCCTAAAAAAAACTTGATACCTCAAGATTTTGGTACACTCTGCACTTCATCTTGACTTGGTCTTGGCCCCAGAAGGTCTTGGTCTTCTCTTGGTACACTTTGATCTTGGTCCCTTAATGTTTTGGTACACTCTGTCTTAGTCTTGGGCCTAAAAATCTTGGTCTTAACTTGGTATTGGTCCTAAAAATCTTGGGTCTTGTCTTAGTAAACTTTGACCTTGGTCCTTAAATATCTTGGTCATGGCTCGTGGTCTTGTTTTGGTCTTGGTACACTTTGATCTTGGTCTCTAAATGTCTTTTGTTTATCACAGTTCCTAATACTTTGTGGTCTTCTTCTCTTCATCTTTATTTTTTTTATTTTTTGGTGCCTGAAAGTCTTGGTCTTGATCTCTAAAGGTTTTTGGCTCATGGTTTGGTCCACTCTGCTCTCTATCTTGGTCTTTAAATGTCTTGGTCTTACCTTGGTCACGGTTCCTGAAGGTGTTGATCTCTGCAAACTCTGGTCTTCGTCTTGACGTTGGATTTGTTTACTTGACTTGGCCTTGGTCCCTTAAAGACCCTCTTGGTCTCATCTTGGTGTTTGTCCAAGATGAGACCAAGACTTTGTAGTAAAGGAACTACAAAAACAGTTTAATTGATCGTTCATTCTTGGATATTGTCTCGTCTTCTGCTGTAGAACATGGCACACTTGATAACACAACATTTCTGAGTTACAGTTCATATCTCCGTCACCTTCTGCCTCTAAATCCTCGACACTGGACCTTTAAGACGAACACCTGCTCAGAGAGGACGCAGTGCAGTGGATCTAAGTGTGAATCACCTGCAGCGTGACTCTGCTTTTTCAGAATCAATCAGCATCTGAGATGTGGAGATAAAAGACTCTGAGAAAACTCTGAGATGATGGCGTTTCTTTATTTTTTCTCTCCTCCCCTTGGCGACGATTTGGACCTTGGAGAAAACAAGAAACAGGACAGAAGTTAGCTGAGAGAAACAGACTTTCCCCTGGTGGCTGCAACTGTAGTCATGCAAATCCAACCCTCACACGAGGGATGATTTTCACTGTGTGATTTTCACTTCACTGCAGAAATGTGTTGATTTTTCCCGTTTTTCTAGTTCTGAAGACGACAAACCTCGTTGTTTTTCCCACAGATCTCAAGCTCGTAATCGCGGGCCTGAATCTGCCGCTCTCTCCCGCTTTCTTGTTAGCGAATGCCTTGACGAGACATGACGGCGTTGATTTTTTTTTTTATTGATTTTGAATTCTTACTACATAAAGGCTTACTACTATAAGGCTTAGAGAAAATAAATACATAAAATAAAAATTGATTAAAGGCACCATATGTAAGAATGTGGCCTAAAACAGTTAATACATTCAAATTCAAAATACTGACGTCTTTTAGGTTCAGTTTTCTGACGTAACTAGAAAACTAGTTAGTTTGTCCAAAACATCTCTGTCTTGTCTTGGTCTCTGTACATCCTGTTCTTCATCTTCACATGATCTCGGTCCTAAAAAACTTGGTCTTAACTTGGTCTGGATACCTCAAGATTTTGGTACGCTCTGCACCTCATCTTGATTTGGTCTCCGCCCCAGAAAGTCTTGGTCTCATCTTGGTACACTATGATCTTGGTCCCTAAAAGTCTTAGTCTTGCTATGGTCTTATCTGGCCGCTCTCTCCCGCTTTCTTGTTAGCCAACGCCTTGACGAGACACGACAGGCGTTTTAAACCGATTAAACGACGACTTAAAGCCTTGGAAGGCTCGTGCTGCACAAAGAGACGGACGTCGACGCCAGAGCTGATCCCGACAGAAACGACCTCTCGAATGACTCACGAGAGCGAGAGAATATGCCGCCGATTACGTAATCCGTGATTCTCCCTGACAACCGTCGATCTTTCTGTCTTTCTGTCTGTGCAGTGAAACTTTTCCTCTGTTTGTTCTGTTCTGCCAACACTGGCATGTTCACATCTGTGCCAGAAGACTCTCGTTAGCTCGGGTTGTTTATCGGCCTGAGAGGTTTTCTGAGGGGAGGGGGAATTCCTCAGCAGCTCATCAGCCGACGAGTGGCTTCTCTATAAATTGTCCTAAATTATGCATGGGTTTCTTGGGCAGCAAAAAGACTCGCTGTCATCAGGTTGGTCCCCACTGTCGCTCCAGTGTGGTGACTTTAAAACATTAATAATTCCCTCAGGAAGATTTGACGTGCGGTTGTTAAAACGAGAAGAGATTTAATTTAGCGTCTTTGACGATTGTGATTATTACTTTGGGATCTGGAGAGGAAATATTTGTTTTATCGTTGGTCATTGACTCATGCTGCAAAAGTGTATATCCATGATTCTCAAACTGTGGTACGCAAGCTTCCTCTGGTGCTAAATCAGAAATCTACTCTAAATACCAAGCTATTTGCAGGAATTGTCCTCGCCTCGCCATTGCTTTAGGAGCGTTAGCAGCTCTTGCTACTGAATCTTATTAAACACAATAATATGTATGGTTTTAAAGAAAGTATTATGTGCCTCAAACCTTGTATAAAGTCTAATTAATTTCATTTGTTACTATGAGATCTGTCTGATATCGTAATACCTTAAATCGGAGCTTTTTGTGCATGTATACGTTTAAAAAACATGACACCAGAGGATCAAGGCGAGCTGAAAAGTTCGTAGGCTGATAGAGAAACAGAAACTCCAGAACATTTAAACTTGACATTCGTTAAATTTAACCTTCTGTGATAATAACTGCGTTGTTTTCCGTCCAAATGAACCCACGTTTGATCGATAATCGAGGACATGGACGCTGTGGTGATGCCAAACGCCTGCTGAGGAGCTAAGGAGATGTTTTAGCTTTAGCTTTTTAGCGGGTTCTACTAAAACGTGAAGTGGACAGACTTCCGTCCACTGATTGGTCAGAGTTGTGTCGTCACTGGAATATCAGTAAAAAATCGCTGAAAACATCTGTCCATCGCTTCCATTTCAGTCTTTACCCATCGTTTTGTTCGATATCGGAGGCTCCAGTGGCGCAATCGGTCAGCGCGCGGTACTTATAAGACAGTAACCTGCATAGCGATGCCGAGGTTGTGAGTTCGAGCCTCACCTGGAGCAAGACACCTTTAGATTGGTAGTCGTCGATGAAATAATTGGATAAGTTGAGTTGGCGCTTTCAGTTACAACCAATAACGCAGGCAAAACCAAAACTATATAACCTAACAGTGCTGTACTCCCTCAGCACAACATTTATCATGAGGAGCAGACGCGACGTTGGAGAAACTTTGCAAACAACTTCCTTTTGCTGGACGTCAAATTGTAGCCAAAATGTTTCCAGGTAACTGATATTGTCCTACGTTTTTTCTGCCATGTCTTCAATCACTCGCTCCTCATATTATTGATCCACACACACGTCACTCGCTTACTGCAGCTGCACGTAACACGGTTGCATTCAAGGTGTTTTTCTAGCATAGGAATTTACATACACGCATGAATCGTTTTTTCTTCAATTATAATGTTTATATGAACGTGAGAAGCCAAAATGGAAATCACGATTACCGTCTATTTTCAGTCGTTACCCATCGTTTTGTTGAATTTTGGAGGGAAATGAAGAACAAAAACAGGCTCCAGTGGCGCAATCGGTCAGCGCGCGGTACTTATAAGACAGTGACCTGCAGAGCGATGCCGAGGTTGTGAGTTCGAGCCTCACCTGGAGCAAGGGCACCTTTAGTTTGGTAGTCGTCGATGAAATAATTGGATAAATTGAGTTGGCGCTTTCAGTTACAACCAATAACGCAGGCAAAACCAAAACAAAATAACACAACAGTGCTGTACTCCCTCAGCCCGTCTTTTGCTACTTCAGCACGTTATTTATCATATGACGAGCAGACGCGTCAGCGCGAGAAACTTTGCGAACAACTTCCTTTTGCTGGACGTCAAATTGTAGCCTAAATGTTTCCAGTTAGCTGATATTGTCCTACGTTTCTTCTCAACCAAAGGCTGCTTTTCTGCCATGTTTTCAATCGCTCTCTCCTCATATTATTTTCAGTCTTTACCCAACTTTTTGTCGAATATCGGAGGGAACTGAAGAACAAAAACAGGCTCCAGTGGCGCAATCGGTTAGCGCGCGGTACTTATAAGACAGTGACCTGCAGAGCGATGCCGAGGTTGTGAGTTCGAGCCTCACCTGGAGCAACGCACCTTTAGTTTGGTAGTCGTCGATGAAATAATTGGATAAGTTGAGTTGGCGCTTTCAGTTACAACCAATAACGCAGGCAAAACCAAAACTATATAACCTAACAGTGCTGTTCTCCCTCAGCACAACATTTATCATGAGGAGCAGACGCGACGTTGGAGAAACTTTGCAAACAACTTCCTTTTGCTGGACGTCAAATTGTAGCCAAAATGTTTCCAGGTAACTGATATTGTCCTATGTTTCTTCTGCCATGTTTTCAATCACTCGCTCCTCATATTATTGATCCACACACACGTCACTCGCTTACTGCAGCTGCACGTAACACGGTTGCATTCAAGGTGTTTTTCTAGCATAGGAATTTACATACACGCATGAATCGTTTTTTCTTCAATTATAATGTTTATATGAACGTGAGAAGCCAAAATGGAAATCACGATTACCGTCTATTTTCAGTCGTTACCCATCGTTTTGTTGAATTTTGGAGGGAAATGAAGAACAAAAACAGGCTCCAGTGGCGCAATCGGTCAGCGCGCGGTACTTATAAGACAGTGACCTGCAGAGCGATGCCGAGGTTGTGAGTTCGAGCCTCACCTGGAGCAAGGGCACCTTTAGTTTGGTAGTCGTCGATGAAATAATTGGATAAATTGAGTTGGCGCTTTCAGTTACAACCAATAACGCAGGCAAAACCAAAACAAAATAACACAACAGTGCTGTACTCCCTCAGCCCGTCTTTTGCTACTTCAGCACGTTATTTATCATATGACGAGCAGACGCGTCAGCGCGAGAAACTTTGCGAACAACTTCCTTTTGCTGGACGTCAAATTGTAGCCTAAATGTTTCCAGTTAGCTGATATTGTCCTACGTTTCTTCTCAACCAAAGGCTGCTTTTCTGCCATGTTTTCAATCGCTCTCTCCTCATATTATTTTCAGTCTTTACCCAACTTTTTGTCGAATATCGGAGGTAACTGAAGGACAAAAACAGGCTCCAGTGGCGCAATCGGTCAGCGCGCGGTACTTATAAGACAGTGACCTGCAGAGCGATGCCGAGGTTGTGAGTTCGAGCCTCACCTGGAGCAAGGGCACCTTTAGTTTGGTAGTCGTCGATGAAATAATTGGATAAATTGTTGTTGGCGCTTTCAGCTACAATCGAAAACACACAAAATCGTTTGTGTGTTTGTGTCGCGTCTAAAGCCGTGACGCGGCTGCCGTTGCCATGGCGACTCCGCCCACGTTGAGGAGGAGCTATGAAGTCATGTAAAACGTCGTCGTAAAGCATCGTTATTGCTCTCGGACGTTTGCCGTCGTCATTTATTTGGACGCTGGGAAGAAGAAGCTGATGCGACACAAATGCTAATGAGGATGTTATTAAAGAAACAGAGAGAAGGTTTCCAGCTGTTTCACACTGTTCTCTTCACTTCTTTAAAGACAGATTGAAGTCTTTGTCTTTGTCCTCTGGAGTTTCTGTGAGTCGCTCACAGGATCAGGTTTATTTGCTTTCACTCTGCTGTTTTTTTTTTTTTTTTTTTTTATCACCAAGTCCACATTTGTACGAGAGTCTATTTCGACTGCTTAACTAAACGCTGCCACAACTCCATTTCACTAATTACGTGACCTCTAAAAGCAATTTGGCTGCAGGTTTGCTGTAAGTGGGTGAAACCTGACGCTAATGTGTTTAGTAGGAGTGAGTTTTCTCACAGACATTAAAGGGCAGCTGTACGTTCACCGCGTATGCCGGGTTTCCTCCAACGCATCGCATTATTACCTGGAACTTCTGATGATTAGAGGGGGGGGGTATGAAATCCATCAACGAGATTATGGACATTACCTCAGAGGGTCGACCGTGGGCTACACATGAGAGCGAAAATGTTGTTATGATCTGTGATTGGATTCTTCACCGTGTCACTTTCACCCTCTGACCAATGATTTTTGGATCGCTTTAAATCATTGGTTCTCAAAGTGCGGCCCGGGGGCCCAATGGCGGCCGGCTGAAACATTTCTGGCGGCCCTGCAATGAATTACAGTTGATAGTTTTAATCCAGGAGCTGCTAAGCTTGTTAAATGTTTATTGGACATTACTGGATACAGACCAATAAGTGTAAACAAAAATACTGGGTATTTACCTGGTTTCTATATGGTGAATTTTAGTGTATTATTGGGTTATAAGCTGGTAATAAGCAGGTAGCTTCAGCCCCCAATTACTAGCTATTTACCCAGTAAATATATGGTAACAGAAATGTGTTACTTGGTATTAACCTGTAATTAGAAGGTAAGAACAATGGCCAAAATACTGGGTAATTACCCAGTAAATTATAAAGCGTTATTATATTAACTTATATTACTTAACGCTAAACTGTAGAACTGCAATCTGGTCATTAAAATTATTACAAATGGGATTTCTTTCTGGTTTCTTTTTTTCTTTTTTGTCCTTTGGCGGCCCTCAGTCCAATGTTGGGTTCCTAAATTGGCCCTCAGGTATCAAAACTTTGAGAAACCCTGCTTTAAACCTTGTGCTTCATCACCAGCGGTGGCTGAAGCCATGAAACACTGGCGCGCACAGCTCTGATGTCACAGTAAATGAATAAATAAAAGCTTTAATCCCATTTTGTTCCATGCAAATCATCAGTGAATCCGCCGTTGCCGAGTGCAAACACACGTCTAATCGTGTGTTTCCGTCCAGGATTTTGCTTTGTGCGAGTTTAAAAATTTGCATATGTGAATAAAATGATGTGGATTGAAGCCAATCCTGGTTTGTCACATGGCCATAAACCAAAATAAAATCAATTTTTTTATCTATTTATTTAAATGTTTTCCCGATTCTGATCAGTTTGGGTTTAAAACCAGTGTTTTGAGAAATGTGCAGCATCTGCCTCGACAGGTTGCGGTGAAAGGAAAGATGGTGGCGAGACAGAAGAGCGTAGTTCTGGATCAGTTGTGATCATTTTACACTGTTACAGTGTCATTTATATAATAATGGACGATACTACGACTAATAATGATCATAACAGCCTTGTAACTGGATCTGGATGTGGATCCTGCAGCCCAGGAGTCACAGGTTCCTCCAGAGCGAGTACAATAATGAATACTTTTAACTTACTGTTGGTACTTTTGAGCATTGTTTTTTATCTTATTTTGTTGCGTGTCTTTTGTGTATATTATCTTCATTATGGATTTTGTATATGCGCTACTTTATCTCTTTAGCTAACTCTCTCTTTAGGGCAAAATAAACCGATTAAAATTTTATAATAGACGTGAATTCTACTGCTGCAGTTAAAGGAAATTGACTCCTCTTGTCTCCGCTCGCCCCTGCTCTGCTGCTGTATACACACAAACGCTCCCTCAGTCAGGTCCGGTAGTTTTACGATACTACTACTAATAATAATCATAATAGCCTTGCAACTGGATCTGGATACTGCAGCCCAGGAGTCACAAGTTCCTCCAGAGTGAGTATAATAATGAATACTTTTAACTTACTGTTGGTACTTTTGTTGCGTGTCTTTTGTGTATATTATCTTTATTATGGTTTGTATATATGCGATGTCTTAACTTTATAACTTTATCTCTTTAGCTAACTGTCTCTTTAGGGCAAAATAAAGCGATTTAAATTTAATAATAGGGGTGAATTCTACTGCTGCAGTTAAACGAGATCAACTCCTCTTGTCTCCGCTCGCCCCTGCTCTGCTGCTGTATACACACAAACGCTCCCTCAGTCAGGTCTGGTAGTTTTGTGGACAAACAAAAGCAAAAAGCAAAATGTTACACACTGCAGCTTTAACCGCCATAAAAACAGATGAAACATCCCGATTCTCGAGTCTCTGTGCTGCGGCTCTACTCCGCGACGGCCGCCTCCGTATGTCCACGAGATCTTTGATTTATTTGTTTGTACAATGAGGATAAAAATAAATAAATCTAAACGGTTACTTTCTCTGGCTCTGGCTCTGATCCGTGTCTCTGCAGAGAATCTCTCCACAGACTCGGCTCCGCACACATCCCGTCGACGGCCAAGCGCAGAGACATCGGGATTTGATGAAGTGTACAAAACAATGGCTTCTCCGTGTCGGCAGCCTGACAGCAGGGGTGACAGTTGGAAAAATGCCACCGCGGAGAATCTTCGGAGGGATTACTGAAACGCTGGCTAATAAAGAATCTGGGATAATTAGCTTCGTCTGCTGCCCGTTTGCCAATTGTTATTTATATCATTCCTGACAAGCTTGATTAGCGCTATGCAAATTCCACATAATCCATATGTAGCCCCGGCGAGCGTGCCAGGAGGTTTCTGCGAGCTCCTGCCGTCTCTTTGACTCCGGGTTTTTTTTACGGTTCTCGTTTTTCAATGCAGGAAGTCGAGCCCTCTGTCAGAAAGCGTTGAAAGCCATTTTTCTCCCGCCGCCAATTAACGCCGGGCGCCGCACGACCAACGAATAACCAGCGATTTGCGGTAATCTGACGGCGCACATTCGTCCGCCGTGTGTTTGTGTGTTTACACCTCATTTGTTTTCGTTCTTTCCTCCTCGTTTCCGCTCACTCTGAGCCTTCAGAGTTTATGATGCATGGCCGAGAGGTTTTCTATTAGTCCACACACGCCTGTAGATTTATCCCACTCAGGTTCGTGTTTGTGTGTTTTCTTGTTTTTACGAACGAGGGTCGAGCTGCGGCGCCCTGAGCTCAGCAAACTCCAACAAACAGTAAAGTAAAGGGATACTTCACCGATTTGAATGTGGCTTTGTGTTGCTAGAATAGCAGTAGTATTTTTGAGAAAATGTGCTTCCCTCCCTCCGTTTTTCCCTGACTTGTAAAAAAATCTGTTTTCCCTTATCCAAATGTGCCCTACTGTGAGTCAAATGACGCGTTTTGCATCACAGTAGGGCAAATTTTGAAATTGGAAACAGATTTTTTTACAACTAGACCCCCCTTTTTAACATTGGAGACCCCCCTGAAAGCTAAATTTGAGGGGGGTCTAAACGTGTTACAGTGTAATTGGAAAATATGTTTTTTCCCTAAAGATTTCCAGTTTTACATATATGATCTACATACATAATACACTTTGCATGCTTTCCTATCTTATATAACCAGACAAAATGTAAATTATTTTATTTGGAAATTTGTATTTTAATGTTTTAATTAATTGCTTTCCATATGGCGCAGTGGAAAAGGTCCCACAAATTGGTAGATGGGACCCCCCCCCCAATTATTAATGGGTATTTGGTACACTGTTTGTACCCCTGTCAAACCTGGAATAAATCCATTAAATTAAGACAAGATGGATGCCAAATTCAAATTCAAAATGGCCAACTTCCTGTTGAGTTGACGCCATGGCTTCAATTTACTTTTTTGTTCGTCTTGGCTTCTTGTATGTTTCTACCAATTTTCGTGAATTTTGGTGCAACTTAGTCTCGGCTTTGTGCTACCGGGTTTCACCTTAGGTGGCGCCATTGAGCCATTTTATGTCGCCAGTTCTGATTGGGCAAGACACTGAATTTGGACAGACATTCTTTGACTTTATCGATCAATAAGGTCTAACAGGAGCCTGGTTGACGATGACGTCTCTAACCCTGGAGGCTTCAAATAGAAGAGTTCAGATTCTTCTTCTGATCCCAGTGAATATTTTTTAGTTTTGAACATTTCTGAAACTGCTGACCTTCACACAGTTTCCAAGAGAGAGAACCATGCAGCATCAGAGGAGGTGGAGGAAGAGAAAAGCCAGACAAAAGGGCCACAGTCACCGTATCTGTGAACGACGAACATCTGTGAACGGCGAACTCGCCGAACACTCGCAAGACAATCAATTGTCATTTGAGCGTTTGAATGAATCCGCGGCTTATCTGAGTTTTGTTGCTGACCGCGTGCATCTCTTTATCGCCACACTTTACCATCTTCTAATGGCTAATTCCAGTGTGCTGAAGCCACCAGCGCTGGCCAACTCCTTCTTTTCTCCTGACTCCATTGAAATCTTGAATCTGTTCTTCTGTCCCAATGTCTACTTACTCTCGCTCTCGCTTTAAAGTTTTAATTAAAAACCCTCACTTTTTTTTAACCCACCTACTGCACTGAAAAGTGAAATCCTAAAAAAAGTCCAAACTTCCTCCTCAGACTTGTTCTGTGCAGATAGTCGACTGAAAGACAAGTTTTCCCTTGGCTTTGCTTTGTTAAACTTTTACTTTTTCATTTTTCTCCCATTATAAAAGCTGTGAGAACGTTGAAAAAGTGTTCTTTTCGATGTTTCATAGACATCATGTTCATGTAGAACATCGACTGTAGATGTGGACGGCCTGTGTTAGTGGAGGACACGTCTAAAAGGACCAGGTTTGCCTGAAACAAGCCAACGTTCTCGTGATTATTGCGAGATACGTTCGATCCTGATGACCCAGAAATAACGAGGACGTTAAAACGTGTGAAAAACACGTGACGTGTTTTTAAATCAAGTAATTTTTGGAGTGTTGTGTCGCTGTCAAACCTGGAATAAATCCATTAAACTGAGACGAAAATCTGGATGCTAAATCCAAAATGGCCGAGTTCCTGTTGAGTTGACGCCATAACTTCAATTGACTTTTTTGTTTGTCTTGGGCTCTTGTATGTTTCTACCAAGTTTCGTGAATTTTGGTGCAACTTAGTTCCGGCTTTGTGCTACCGGTTCTCACCATAGGGGCGCCACTGAGCAACGTTGCACCACTTTTATGTATTTTATAAATAATTTTGCCAGTTCTGATTTGCGTGCCAATTTTCATCCATTTTCACCAACGTTGAGTACCTCAAAAATGCGATCTTTTTGGGAGAAAAATTAATAAGTGAAAGTCAGTTTGGGCAAAAATGGGAAGAAGAACTTACTCATTTAACATTTTTGGACAATTCTACAGCTATTAAATCAAGGTAAATCCATGCGGCCCGAGGGTCAAACCAATCCCTATCGCTCCCAATTGATAATTGGCTGGGTTGCGATCCGCTGTGACGACACCTGAAGAGGTAGAAGTACTTCTGCCCCCTGCTGTTCATGTGCGTAATGCACCTTTTAAAATGAGCACAAGCGACACAGCGAGTATAAGCCGTGATAAATACTGTAGCCACGTAAGATGCATTTTTGGTTGATATTAGCTACAGATACATGTCGCAGCAGTCGTGGTGTCTGTGTTTGATGTTAGCAGCTCATGTAGCCACACAAGATGGCAATTTTTGTTCGACATTAGCAGCTACTTTAGTTGCTGAGGCATTGGTGTTTAAGGTTAGCATCCAGTTAAGCCAGATACTGTGCTTTTAGTGTTTCATGTTAGCTGCTAATATAGCCAAACCCTGTGGCACTTCATGTTTGACCTTAGCACCTACTGTAGCGTCATAAGACGGCGTCTGTTTTTGATATTAGCAGCTAATGTAGCGTAATGCTGTGGCATTGGTGTTTAATGTTAGCAGCTAATGTAGCCTGATGCTGTGACATTGGTGTTTAATGCTTAGCAGCTAATGTAGCCTGATGCTGTGGCATTGGTGTTTAATGTTTAGCAGCTAATGTAGCCTGATGCTGTGACATTGGTGTTTAATGTTTAGCAGCTAATGTAGCCGGATGCTGTGACATTGGTGTTTAATGTTTAGCAGCTAATGTAGCCTGATGCTGTGACATTGGTGTTTAATGTTTAGCAGCTAATGTAGCCTGATGCTGTGGCATTGGTGTTTAATGTTAGCAGCTAGCTAATGCAGCTGGTGTTTGACTAGCATTCACTGAGCGAGCGGCTAATGTAGCTGCCAAATGCGCTCGTTTTAGTGCAGTAAAACATCATGAGGTCATTTATCAAGCTAACTATTTTACTAGCGAGGAACATTCAGAGCTGGACTGGGTTTTATTTTTTAAATTTTTTTTGAAGCAGTTCCAGTAAAAGTACATTTCTGTGCTACATGTAGCGTATTTAGCATTTTTGGACAATTCTACAGCTATAAAATTAAGGTTAATCCAGGCGGCCCGAGGGTCAAACCAATCCCTATCGCTCCCAATTGATAAATGGTAGGGTTGCCATGGTAGACCATGCCATGATGTTAGCCGCTACTGTAGCCAAACGCTCTTGCGTTTGACGTTAGCAACTAGCGGCATCCTTGACAGATAATTAGCTGTAGCCACACGCTGTAGCATTTGACGTTAGAAACTACAGTAGCCAGGTAAGACGCATCGTTGACTGACATAAGCTATAGCTACATGCCATAGCATTTGACTCCTAAAGAGGTAGAAGTACTTCTGCCCCCTGCTGTTCGTGTACGTAATGCACCTTTTTAATTAGCACAAGCGACATAGCAGCGAGTATAAATACCTCCAAGTGGTATCTCCGGCCTCAGACGCCTGATGCGACGCTCAGGCATAATTTCTAATTAGTCCACATCCTTAATCATCTCCACTTCATCTCACTTAAAAGTTGGTCACAGTCATTTTTTTTTTTTTCTCAGCTGCGTCTGAGTGCGAAGTGTTTTTTTTTTTTTAGTGGCATCTTTAAATTGAAACGCCATGTTATTTTTTTTTTTTTATTTTATTTTTTTTTAACAAGCTCCACTCCGGAGTGCATGTGCGGTGGATTTCAAAGTGATGAAATGCGCGAGTAACCGACGACAACAAATACAGTTCCAATGCAGCGATAGGAGCTGATTCAGTGGAGCAGATGAGAGTCGGCGGTGGGAAGTGGAGTTGGATTCCACTCAGAGAAAAGTTAGCCCTGGAGATTTAGGAGCAAGGATTTGCCGCACGCATCGTTTGCTTCTTTAATTTAAGGATCCTAACAGGAAGAGTGCTGCTGCACGGCTCAGCGCCTCCATCCCTCATTATAAAATGGCTGCTTGTCTCAGTCCATAGGTTTTCGCTCCTGTTACTTCCAAGACACGGGTTATTATAGAGCTCTGCGACTCACTCGCCACATGGCTGCTGTTTGGGAATGTTTGCCTCTGTTGTCCTGGGATTTAGAAAGAAAAGCTCCGAAACAATATGTGGGTTATTCAATTTGTTTATTTTTCTGCTTAGCGTTAGCACAAAAGCGTGATATTCCACTAGATTTGTTGAGAAAACTTGTTTGTGTTTCACGTCTTCGCCGTCTTTAACGCACAATGTCTTCAAAATGGTCGGTTTGTTTGTATGCTAGCTTGTAAAAGTTGCTAAAATAGATTTTATAATGGATTTCTGTGAAGAAAAACGCCAAACACCATGGCAATTGTGTTTTACATTAGCGGCTTTGGTGGCAATTTCAGATAGCATTTTTGTTTGATATTAGCATCTACTATAGCCACATGCCGTAGCATTTGCATATGATGTTAGCCGCTACTGTAGCCAAATGCTTTGCTTTGCACTTGTGTTTGACGTTAGCAACTACCGGCATCCTTGACATATATTAGCTGTAGCCACACGCTGTAGCATTTGACTTTAGAAACTACAGTAGCCAGGTAAGACACATCCTTGACTGACATTAGCTATAGCTACATGCCATAGCATTTGCATTTGTCATTAGCAACTACTGTAGCCAGGTAAGACGCATTGTTCACTGACATTAGCTGTAGCTACACGCCGTAGTGTTTACATTT
Source organism: Microchirus variegatus (assembly GCF_963457635.1). Classification (NCBI taxonomy): domain Eukaryota; kingdom Metazoa; phylum Chordata; class Actinopteri; order Pleuronectiformes; family Soleidae; genus Microchirus; species Microchirus variegatus. Next base: position 22,257,054 of record NC_139819.1, read on the forward strand.
AACGTCAGCAGCTAATGTAGCCAGGTAAGGTACGCATTGTTCACTGACATTAGCTGTAGCTACACTACATTAGCTGCTGCTTTGGCCAGATAAGACGGCATCTTTGATTGTTATTAGCCATAGCTACATGTCGTAGCATTTGCATTTGGCATTAGTAGCTACTGTAGCCACGTAAGATGCATCTTTGATTGATATTAGCTATAGATGCATGTCGTAGCTGTCGTGGCATCTGTGTTTGATGTTAGCAGCTCATGTAGCCACACAAGATGGCAAATTTTGTTTGACATTAGCAGCTACTGTAGCCGCCGAGGCATTGGTGTTTGACGTTAGCATCCAGTGAAGCCAAATATAATATAGCCAAACACTGTGGCACATGTTTTGACCCTAGCACCTACTGTAGCCTCATAAGACGGCTGTCTGTTTTCGATGTTAGCAGCTAATGTAGCGTAATGCTGTGACATTGGTGTTTAATGTTTAGCAGCTAATGTAGCCTGATGCTGTGGCACTGGTGTTTAATGTTTAGCAGCTAATGCAGCTGGTGTTTGACTAGCATCCACTGAGCGAGCGGCTAATGTAGCTGCCAAATGCGCTCGTTTCAGTGCAGTAAAACATCATGAGGTCATTTATCAAGCTAACTATTTTACTAGCGAGGAACATTCAGAGCTGGACCAGGGTTTATTTTTTTGATTTTTTTGACGCAGTTCCAGTAAAAGTACATTTCTGTGCTACATGTAGCGTAAGATAAAAATAAATCTATATTGCTTATTTCCGCAATATCCATTTTAAACAAAGTATGATGTGTGTGTGTGTGTGTGTGTGTGGGAGTGGACCGCCGTGATGTGACAGCGTTAAAGCCTGAGCGTGGGATGTGTGTCGGTATAGCGCCGAGGTACCACTCACTCCGCCACATAAACCATCATAAAGTGTCATCCTACAAAATAGCTCATTCCATCATCCTAAATCACCCGAGCTTCTCCTCTCACTGCTTCCACTTTCTGCACGTAACTTAGAAAAGAATCTGCTGCTGCTGATGCTGATGCTGATGCTGATGCTCACAAAACCGTGCGGCGTGCAGCCGTCGTGAAAACCCTTGTATATTATCATACCTTACTGCTGCAGCTCATGCTTCCATGATCTCCCTCCTCCACCTCCTCCTCCTCCACCCTTTGCTTTTCAATCACTTTGCTCTGGGATCTGGTCCAAACCCCGGCTGCAGGCAGAGGGAGATAATGCATCCAGACAGTCTATTACTCTGATGGCCGGCACAATGACGCGTGACATGATGCCGCGAGATATCGGGGCTGTTGTAGCTCTGCGTTTGTGCCGCAGTCGCACAACAACGACGACGACAACAAAACTCGTGTTTCCCTCTTTTTTTCCCCCCCCCACCACTCCACTCCACTTCTTCTTTTCTTTACACTTAATTTGTTTTTGTCAGTTTAAGACATTCAAGATCAAAAGGGACAGAGTTTTGGCCGCTGCTGCTGCTGCTGCTGCTGCTGCTGGTCACCTTGTTGGGAACAACAATTAAATGGCGAGGACAGTATTTTGTGGACAATGGCCAGCGTCCCCGCCGGTGTCACGTCTATATAGTCCCAATTGTCCACTGACGGGAGCAGGAACGTGTTCCGGCAGCGTGCGACAGTTGTTTCTGCTTTAATTATAATTTATGTTCCTGTTGCCCAGTGGGAATGCAAGACAAACGAATAAAAATAAATAAATAAATAAATAAATAGATGACAAAAAAAAAAGCTCCACCAAATACAACGTACACCTGTGGTGTCTGACAGCCGGAAACTCAAGATTATAAACCGCTAACTTCCTCACACCAAACCCCATAGAGGAAATGAGTGATTTTAGCTCACGGGGACACAGGAGCTGCTGGTCTACTGCTGCCTCGTGTGGTCGCTTTGTGTCACTGAGGTCAATCTGAACAATGGATTTCAAATGCCGAATTTACAAAATCAGACATTTGAACTTAATTTGAAGTTAGTGATGGAGGCAGCAGTGGATCAACAACTCCTGTGTGCTGTGATGTGAAAAATTATGATTTTCTCTATGGGGTTTGGTGTGGGAGAGTGAGTGGTTTACAAACTTCAGTTTCTTGTTGGAAAACCATCACTAAGAAGAACTTATGGAGGCTGCACTCCATATATATCTGAAAAAACTAACTTTATCTGTGAAGTGTCATAGTAGTAGCTACTATAGTCATAGTTGCTATAGTTGTAGCTACTATACTCATAGCTACTATAGTCATAGCTACTATACTACTATAATATTAGCTACTATAGTTGTAGCTACTATAATCGTGGCTACCATAGTCATAGTTGCTATAGTTGTAGCTACTATAGTTGTAGCTACTGTACTACTATAGTAGTAGCTACTATATTCATAGTTGCTATAGTCGTAGCTACTATAGTTGTAGCTACTGTACTACTATAGTATTAGCTACTATAGTCATAGTTGCTATAGTCGTAGCTACTATAGTTGTAGCTACTGTACTACTATAGAAGTAGCTACTATAGTCATAGTTGCTATAGTCGTAGCTACTATAGTTGTAGCTACTGTACTACTATAGTATTAGCTACTATAGTCATAGTTGCTATAGTCGTAGCTACTATAGTTGTAGCTACTGTACTACTATAGTAGTAGCTACTATATTCATAGTTGCTATAGTCGTAGCTACTATAGTTGTAGCTACTGTACTACTATAGTATTAGCTACTATAGTCATAGTTGCTATAGTCGTAGCTACTATAGTTGTAGCTACTGTACTACTATAGTAGTAGCTACTATAGTCATAGTTGCTATAGTCGTAGCTACTATAGTTGTAGCTACTGTACTACTATAGTAGTAGCTACTATATTCATAGTTGCTATAGTCATAGCTACTATAGTAGTAGCTACTGTACTACTATAGTAGTAGCTACTGTACTACTATAGTAGTAGCTACTGTACTACTATAGTAGTAGCTACTATACTACTATAGTAGTAGCTACTATATTCATAGTTGCTATAGTCGTAGCTACTATAGTTGTAGCTACTATACTACTATAGTATTAGCTACTATAGTTGTAGCTACTATAGTCGTATCTACCACAGTCATAGTTGCTATAGTCGTCGCTACTGTAGTTGTAGCTACTGTACTACTATAGTAGTAGCTACTATATTCATAGTTGCTATAGTCGTAGCTACTAAAGTTGTAGCTACTGTACTACTATAGTAGTAGCTACTATATTCATAGTTGCTATAGTCGTAGCTACTAAAGTTGTAGCTACTATGCTACTATAGTTGTAGCTATTATAGTCATAATTGCTGTAGCTGTAGCTACTGTACTACTATAGTAGTAGCTAGTATAGACAAGGCTACTATACTACTATAGTAATAGCTACTTTAGTCATAGTTGCTATAGTCGTAGCTACTATAGTTGTAGCTAGAAATTGTTGATTTTCTCTATGGACTTTGGTGCAGGAGTGAGCGATTTGTAAAAACAAGACAAAGTTCAGTTTCAGTTGAGTTTATGGTCTTGTTTCTAGTCTTTAATGCAGCATGGCATCCATTTTGGTCCATCTTAGTCCCATTAAGACTTAATTAGAGGGCGTGGCTTTGGTGTGATTGACAGAAGCTCTTTCTGCTCAGCTCAGAGTTTTTCTTTCATGTAAAGTTTCTGTCCGTCTCTGTGGATATTTGCGTCCTCTAATGAGTCCGACTTTAACTTTCTGAATTAAAACCCTTTTCACAACTCGCTCATAAGTCAAGTGCGGCCGGCTCGGGTCACATCGCCGGTGTCAGCACTCTGCTCGTTTCAGCGTCTCGGGCATTCACGCCGTCGCGGCTAATTGATATGTGTTAGCGAGCGGCAGATATATGCTGATGTGCCAAAGTCATTAGCCCAAATGTGAGGAATAATCATTTTTGTTTCAGGGCCATAGGCCAGAGCAGGAGGGAGCAGCCTCATTCTGTATTCCCCCCGCAGACCCCGGGACCGCCACGTGAAGCGAGCTCACCTGGACCTGGTCCAGGAGCTTCTCTCAGAAGTGGATCTCCCCCTCGGTTTATCAGAGGAGACGCGTCGATATCCTGCAGGCGGATTTCACTGGGTACACAGATCATTAAGTCTCAGGAGCGAGGCCTGATGAAATGCTTGAAAACCTTTTCTGCTCGGTGACCATCTGTTTCTCAAAGTTAACGCTCTGTTTCCATGACGTTCTTTCATCATATCTCTCAATGCACTCAGCACATTTTTGACTTTGCGAACTTTGTGAGCTTGAATTTTAAATAAATAAATAAATAAACAGTAAAAAAAACAACAACATATGGAGTGGAATTCTACTCATCACCTGTGCAAGATTAAATTAAGAATGAATAAAGTAAGAAAATATGTATGAGGCTGTACACATATATACATATATATATATATATATATACATATATATATATGTATATATATATATGTATATATATATATATATATATATATACGTCTATATATATGTATATATAACAAAGAAATCATATAACAATATTGTCACAAGTATACACGACTCTATCTGTTTTTATAAAAAAAATCGGCGTAGACTTCCATGTCGACTGATGAAGCTAACCAGGAAGAAAGAGTATGTTGAATAGCCACCAGAGGGCGACCTCACCAGTTGCAAAAAGGAGCAACATTTGAATTAAAGTCATCATTAATTGCTGCATTTTTTTAAATTGTTATATTTGCACACAGATTTTGTGTGTTTTTGTTATTTGTATTTACTACTACTATATAGTATAGTATAGTATAGTATAGTATACTAATATAATACTATATAGTATAGTATACAGTAGCACAGTAGTATTATACTACTATAGTAGTAGCTACTATAGTCGTAGCTACTATATTCACAGCTACTATAGTAGTATTAGCTACTATAGTAGTAGCTACTATACTACTACAGTATTAGCTACTATATTCATAGTTGCTATAGTCGTAGCTACTATAGTTGTAGCTACTGTACTACTATAGTGTTAGCTGCTATAGTATTAGCTTCTATAGTCATAGTTGCTATAGTCAAAGCTACTATAGTTGTAGCTGCTATACTAGTGTTAGCTGCTATAGTATTAGCTAATATAGTCCTAGCTACTATAGTAGCTACTATAGTCGTAGCTACTGTACTACTATAGCAGCTACGACTATAGTAGTATAGTCGTAGTTTCTATACTACTATAGTACAGTAGTAGTAAATATTTATTATTTGATAGTAGCTAAGTAGTAGTAAGTATATAAGGATAAGGAATAGAGTTTTATGTCGACTTTAAACCATATTTCCTCTTTGTTTACATTTGAGTTCTCATTTATTCACACGGCACGTACGAGGAGACGTCGCGTTTGTGTGTGTGTGTGTGCGTGCGCGTGTGTGTGCGTGCGCATGATGCATCATTAACAGACAGTGACTACAATGGATTACGACCATAATCTGCTCTTACGCGCGTTCAGAGAATAATTCACGTGGATCAGCGGTGATTATTTATTACATTTATCTCCGTTTTTGTGACCCCCCCCCCCTCCCCTCTTTCCCATTTAATATAAAAATAATACAAAAAACACACACACTTTGAGCTCTGTGAAAAATTGCCTTTGTGCTGCATCTTTTCATGCCGCCTAAACCACAGAAAATTGGGTCACGGGGGGAAAAAAGAGAAAAAAGTGAATGAAACGCGCAGCGAGAGGCAATTTGGGTTGCCAAGGAGTCTCCGCGTGACGTTCAGACGGAAAGAGGTTTTTCACACGGAGGTGAAGGAGCATTCAGAGGCCCATCCACGCTCCGTAATTACACATCGCGACGGGAGCGAGGCCTCGCGTTTGGATGTCAGAGTGACACATCTGGCTCTGATGTCTCCTTTCAAACACTCTGACCAACGCCGACGCTGCTATTTAGCTGCTGTGACATACGTACACAGAGGGAAATAAAAACATGACTGAAGTCAGGGATGGATCCAAACGTCAGGACTCGCAGATTTGTTACAGGGGGGTCGCCGAATAAATGATAAAAAAAATACCTTCACTCGATAGAAGATGAATAGAGATGTTTTCATTAAGGCTGAATTACAGCATGTCACAGTTTTTTTTTTTTTGGCAGAGGTTTTGGACGAGGTTGACGTTTGGCAGAGAGTCTGCAGCCGGAGGAGGTTTTGTTTGTTTGGCTGGAGGCGGGCAACAGACGCAGGTAATATTCATACGTGTCAGAATTAGACGGGAAATAAATCAGGTCAGAGTTCTTCCTCTGTGAGATGACGAGCAGCAGGTGTGGAGCGTCGGCCGAGAGCCAGCTGAGTGAATCTGTGCCACGTAAACACACAAACGAGGAAATTAACAGAAACTGATGAAAAAAAACACATTCGTTTGACTACAGCGCTCTTAAAAATAATAAAACAGCTTAAGTATATTACTTATTTAGACTGTATTTGTCACTTTATGCTTGCTTTGACAGTGAGCTGAGTTTCTTCTCAAAAACAAAAAGTATCTCGGAATGACTTGAAATTTACCATCATAATAGTCGACATCGCCCTGAACAAGGATCTGTTGAAAATATTTGCAAACCTCTTAAGGAATAATTTTAATGAATTTCTGAAATTCAGGAAATGATTAGGCACATTTGCGATGTGCCCTAATGAGTTTGCACAGTGTTTGTATTATGTTATCCTTTACGTTCCTTATCATGCATTATCATAACTGAAAAATCTTCTTCAGCTCCCACTATAGCAATACATACTTCCTACGGGCACTGCACTGGTGTATATATGTATATACGTATATTTATACACCTATATACATACCTCTGAAGTATTTTAATACCGTTAACAGTATAGATATTTTCCGTTTACGCAGTTAAAGTCAAAGGTCAAGGGTCAGCGCCACACACGCACACACACACACACTCTCGTTCCATCGAGTCGAGGGACGTCAGGATTGGTTTTTTGTCGTCCGACATCACACAGCGTAACCAGAGAGGAAGTCCATACTGAGAGCGATCACACTTTACACTGTGTTCCAAGTCAATCATGGCAGAGCCCACACACACACACACACACACACACACACACACACACACACACACACACACACACACACACACACACACACACACAGTTTCATCTGTAATCCTCTTCCCACTTTAATTAAATCTATAGTTATGGTTGTAGAGTCCAAACACGGCTCTCTCTCACACACACTCACACACACTCTCAACTGCAGTGGATGACAGATTAAGGGGTGGAATCAGTGTGTGTGTGTGTGTGTGTGTGTGTGTGTGTGTGTGTGTGTGTGTGTGTGTGTGTGTGTGTGTGTGTGTGTGTGTGTGTGTGTGTGTGTGTGTGTGTGTGTGTGTGTGTGTGTGTGTGTGTGTGTGTGTGTGTGTGTGTGAGTGTGTGAGTGAGTGTGTGAGGCAGTCGCTCGTGTCGTCGTCGTCCTCTTCGAATGGCCTTGATATCACTTAGCAGATTATTGTCTGCAGTGGCTTGATAACCGGATGAATCCCTTTAATCTATTTTCATGTCGCCCTGATCCTCTCACACGGTGTTTTCTGAAAAACACATGCACGCACACGCACACACACAATACACGGCTGCTGTGTGTCATTCTGTGCTCGTGTTGTCCAGATAAAAAGTTTGCAATGCACCTTTAAAAAAAAAACTCCCACAGAGAAATACGATAAATTAAACTTCAAAACTTTAATAAACAAATCTATTTATTTATTGTATTGTTTGTTTATTTTGTTATATATATATATTTTTTTTGGCGGAAGAAGCACCCCTGCTGCTCTACAGAAACAACGCCGTATTCACGTTTATTTGAGAAATGGTGGACGACAACAACATCCTGAGCTAACTGCTGTTAGCTGTCGATTAGCGGGACATATTGTTGCACATATGTATACGATGCTAGTATTTTAGCATAGCAATAGCTGCTAACGTGCAAATAAATATTTAGGTTGGCTGACATTTATCAAATTAGGAGGGTGGTTGGAAATCGGGGATAAGGAAGCTGCGGACATTGGTTGCACTGTTCTTAGCGTTTGGTTGGTTAGCTTTAGCATTAGCCCCAATTAAAAGTCACAGTGATGGTTTTGATATAGCAGTTCTAGCATGTAGTGCTAACGTTATCACGGTTACGCAACATACTGCACACGATGCTAACATTTTAGCATAGTAGTAACTCACTGCTAACATGCAGTTATTCTTAGGTCACACTTGCAGTTGGCTAGCTTTAGCGTTAGCCCAGACAATCATTCACAGTGATGTTTTTATATATATATCGCAGTTGTAGCACAAGTTATACAAGTCAACCCAAATTATCCCCCATGCTATGTATGTTGTTGGCATTTTAGCATAGTAATAGCTGCTAACATGCCTTATACTTATACGTGTAATGCTTATACTTGCATTAGCATTCAGTAATAATAGCATTAACATTTATCAACATTTATAGCACACATCAGGAATAATGAACCAACAGAAATTGGTTGCACTGTTGTTAGCGGCCGGTTAGCTTTAGCATTAGCCCGTGGCAGCAGTCACAGTTCTGTTTTTGTTTAAACGTAATCAGGGTAAATCTGTGGTAAATGTGTATGTATAGATAAATATTTCTGACTCTTGTGTCCCTTGTTTCTTGCTAACTGCTAACAGCAGTCGTCGCCTCCGTCACACGACGAAGGCGACGTTTATTAGCGTCACATCGCCGCAGACTCGGCTCACAATCGTCATGCGTTCAGACGACAAACCCTGGACACTTTCCTCTTTCGTCTCCGTCTCCTCGGCCGAGGAACGTCTCTGCGAAGCTAAGTTTAGCGTTTAGAGGCTTTTTAAAGAGTCCTCTTTTTTCTTTTGTCGGCGCTGAGTTTGTGTTGTGCGTCTCCCGCGGGCCTTTGTGGTCATTTATGAGTCATTCGTTTCCTGGAATAAAAGCCGAAAGATAAGCGCCTCGGTTAACGCGCCGCTCGCTGAGGAACTCACTTTTTGTTCCTCGACAGTCGCGAGCAGCGAGATAAGTCTGGCGTTAGCGCTCCTCGTGTGAGCAGGTGACATAAATTTGTAGAAAAAAACGACGCCCGGAGCGAGTATTTTAGGACGTGATGAAGCTGACGGAAGAACTTTATTGTAAAAGCTTCGACTTTGGACTCCGAGTGAACCGTCGGCAAATAAATGTGAGGTCCGTTTGTGCTAAATCTCGCACGGAGTCGAGCGTTTTGTGATTCCAATCACTGCTGGAGTTTCTTTCTTTTCTCTTTCTCCTGAAAACCATGATGGACGTCGCTGGGCTCTTTGCCCGGAAAACACTCGATGGCATTGAAACGGTTGTGAACCCAGTGACGGAGTAAACAACGCTGTGAATGAACGCACGCCCCAGTTAGCAGATCACGAGCACCGATGTTCTCAACTTTATTTCCCCCTCATTAATTCAGGGTTTGCTTCATTAGCTTCATCATTGTCCCGGACTTTAACCGCTGCACTTAAAAACCTCTTTAAAATCTTTGTTTCAACGACACGTTCATATTTCCACTGACAGAGGCTGCTGCTGCAGTCGGAGGCGTTAGCATAGCGGCATGTTTCCCGGGCGGGGGGGGGGGGGGCCCCCAACAGCTGATTGTAGCGGGCCCCCCGGCTCAATAATAACGGCGTTAGCGTATGACGCATTTCCACAACGACTGACTGAAACAGACCGCTCCAGTTCCACTGTAGGCACGCTAACGGCGCTAAAAGAGCGAATAAAGCTAACGGAGCTAACTGGTAAACGGTGCCTGGACTCCGGAGACACGGCACGTAAACATGACGTCACGCGCGTCTTTTTCCGGTCAGTCATCATGGAAACACATCACGCGTTAATGTGCGTTAACGTTGACGCCGCTAACACCGTTAGCTTGTCCAGCGCTACTTTTTACTTTTCGTTTTTGTTTACGATTCTGTCCGTGGGCGGGGCTTAGGAAGCTGCCTGCTGATTGGTTACTGAGTTCTGGAGCCTGGATTTTTGTCGGACTTCATCCTAACAATGATTTTTCCCGATGAACATGTATTAATGTGACTTTATTGTGCTCGTCCGGTTCATAAAATATCAGAAAACGTCTCCACAAACCAGAATTTTCACACATTTTCACATTTACGAAGCTGAAAAATCACAAAAAAAAACTTATTTTTAAATTCTTAATCCTCACAGACTTTACTTTCATTTCTATATTATTATGAATTAATATGTGATGATAAAAACAATCATTAAAAAAAAGCATCTGCTGATGGTGAAATTCCATGAGGTGATGACATAATCATTCTGGGATGTCCTGTTTATAATTATATACACTGGTTGCCATGGTAACACGTGTGTCAGCTCAGCAGTGCAGGGATTTCACTCCAGTGCTGACACTGTCATAATAACTATATTATAATAATTATTATTATAATAATAATGTTCTGTGTGTCTTTGTGTCATCTTTAATCTGCGATCAATCACAGTAAATCCCCGCAGTTTATCCATAAACTGACGTACATATGTGTTGCCATGGTAACCTGGCTCTGATGTGGGGGAGAAAAACACTCACTGTGTGTTATTTATTTACAGATGTTCTCGACGTTTGAATCAAAAAGCACATTTTCAGCCTAAAAACATGATTTGTTGTGTGTAATCCCGGGAGCAGACGCTCTGTAATCCCAGATTAAAACAACTCATGTTAAATTTAAACATCCGTTCCTTTGTGTCGTCATCGGTGAACCAGATTATTTCACTTTAGTTCATGAGTTCATTTTATGACAAAATTCCGTCCCGACTTCTTCATAATTTCGCTATAATCTCAGATTCAGTGCTTAATTCACAATTCTGGCTTTCACTGCACTACTACTTTAAAAAATCAGAAGAAGAAGACGAGTCGGTATTATGGTCTGTATTTATATAGAGCTTTCCTCGTCTTGACGCACAAACTTCTACCACTAAAACTTAAGTGGATTGTATATCAGAAAATTATTTTGAATGGCGACGACTGCTGTTAGCAGTTAGCAAGAAACAAGGGACACAAGAGTCAGAAATATTTATCACATTTACCACAGATTTACCCTGATTACATTTAAACAAAAACACAACTGTGACTGCTGCCACGGGCTAATGCTAAAGCTAACCAGCCGCTAACAACAGTGCAACCAATTTCTGTTGGTTCATTATTCTTCATGTGTCCTATAAATGTTGTTGAAATGTTAACATGCTAATGCAAGTATAAGCTATTATTAACTGCGTGTTTGCAGCTATTGCTATGCTATGGGGGATCATTTGGGTTGACTTGTATAACTTGTGCTACAACTGCAATATATATATATATATATATATATATATATATATATAAACATCACTGTGACTGATTGTCTGAGCTAACGCTAAAGCTAGCCAACTGCAATTTTGATATGTACAGTAAATGTCATAAACTGTAAAACTTATTTTATTTAAAAAAAAGTGACTTTAACTTCTACCAAAGTCATTTTCTGGTCACATACTTGTACTTTTATGAAGTACAAAGTACCTGAAAGTGATACTTGAAAAAAAAACGCTTGTGTTTTCCTTGTGTTTTAAACGTGTGAGGACGTTATTTATGTCGTTTTTCAGAAGAGGAAGTACAGTGACATCAAGCAAACACAGGTGCTGTTTGTGCTTCATTTGCATGAGGCCTCATCGCATATTTATTTATTCTCATATTGGGATCAGTGACGGCTCATGAATAATTGAGTCGGTCGTCTCCGCCCTCGTCTTCAGGGTCACGTCACCCCCAAAAAACTGCCCCCATTATCTCCAGCTGAGTGACATCAGCGGTGGCACCGTGGAGCCACGCGCTGAGAACCCTGCTGACCTGATGATGATGATGATGATGATGAAGGAGGAGGTGACACGATGATGAGACGATAACAAAAACTCTCCAGGCTTTTCTTAAAGGCAAAAATATTCATTTAAACTTTTAAACATTTAATTCTTCCCTCGCGATCACGGCAAACGCGATCTTCAAATCGCCAAAATGGACACCAAAAATTCTAAATGGCCGACGTCCTGTTGAGTTGAGGCCATGGTTACGGTCGACTTTTTTGTTCGTCTTGGTCTATAGCATCTTCCCACCAAGTTTCGGGGAATTCGGTGGAACTCAATGTATGCCGACGTTATACAGCACTTCCTGTTTCGTGGCTAATCGTCAAAATTTGCCTAAATGCAGAGGGTTGCCGTGGCCACGCTGTTTTGAATCCGTAAAAACCTTTCAACAACTTTTCACTTTTGATGTGTCCAATACAAATTATCGCCATTTTTATGTCGGTACGACAAAAGTGCGCGGACGAGTTTGCTTAACATAGGATGCAAATCCGCAAAATGGACGCCATATATTCAAAATGGTCGACTTCCTGTTGAGTTGAGGCCATGGTTACGGTCAACTTTTTTGTTCGTCTCAGTCTAAAACATCTTCCCACTAAGTTTCGGGAAATTTGGTGGAACTCAATTTTGCCTCTGTTTTCACTTGAGCGCTACAGAGCCCTTGAGCACGTTAACTCCGCGGATATCATAATAATCTGAAGGATTACAATAGACTTGAGCCCTAATGTGATTTTTTGGGCGGGATTAAATCAGTGACAAAATTCATCGTGTTATGTTTAGTCGAAGAATTTCGAGTTCACATCAGCTCAGTTTCTTCTTCTTCTTTTTTTTATTCCGCTAAAGAAAAATGTCGTTAATACACAAGAACCTTGAAGCTTTTTCTTTTTAACTCGAGCATCAAAAAGCATCAAATGATCAACGTCAGACTCTGCAGCAGGTATTTATACTACTGCAATACACACATATACAGTAATCCAGGTGTGTAATCTCCCACTCAATCTCATTCACTCACCGTGTGTGTGTGTGTGTATCTGGTATTCCTTATCTTGTGGGGACCTTGTCTTCTTTATTGGGGACAAAAATCAAGTGTTTTTAAAGATGAGGTCAGAGGTTAAAGTTAAGGGTAGAGTTTAGGATTAGGTCAGTCGCAGTGATGGTTAAGGTTAGATTAAGTGAATTTATTTGTCTCACCTTAAATAAAGGGGATTTTTAAGGATTAAGACTGAAGTTAAAGTTAAGATTAAGCACTTAGTTGTGACGGTTATGGTTCGGGTAAGTCCCCATGGTGTAAATGACTACATTTTAAAGTGGAGACATGTTTTAAAGTTAGGCTGAGGTCAGGGTTAGGATTAGGATTAGGATTAGGTCAGTCGTAGTTATGGCTAAGGGTTAAAATTAGGCATTTAGTTGTGATGGTTAAGGTTAGAGTGATGGGTCCTCACAAAGAAGGTAAGACCAGTGTGTGTGTGTGTGTGTGTGTGTGTGTGTGTGTGTGTGTGTGTGTGTGTGTGTGTGTGTGTGTGTGTGTGTGTGTGTGTGTGTGTGTGTGTGTGTGTGTGTGTGTGTGTGTGTGTGTGTGTGTGTGTGTGTGTGTGTGTGTTGGTGTTCCTTATGTTGTGGGGACCTAAATCTGTTGACACAGTCACGTCAAGGCCCCATAACGTAAATGACTACATTGTGAAGATTAGGACATGTTTTTAGAGTTCAGATGAGGTCAGGGTTTAGGATTAGGATTAGGATTAGGATTAGGATTAGCAGGGGCCTCAAACTCAAAATGGCCTAGGGGCCAATGAATTTCTAGTCTGGTCAGGAGGGGGCCGTCAAAGTGAAAAAAGTTTGAGATTCCTGGGATTAGGATTAGGATTAGGATTAGGTCAGTGGTAGTAGTTATGGTTAAGGTTAGAATAAGTCTCCAGGGAATGAATGTAAGTAGATGTAGGGTCCCCTGAGGACATGGAAACCTGTGTGTGTGTGTGTGTGTGTGTGTGTGTGTGTGTGTGTGTGTGTGTGTGTGTGTGTGTGTGTGTGTGTGTGTGTGTGTGTGTGTGTGTGTGTGTGTGTGTGTGTGTGTGTGTGTGTGTGTGTGTGTGTGTGTTCCATTACACTGGTGATTAATGGCCTGAATGAAACCCAGCTCGGATGTGAGGGTAAATGATTTTGCACATCACTCGTGTTAAATAGAGAGATTCTGTTTACTGTTCTCCTTCACTTCCTCCTCCTCCTCTCCTTCACTCACTCCCTCCTCCTCTCCTCCTCTCCTCTCCTCCTCCTCCTGCTCCTCCTCCCTCTCTCCATCCATCCGTCTCCTCCTTCATCCTCCCACTCTTTGTGTTGTCGTTTATAAAGCGGCGCGTGGACGTTTGCAGACTCTCGTCGCCGTCACTGTCTTTATTTTCTCTCATTGTTGTTGTTGTTTATTTTCCTCCTCCTCCTCCTCCTTAATCTCTAATCTGGACTCTCACTCCGTCTAAAATCTATTTACTCTGGCTCATGTTTCCTCTCCATCGCTCACCGCCCGTCACTTTATTCCCAGTTGTCTTGATATCGCTGACATTAACACGCTGTTATCAGACGCCTTTAATCCTGTCTTCTGCTTTGTGTGTGTGTGTGTGTGTGTGTGTGTAATCTAATTTTGATTCTGATTTTGTAACTTTATCAACATTTTGTGACCAAACAACTCATGGATTAATCTGGAAAATAACTCCACGCATAATAATTATGAAAATTATCATTAGTCGCAACCATTGTATTGTACATTTTAATACTCAGACCTAATTCATGTAAACTGTACACATAATGTACAGTTTATAAGTATTTTTTACCACTAATTGGGCACCAATATTTAGAATTTTGCCACTTATCATAAAGAAAATAATCTTCAAATTCATTTATTATTAAAATAATCCCTAGTTTCAGCCCCACAATGCTCGGAACGTGAAATAATAAATATATCTGAGCCTTATACTGCCCCCTGGTGCTTCTCACGAGTCTATGACATAAATAAACCATGACAAAAGTGCCAGGATTTCCGCTTAACCACTTAAAAACATTGTAGTGATAAATGTAAATAACGTTCTATGACAGAAGTTAGACCCAAACACTTTATTTGTACATAAACGGTGAGAATGTAGGTCATTTTCATTAGAAAACGAATAAAAGTCAGCATTTGTGCTCTGTAAACGTTGTGTAGCGCTTTGCTAGCACAACAGGCTAACTGTTATAAAGCGGAAAATAAATAGAAGCTAGCGACACTTTTCAACAGCCTGGACGTGAATCTACAGCCACTTTAGACTTTAGACACTGCTGTGACTGCAGCATGTTAGCCTGATGCTAACATTACTCCCTCTGAAAAGCTAAGCATCTACTGTCGCAGTTTGGGCTCATGTGACATCCTGTCGCTCCCTATTACGTTTAAGGTTTGTGGTGTTGGTTTGCTAGTTTTTCTATTGCTAGCTTCCTTCATTATTGGTAAACAAAGGCACGGTAAAAGTGATAGCATTAGCTGTACACCATTATGATTATCTAAACCAGCAAGTCCACCATTTTGTGTGCGTGTGCGCGCCGCGGAGGGTACTCACTACAGTGAATGCTAATGTCATGGTTCCCAAACTTGAGGGACAATAGCTCCCCTGAGGGGGGCGCCAGATATCGCATGGGGGTCTACGTGGTTAATATTTGTACATATTAAATGTATAAAAACTCAATCACACACTCTATAAGACGGTAGCAACTGGGTATCGCCCGAATTAAAACCCATTTCTTTGGTCCACCTTTAAATTTATTAAGCTAATTATGTGACCATTGCTGCGTCACAGTTAGCGGCTACAGGTGATCGCGTTCCCGTTGTACGACAAAAAATATCACGTCTGAGAAACAAGAAAACACGGAAATATCTCGAGAGTTACCTTGAATTTAATTTTACGGAACCACAGAACACTTTTTTATCCGTTTACCGCTGTGTATTTTTGCATATAAACGTTTGTATTTTTTATTATTATGGCGTGTGTGTGTGTGTGTGTGTGTGTGTGTGTGTGTGTGTGTGTGTGTGTGTGTGTGTGTGTGTGTGTGTGTGTGTGTGTGTGTGTGTGTGTGTGTGTGTGTGTGTGTGTGTGTGTGTGTGTGTGGACACTTTGGTTACAGAATATTCCATATAAGACAGGCTGAGTTATTGCAGGTGTGAATTTTTCTAATTTTATGCGTTTAACACAGTTTTTTATTTTTTAACTTAAATCTTGTGTTGCAGCCTTTTTATTCCCCCCCCCCCCTCCTTCCTCCTTCCTCCTTCCCCCGTAGACGGCGTTATGTAATTTTCAATAAGCGACTCCGGCTCCTCGCTCCTGCAGAGCCATTAGTCTCTGACATCTATAGGAAACCTCGGCACTCTGCAGCAGCGAGGACGCTTTAAATCCCCATCGCGGTAAATACTCGACCACCCAAACTCTATCATAGAAGCTGCTGCCCTCCTCCTTTATTATTACCTCCTGAAACTGTTTTCGTTTATAAATACACGGACGAGAACATGTGTGTGTGTGTGTGTCAAAGCCAATATATTCATTTTTGAGAGCAAAATAACACAGTTAATGGCGCCAAGGGTCTCTAAACACAACCCTGTTGTGTATTCATTAAGCTCTATATATTCAGTCACATATAGAAGTTACGCGTAAGTTACTGATGATTTTGACTTGTATTCTCTGTTTTAGGGTTTGTTTACACACCAAAATCTTTGAAAACCAAGGAAATATTGTATATATTCAATGCTTTAATTAAAAAAAAAATTTCATCTGTTTTGAATACAAGTCACTTAGGCTAATTTTAGCTGTGTGTCACGGCATAAAGCCTCCCCTACTTTATGGTCTACGTGTGTCTTGGTTTGCTAGTTTTCGTAGATAGCATTAGCTTGCTGGCGTCCTTCTCTAGTGGTAAACAAAGGCACGCTAACAGCGTTAGCATTCATTTTGATGATCTAACCAGTAAGACCCACCATTTTGTGTGCGTGTGAGGACAGTATACTGCTACAGTGAATGCTAATGCGATGGTTAGATATAATATTCATTATTTATTGTTTTAGGGTTTGTTGACACAGATTTTTTCCAAAATCTTTGAAAAAAAGGCAATATTGAAATGAAATGCTATTTATTATGATTTTTTTTTTTTATCCTGCATCATTTAGGCTGAAAAATGTTACTTTTATTAAATTTTAGCATGCTACGAAACTTTTTCCATCCATATTTTGCGCTGCATGTGAATATTTCTTGTCATTTTCTTGCCATACGGAAAATTGCGCCTTTTTTACTTTTCTCGTCACCAAAATGCTTATTTAGCATTGGATGCTATTCACGGCGCTACATTACGCTACAAGGAATCTTGCTTAAAACGATAATTTTCCAATAAAAATATAAAATTTATGCCAGTAAACAACATTCCTGTTTGCTATCGGACGACTTAAGCGGCTTTAAATTCACGTAAAAACTGCCTTCTCCATGTTGTCTTCGTTAATATTTAAACGTACTCTCTCACCTTTAAGGTAAATACAAGAAGAAACGTTGATTCATTCCCTTTTCTCCTCATTCTGTCGGATGCTATTCATTATTTTTACTTTACATCACAAGCCTTCTGGCTTAAAACGACCATTTTCCCCATAAAATCTGAAATTGATGCCGGTAAATAATCTTCCCGTTTGCTAGAAGATGCATAATGACTCTCAGAAAACACCAAAAACGTGGCTTTGAATTGACGTGAAACTCTGTCGTTGTGATGTTATAAATATACACACTCTCTCACCTTTAAGGTAAACACATATTACCTGTATATAAGGAGCCTTAAGAACGCTGGATGATTTATTTAAACTCGTCTCCAGAGGCTCACGGAGCAACTTTTCTCCACTTTCAAAAGGAAAGTGTAAACTTTGTGATGTGTTTCACTTCTGAGCGCTGACAAGATCCAAATCTCTTTATTATTATCATCATTATCATCATTATTATTATTATCATTATTATTTCAGAAGTGGCCGAACAGACTCAAAATGACTTTGGGGTAAAGGGAATTGATGATAATGGGCGAGTAAATCCGGGCCACTGATGCTTGATGCCGCCTTGAAGAATTCAGACGAGAGAGGGACGGAGATAAGTGTGAGGCAGAGATTACGGCACAGATTCAGGCGAACCAATCAAAAGCAGAATATCATTTCATCATTTCATCTGCAGACGGCAGAACAAAGAGATTTGTGGGTTTAAAAAGTGCGAAATGCCTCTTTTGACTTTGTCTCCCCGTCGTTAATAAACATCTAAGCCAATTTGAACGATTAAAAAAGTGGAGAAACAATGGGGGCGTGTCCAACACACACACATATAAACATATTACACTTTGGTGGGGACCAAAGTCCTCTCCTCCTATTGCACTTGGACCAACACGATCGGGTCCGTTCCTTAAGTGAGGACCGAACTCGCCAAACGTAATTTTTCCAATTTTTTTTGTTGCAGAATATGATCATAAACATGCCAGAATCAACAAAAAATGTAGAGAAACATGTTTTTTTGCCATTTCGGTGTCTGTTTACAGACATACAACTCTCTGTCTCCCTCTACCACCATCGGTGGTACTGCAAATGGTTTAGAAATGACTAAAAAAAGCCAGAATTCGAGAAGAAAGGAACTAGCATAAATGTTCTTGGTCACTGTTTTACGACAGAATAATAAGGTCATACTGAACATAAAACAATGTTATATTTCACAAAAAAGGCGTAATATTATGAACATAAAGTTGTATTGTTAAAATAATTATTGCAGGGATTTTTATTTATTTATTTTTTTACTCGTAATATTATGACACAAATTATTATTTGTCAGAAAAATATATGTGATATTACTTGAATGAAGTCAAAGTATAACCAGGCTAAAGTTGTCATTATTTTCCAAGTAATTCAAGGCTTTTTTTCTCATAATATAACCATTTTTTTTGATAATATTACAAGAAAAGACAACATTTTTGACAAAAAACGCTTAAGATGTTGCAAGAATATAGTCGTAGTATTACCATATAGAGTCAGAATTATGTTTCAAGTGATGAAAGGCTTTTTTACTCATAATATTACGAGAAAAGTACGGTATTACCAGAATAAAGTTGAAAAGCTTGAATTTCACTTTCTTTAGTTTGTCCCTAATCCACCACCATAATGTAATATATGGAGCATTTGCTTTACATGGTCTTGATTAGTGGTTTTTCAGAAAAATTTTAAGTGCATTTTTATTGGCGGTAATAAGGTAATTAAAGAGGCGGCTTCACGCCTGCTTAATCTTCAGAGATAAGGTCGTCATCCTTTCCTTTCAGATCAGCGTGGTGAATCTAAAGCTTTATGTTCTTCCACCTGCCGGGCGTTCGCTCTACAGAGCAAAGAGAGAGAGAGAATATCCAGCATCATTAAAACAAAATCATCAGCCTGCGAGGAGCTGCCACCACGACCACGACCACGTGCACAAACAACCACTTCAAGGGAAAAAAAGAAAATAAAGCAGCAGATGTGTGGTTTTAAACAACAACAACAGAAGAGCGCGGAATCAAAGATAACACATTTATGATCAGAGACAGAGTCGGCATCAAAGGAGGAAATCATCGCGGGCGGACACATTCTGCATTGTCGTCTATATGGAAATTTCAACGTAATTATTTTAAAAACCACAGCGGAAGCGTGTGTTTGTTCGCCTGTTACTGCAGAAAATACAACAACACAGAGGAGCTGCTTTGAAGCAGGAAAAATGGGCCGATTTTAATTCATTATTATTATCGATCACTTATGCAGAGGCGATTCTGGAGTCTGTAGGGGCCCTAAGCAAAAATTCCCAGGGGGGCCCTTCCTTCCAAACAGTGTTATTTGTCACCATTATGTTACAAATAATGTGACACCAATGAAAAATGTATGAGTTCAAAAAATCAAAATGAATGAAATAACATGGAAAAACCTTGTAATTAAAAAAGAACAATACAAATACTGTAAATAGCTTTTAAAAAAAACTACATAAACTTAGTAAAAAATATATTACACTGTAAAGAACCCACATTATAAAACAATATAAATATATAGAACAATTAAATACTGTAAATAACTGAAAAAAACATATAACATATAAACATATAAAGTGAGTAAATAAGCAAAAAGACAAATCCGCATCGTGGGCGGTTTCTGGTCCCTGAACGCGTCGGCTGACATGAATAACTTATGTGGCGCCGACGTTTGTCGCAAATCAATCGTAATAAGTGAGGAAAACACGAATGGACTGAAAACAACTCGCAATTTAGTTAATGTAAAACATGCTAAAGAAAGTGAAAAAACTAAGTAGTAAAAAGCTCAATCATCACCAATTTAAGCCAACGCAGAAGTGTCTAAAACCTGTCTTCTCTTTTATGGCCATCAGGGGGCGACCCCGCGTCTTTGTGTGCAAGTTTACGAGGAAAATGAGCTAGCTGAGGTCATAATGGTCTCAGTGACTAGTTTCAGCTCTGGCGTCCATTTTGTAAACAATTTAACGGCAAACAGATGCTAATATGCTAACGAAGGTGTTTTAAATTCAGCCATAAACAAAATGTTTACCCAATTTTGGAGTTAACGTAAAGTTTACACTGTTGCGTATTGGCTAAAATGTATATGTATTAGTGCTGGGCACGTTAGCGCGATAACAACGTTCCATGGCGACTGACAGGAAAAAGACTCGTGTGATGTCATGTTTGCGTGCCACGGCACTGTTTACCTGTTAGCTCCATTAGCATCGTTAAATGCGTCATGCATTATTGTGCGTTAATGTGACTAATATCTATAATATATATATAAATATCATATATTGCGATATATTATGATACTATTCGCTAGTCGGGGGACGAAAAGTGCTGTCATCTAGTGGTCGGAGGTTTAAATACAACACAAGAATAATTCAATACTTATAATAATAATATCAAAGAACGTTAGGCCATGAACGTAAGCCTTACAAAAACCACAGGCTGATGTGGTTGGATTCATAAACGGCTGCTTCGTGAACCTACGGCGTGTTTTATTGCTCGGACGCGTTTGACGAGCGAACCCTGAAAACGCGTCTGTGAGCGTAACCGCGCGGGCAGTAAAAACCAAAAAAAAGACGCTAAAACGCTCCATAAAGCTGCGGCGCTGTTGAAGATACTGTAAAAATCTTACATTACACACAGTCATTTCAGCCGCTGTCCCATTAAAAGTATTGATTAGCACAGATTTAAAGCTGCTAGAGGAGACATTTAAAGTGAAATGAGGTTTTAAGATAATATCTTTTAAGGCGGCGGATTAATCAGATGGGATCAGTGACTTATCGTTAGCGGGGGGGGGGGAAACGAATGCTATTAACGCTACATTCAGTGACTTCAGTGATTCTGCCGACTGAGCGCTTTGAACACACACTGATATGATTCACTCCTTGTTTGCGCGCGACGTCGACACCTGACACTCGAGCGGCTTCCTCGCGGAGGTAAACGGCCTTGCTGCTGCGCCGCCGCGAGGACTTCCTCTCCAAACCTCAACCCCGACGCTCACCTCCTCCTCCTCCTCCAGACCACAACAACTTTGATTTCTGTGGGGGGGGGGGGGGGGTAGCGTGGACGAGGCAATGCATCAAAAACGCCTTTGCTGTGCTGCTGATAACACGGCGTTGCCTCAGGAATAATAGACCTGATTGAATTAGCCATCCATTTTTCTCCACGCTCGTACATCTCACGGTGGCTTGATCCCACTGGCAGCCAAACGCTGGTGATTGAAGAGTGGGGAGGAGGAGGAGGAGGAGGAGGAGGAGGAGGGAGGTGAGAGATGAAGACGCGATGTAGAAGGAGAAGATGGAGGTTTTTGAGTCGGGGATTAGGGACTCGAGCTTCTTCTTTGTCGCCTGTCCTTCACATCACGTCCTTCAGACTCTGAAGTGGGACTTTGGTTTCTTTTAGGCCCCGTTTGTATTCAAAAGACATCATCGTGGACGTCGCAGGATGATACGATGACAGACGGGGGCAGTATAGAGTCAGGAGAATCTGTACGGGCATTTTAAAGTGGCAGAACAGACATTGATGGGATGACCTCCATTCCACCGTCTGAAATCCACTTGTGTTTCTGTCAAGATCAATAAAACAACCTCTTCAGTGTTGCGCTGGGCTGCTTTCACGCGTATTCCCCAAGACTAACTAGGGTTAGGCCTTAAGAAGAGCTTCATTTAGAACCCTAGTTCTTTTGCTCAGAAAGTAGTCCGGTTGGTTTTGGTGGAGGTGTGAATTTCGCAAACCGAACTCTGATGCTGATGACCAGAAAAGAGAACGTTAAAAACGTAGGTCTCGTAGGTTTGCTTCAAGTGCAGGAAGCGGAGTACAACGCAGGGCATTGTGGGTAAACACAAACTCGGACCGGGTTTATATTATGTTTGTCATCTTTCAAAAGTGGGTGTATACACGGTCGTAACCGCTATAAAAGGGCTAACGTATGTAGCCCTAACCCTTAAAAATACTCAAGTGACTTGTTTTTGCTAATAAACGACCCCTTGCTGTTTTTCACAATGTTTGGGGTATTTTGTCTTCTACGCCAGTCTCAGTTTGCAAGTTGCGTAGCTAGCATTAGCTTGCTAGCACCCTTCTCTAGCGACAGATAAAGTGACTTATTTTATGTCATTTTCTACACACTCTCATTTTCCTCCAGAGTTCCACCAGAGGAAGCTCGAGTTTGTTTGTTGATGCCTGCAACTTGGCACTGCCCCCTAGAGGAAGTGTTGGGTAATGTCCATACCAACGCAAAAGTCCAATAGAGCTAAGTCAGGGTAGTGACCGACAAAACTTGAGTATAAATGGGCATTTAAGCTGCTGCTCTACACTCAAACACAGAGAGGAATTAGGTTTTTCACACTTTGACAAATCACGAATGAGCCAATCTTTACTAAACCAATGTTTGAAAAAAGATCCTTTTCTCTATAATAATGAAATATGTGCACAGCCGTACCTCAGGCTCGGGGAAAAAGGAGATCTTATTTAATACTAATCAAATAGTTTGCTGCCCCACTATTAGAGATAAAAGATGAATATATTATCCTCACCTAAGGTCATGAGCGAAAGAACAAGATCACGGGTACAATCGGCCGAAATGGATCGTCTCAGAAGGTCGGCTGGGGTTTCCCTTAAAGATGGGGTGCGAAACAAAGGAGGGGACTCCAGGAAAAGGTGGTCCGGCCACCAGGACACTTCCCACTTTCCCCAGTCGAGAGTCGAGTCGACTGGGAAGAGACTATATCTTACCACTAGCCTAAGAGTGCCCGAGGAAACCCCAGTCAGAGTTGGACGATGTGGCCACGAGATCGCTGGTACAAGCGGCCGAAATGGATCGTCTCAGAAGGTCGGCTGGGGTTTCCCTTAAAGTTAGAGTGAGAAACATAGGAGGGGACTCCTGGAAAAGAGCCAGTTGAGGTGGTCCGGCCACCAGGGCACTTCCCAAGGGTGGTGTTCCTGGCACGTCCAACTCGGAGGAGACCTACGGGCAGACGAAAGACAAAGTCAAGAGCTGATATCTCCTCACTAGCCTGAGAGAGTCCGAGGAACCCCCAGTCAGAGTTGGACGATGTGGCCACGAGATCGCTGGTACAAGCGGCCGAAATGGATCGTCTCAGAAGGTTGCCTGAGATGTGAGAAGCTCAGGAATCCAGGAGAGACTCTGTTCCTTTGCTTAGAAAAAGGCCCGTTGAGGTACCTCCACCAGGGTTCCTGGCGAGTCCTACTGGGGCGAGACCTCGGGGCAGACCAAGGACTCGGTGGAGAGATTATATCTCCTCACTGGCCTGGGAGAGCCTGGGGATTCCTCAGTTGGAATTGGACGATGTGGCCAAGGAAAGGGAACTCCGGGGACCCCGACTCGAGCTGCTGGCCCCAGGACTTGATCTTGGGTTAGCGGTTGACGATGGATGGATTAAACGTCTTGCCGTGCTGGTAGCTATCCAAGACCTGTCAGATATACCATTAGCATACCATTTATACAACTAAAATTTAATTTATAATTGTTTACCCACAAGGAAATGACTCGATAAATGGGCCATCCAAGAATGTGATTCGTGTAGATTTTTTGTCAGGATGAAGTGGTTTGTTTTGGTTTTGTCCCAAAGTGGCATCATTTTGGTACAAATTGGGAAAAATGAATCACCGTTAACTTAACGTTGTTTATATCTACACTCTTGAGATGATAAGGAAGGAAAATAATACCTACTATTTTATTGATATGTCAACTTTTCAACCTCCCTTAAGAGTAAAAATGGTGTGATATTTCAAATATTGGTGCTTTTATGCACAAATTGAAATAATTGCAAGTATTTATTTGTGGATTATTGTCCAAAAAAAACATTCCTTATATTTGGATGATTTTATGTTAGTGTTATAATTACTTTACTATTTCTCTGTAGCTCTAATGGTTTTTCCCAACAATGATTCACATTCAAAGGATAAGTTGAAGTTACTTTACCTCCAGAGAGTGGAAGTGTTTGGGTTTTTTTTTAGAAAGCCAACCTGACACCTTATAAAAAGTACATCTGTTTCTGTTTGTCGCTGCTGCTGCTGCTGTTTGAGGTGTTTTTGATTCACATCGTGGACAGGGATAAAGTCTCAGGTGACGCTGGGGGAGGATTTCCTCAGGTTCATCTCACATTTACTGGGAAAATAATTCACAAGAGGGAGAGAGAGGAAAAATTTCGTTTTTTTGTTTGGTAAAAACAGGTTGATGGAAACACCTCTCCAGTCTGCGTCAGAGGGAAAAAGGTCCTTCGCATGAGCAATTAGAGCCTGTGCCGCATGAATCACATGTACGACACGTGCAGAGACTCCGTCTGAAAACATCTGAGACACCAGGAGAATGTGAAACGCCGGCCTCCTCGGAGTCATTAAGACGGAGAGAGACGAGGTGTCACCGTGCATCGTTTAAGCTCCTCCGGGCCCTGGAGTTCCAACGCCGCCGTCGCCGCTTTATTAATATTCCTGTCTCACCGCGTGCTTCTCGCTGGGATTGCGGCGATCGCCGAAGAACACGGCGACGGCTGCAATCCCCGCGAATTACCTGGAAACCTGAGCGGCAAGCTAAGCCGCCCATGAGGACGCCTGCAAGTAAATCAGTGCCTGTAATTCGTTCGTGTTCCTCCGTATGCCGTGCCAGCGCTAGCTCGCCCGCCCTCGCTAACGTCACACGGGCGGTAAAAAACAATAAGTGTACGGGGGAGATTTAGAGAGACCTTAAGAGGAGGGGGCGACGTCGGTCTGCCCTCTCTATCGGGCTGTAAACGTTAAAAATGGCTTCTGCGTTTGTTCGTTTTGCTTCTCTGTTACAGTACGTCAAGAGATGCTAGCGCGGAAACAGACACAGGAGGTTCGTATTAGCTGAAGACTAATGTCATGATGGTAATATTTTTGGAATACACATTCATTCATTCATTCATTCTCTACAGTTTTACAGATTAACCTCGGCATGTTTTCACGGTGCATTCACACCAGTACTTCTTAGCTAGTTTTCAAACCTAATCGTTTCCGCTAGATTCGGTACAATTGGGGGGTTGCAACCTTCAGCCGGTCCGAGTTTGCTTTCACGCGTATTTCCCAAAACTAACAAGGGTTAGGGCTTTAGAAGGGCTTCATTTAGAACCCTAGTTCTTTTGCTCGGAAAGTAGTCCAGTTTAGGCTTTTAGCTAGGATTTTTTTAGAGGGTACCCCCCCCTTACCCTCCGGTTACCCTTGTGTTATTATGGCTGCATTGTGCGCCACTGTAAGTGGACCCTTCGTATGGATGGAATGGATAATTTCTCTATGCGCAGTTTTATCCTCACATCCATATATGACACGTACGTAATGATCTCTATGATAAGGATCGAGTACAGTCACGATGAAATACAGGAGATCAAAGTAGATCTTAGTAAAATGTGTTGACAGATTCTCAAGAGCGCACTTTTCATTGTTTTTACTCCGTGGTCTCGTTCTTTCTTTAGAAGACGCGTTAGCGCTGTAATTAAGGGAATAACAGATGCATCAGGACGCCCGGGCGCCCTGCTGGCTAAAAGCCTGGTCCGGTTGGTTTCGGGTGAGGTGTGAATTACGCAAACCGAACTCTGATGCGCACCAGGAAAGAGAACGTGAAAAACGTAGGTCTCGTAGGTTTGCCTAAAGTCGACCAAGTGCAGGAAGCGGACTACAACACAGGGCATTGTGGGTAAACACAAACTCGGACCGGGTTTATATTATGATTTGGGTTTCAAAAGTGGGTGTAAACACGCCATAACCGCTACAAAAGGGCTAACGTATGTAACGATAACCCTTAAAAATACTCAAGTGACTTGTTTTTGCTAATAAACGACCGTTTGTTATCACTTGGTATTTTGTCTTCTGCGCCAGTCTCAGTTTGCAAGTTGCGTAGCTAGCATTAGCTTGCTAACACCCCTCTCTAGCGAGCGATAAAGTGATTTATTTTATGTCATTTTCGAGTTCCACCAGAGGAAACTCGAGTTTGAGAACCATCTTTCTTTCTCAGGAAAGAAAGAAAGCACTCGCTCTCTCTCTTTGATTGGCTGCGACCCGACGTCACATTTCTGATGAAAAATGCACAATTCTTCTTCTTCTTCTTCCTCCACTTTTCTTTGCCCTCCTCATCCACGTCACGCGTCTTCCTCTGAATGTCAGGTGATGGCCAATCAGAGGACTTGTCTTATGTGTTTTCCGGCGGTTTGAGCAGCGTGAGGCCCACAGAGCCACAGAAAGGCTTAATGGAGGCGCTAAGAGAAGAAGCTAAATGACGAAGCAAATTGAATAGTTAATAGGAAGAAGGCAGAAGCAGCGAGGGGGAAATGGAAATGCAAATAAGACGGGAAATTACCCTTTTACATGTCTGATTAAAATCTCTGCTCCCAGTTTAGCTCGTGAGTTCAGTCGCGGATTCTTTTTTTTTACACATATATGTATTTAAAAACACACAAAACAGTATTTATTAGTGGATTCATAGATGAGGTTCTTTGTCGCTGCCTCACAGAAATCACTTATCATCGTTTCCATCATATTTTTGTGATTTTATTGTTCAGAAATCTGCAGCTACTTAGCGAACACTCGACGCCGCTGGTTTCACATTCAACACTTAGCATTCAAAGCTTGTTGTGAACGATATAAAAAGGAAATAAATCAAGGTTTAAAAATACTTTTCCCTCCAGAGAGTGAGAATATTTTTCATCTCTTGAAAAAAAGCTGAAAATATTCCGTCAGACTTTAAAAAATCCACGCTGACACTTTGCCGTCAGGTTGCTTATAAAAAATGTATAATTTTAGCGTTTTTGTCGCAGCTGTTTGTGATGTTTTTCACATGAAGTCTCAGGTGAAGCCGGGGGAGGATTTCCTCAAGTTTATCTCACAATAAATCACAAGAGGACGAGGACGTTTGTCGTCAAACAAAACAAAAGAAAATAACGCTGTGTTTTTAATGACTTTTTTAAGAATTACAGTTCTGTGCAAAAGTCTCGAGGCAAAACCAGCGTCTGTTGTTTTGATTCTGTGACGAGTTGATCTGACGACGTCAGTCAAACGCTCAGTTTTATTCAATATCGTTCCCATTTAGGGGAAATTAGACAAAGAAATATGACACAAAAACAGTATTTTTACTCCGCCGCATTTCCTCTCACTCTCTTTGTTACTACCAAATAAAATCAGAAGAAGAAGAAGAGTTGCTATTATGATCTGTATTTACAGTAAGTCAAGCTTTTCTAGTCTCGATGAAGCTGCTTTACACGACCCATTCACACTCTTTAACATGGGGTTAAGTAGAGTCTTTGCTCAAGGGCACATGTAGACTTAGCAGAGCCTGGAATTGAACCCACAACCGTGCAGTTTGAAAGACAACTGGCCGCACCACTGAGCCACCATGGCTCAATGCAAAGTACAGATTCAGTTCCATTTGAAGACACTTGCTCCACCAGTAGACGCTAAAGTCGCTGGACGCCATCGTACGCCTAGAAAACAACAGCTAGCATGTTGGCTAGTACGAGTGCCGTTTTGAACTACGTCCGTTAGCCGCGCCTCTCGGACGTGGGAGCTGACCGCATAATCGCAAATGAAACTGAGGTGTAGCCTAGCGTTAGCCTTAACAGGCGGATCATTTTGTATGTTTTGTGATGGGAACGCTAGGCCACAAGTCGCCGTATTTTATCAAGTAACGGGCGGGGTTAAGTAGAGTCTTTGCTCAAGGACACTTGTAGGCTGAGCAGAGCCTGGAATTGAACCCACAACCTTCAAAACCCACAAAAGTGACTTCAACTTCGACCTAAGTCAGTTTCAGGTATAACATACTTGTACTTTTACTCACTTTAAGTTTACTTTATACAAGACTGGACACAGTGTGATTGACAGCCGGTATCACCCAGTAGGAGCCCCCCCCCCCCCCAAACTCTGTTGCTACGCCCCTGAGCGTGCACCGACTCCGCAGACAGTTTGTCAGTCTGTGGAATAAAGAGCAGCTTTTTCAATCGCTGGCCTCTGAACTCAGAGGTACGGCAGTGCCCTCGGATCAGGGTTTTACAGGTTTTTCTCCTCTCGTCTGGTCTCTGCTCTGAATGATGAATGACTCGCGTCTGCTTTTCCGTCCGTCTGAGTTTCCACGAGGCCGCCGTGGCGTTTCTGAGATGAAACATGGAGGCGGGGCCTGATGCTCCTTCACCTCGTCGCCCGACGCTCCTCTGCATCAAATCTCGCCCTTCTTCCTCCTCTCTGCACGACCTCTTCACACTCATCACTCACACACACTCTCTCTCTCTCAGCTCCAGCAGATTGGAAGGGAGGTGGCGGTGGGGGGGGGGGGCGGGGCCTGGTGCGATGTCACCCCCACCTCTGAATAAGGTCACGCCCACCTTGGTGACGCGGGAATGAGTCTGTGTAGAAGCAGAGGTGAAAAGTGTGGTCACATCATTGTCTTCATGACAACTGTGTGTGTGTGTGTGTGTATGTGTGTGTGTGAGTCCACAGGTGTGTGTGTGTCTGTGTGTGTGTGTGTGTGTGTGAGTCCACAGGTGTGTGTGTGTCTGTGTGTGTGTGTGTGTGCTTGAGTCCACAGGTGTGTGTGTGTGTTTGTGTGCGTGAGTCCACAGGTGTGTGTGTGTGTGTGTGTGCGTGTGTGTGTGAGTGTATGTGAGAGAGAGTTCACAGGTAGGTGTGTGTGTGTGTGTGTTTCTGTGTGTGGGTGTGTGTCTGTGTGTGTGAGTCCACACGTGTGTGTGTGCGTGTGTGAGAGAGTCCACAGGTGTGTGTGTGTGTGTGTGAGTTTGTGTGTGAGTCCGCAGGTGTGTGTGTGTGTGTGTGGGTTTGTTTGTGTGTGTGTGTTTGTGTGTGTGAGTCCACAGGTATGTGTCTGTGTGTTTCTGTGTGTGTGTCTGTGTGTGTGTGTGTGAGTCCACACAGGTGTGTGTGTGTGTGTGTGTGAGTGTGTGTGTGAGAGAGAGAGAGTCCACAGGTGTGTGTGTGTGTGAGTCCACAAGTGTGTGTTTGTGTGTGAGTCCATGTGTGTGTCTGTGTGTGTGTGTGTGAGTCCATAGGTGTGTCTGTGTATGTGTGTGTGTGTGTGAGTCCATAGGTGTGTGTGTGTGTGACTCACTGTTGACGCCAGTGTTATTAACGCTCTTATCTTCTCCGCGGCTCCACCGTTGATCACTCGCGGTGATAACAGAGTTTCCCAGGATTTGCTGCCAACAGAGAAGTTTAATATCCACGACGGATAATCGTCTGGTTTCTATTCTGCAGCGTGAAGAACGTACAGCGTTAAAGTTGCTCTTACTCTTCGTCGGGTTACTTTGAAATCAGGGGGTAGTGTTTAGTACGGTGGAACCTGAAGGTCAACGCACCACAACATCACAACAGTCCAGAAAACACAACCCTCCATGTGTGTTTTTGTGTTAAATTTCACCACAAAAACCTTCAGAGCTGAAGACGTCCACTTGCTTTTATTAAAGATCTCTGATGAGATTTATGCGAAATTACAGCACGACAGACATGAAAACCATTAGCACCATTACAGATTTGTCATATCTACTCAATAAGCCTTAATCTGTAGTGAAATTAGCTTAGCTACTTTAGCTAATGTCTGTTTGAACTTGTGTTGATAGAAAAACCACAGTATTTAGTTTGGATTTACACATTGGTTGATCGTGGAGGTTAGCTAGCGGTTAGCCGAGCAGTGTGTCTGTCCTGGGTAACTAGTTAGCAAGAGTTGCTCATGTAGCTAAAGCGAGGGTAGCGCGTTGTTCACCGTTAATCCGATGAAAAAACGCCAGAAAAACGATGAAAACTTGAAGAACAACCTTGTCCAAGAGCTAAGTTCCAGCTGTTTGAATTAAATTCGATTAGCTAGCGCCAGTGCCGGAATATTTGTATGAAATTAGCTTTTAGCTGCTTTATCTAATGTCTGTTTAAACTTGTGTTGATAGAAAAACCACAGTATTTAGTTTGGATTTACACGTATGGGCGAATCTGACGGTTGGTCATGGACGTTAGCTATCAGAGGTTAGCAGAGCTGTGTCTGTCGTGAGTTGCTCATGTAGCTAAAGCGAGGGTGGCGCGTTGTTCACCGCTAATCCGACAAAAAACGCAAGAAAAACAATGAAAACTGGTAGAACAGCCTTGTCCGAGAAAACACAACCCTAGCCGAGCGGTGTCTGTCATGGCTAACTTGTTAGCAAGAGTTGCTCATGTAGCTAAAGCAAGGTTAACTTGTTCAAAAACGTGAGACAAACAATGAAAACACCCTTGTCCAAGAGCTGTGTTCCAGCTGTTTGAATTAAATTCGATTAGCTAGCGCCTGTGCCGGAATATTTGTAGGACCTGTGTTGATCGGCCGCGATTGGAAAGTTGTAAAACTGAGTACGTAAGAAGTGTTAGCTTAATGTTTGTCTTGTTCTCGCTCCATCTTAGCCATTGTGAGGCAGTTTTCACAGGAAATTCTAAAACTAAAGTGCATTAGTTTGTGTCCGAGAAAGCGTTTTCTTTGTCTCCGTCGCGTTTTACGACATCAGCTTTAGCCAAAGTAGCGAACTCCGTCTTTGCTGTTGCACTTTGACCGAACAGAAAGTCGTCTAATGTCCTCGTTCTGTTGTCATTCGTCCAGATTCCCGTGTTTTTCTGTCCAATTAGCGCAACAACAACAACAACACACCTGGAGAAACGGTCCAGTGGACCCGCTGTAATATCTCTGCGCTCCCTCTGGTGTCCACGACAATGTTATTACAAACCGGTGGAAACGATGGACGAAAATTACAAGCGCTAAGACGGGCAGCTGTAATAAAGCAGAATTGTCCTTCAGGGGTGGAGACGGGGGACGGAGACAAATCTAACTTTTCATCACAAGCCGGGTTCTCGGAGCCCGGCTAACGTTTTTTTGGAGGTGGACAGGATGACGGATAACGGCGCTTCTGCTTTGATGAGTTTTTCCTTCCTCAGAAATAAAGTTTTCTCTGCGAGACTGGAATGTGACAAGGACGCGTCCACCAGACGACGGCTGTGTCGCCTCGCGCGGGGGGAAAGAGGGTCTGATGTAATGAGGTCTCCTCAGGCATCGAACTGTCATTCACACACACACACACACACACTGAGCAGAGAGACGAGGACCAAACGTGAAGCTGATGATGATGATGATGATGATGATGATGCGTCAGTTCACTGATAAACTTTTAACTTTGAGCTCCAGACGTCACATGACTCTGTGAGCGGCCTTGTTGGCAGGCAAAACAAAGCTGGATTCGACCTGTCGAGAGTTCACCGACACTTTAACTCACATTTATCGCAAAAGTTCCCTGGTAAAAAAATAGCTTTTCTTTTTTTTTTTCTTTTTTTCTGGAGATGTAGAGAACCTTATTCTAGACCTGCAGGATCTTGATATCTTAAACTTATCTTATACGAGGAGTATTAGGGCCAAACTGAAGAGAAAAAATCATTAAATCTTATGAGGATAAAGTTCTAATTAAATGTTTTATAATTAAACAGCAACAGAACACTGATGTAAACAGCATAACGTAGCATAAGACAACTCTGGAGTCTAAACCGGCTAAAGGTAGCGTTATTGTTGTCACTAGCACTAGCTAATGTAGCATACGACTAGCACTTGGTAAATCAACTCTGGAGTCTAAACCGGCTAAAGATAGCGTTATTGTTGTTGTTGTTGTTGTCACTAGCATTAGCATAATGTAGCATAAGACTAGCACTTGATAAATCAACTCTGGAGTCCAAACTGGCTAAAGATAGCGTTGTTGTTGTCGTCACTGGCGTTAGCTAATGTAGCATAAGACTAGCACTTGGTAAATCAACTCTGGAGTCTAAACCGGCAAAATATAGCATTGTTGTTGTTGTAGTTGTTGTTGTCACTGGCATTAGCTAATGTAGCATAAGACTAGCACTTGATAGCGTTGTTGTTGTCACTGGCATTAGCTAACGTAGCACAAGACTAGCACTTGGTAAATCAACTCTGGAGTCTAAACCGGCTAAAGATAGCGATGTTGTTGTCACCAGTATTAGCTAATGAAGCATAATGAGTTTTCAACATTAATCTCCAAACTTTCTCTACTTTTCCGCTCATCAACTCAGCCGAGAACCAACTTCTGAGGTTCTGAACCAATTTTATTTTCGGTTTTAAAGCGCTGGCAGGTTCAAAATTAGCTTTGGGAACAATCGGAACGAGGAATGGAACCACAGCAGCGCTAACTCCTGAGCCGCCGTTCAATAGCTTTGATCGATTCATTGATCCAATGACTTGTGCTCACAAACAAGTGAGTGAGAAACGATGAGAGTGTTTGTTTTTAATGTGTATTTATTCACATTCACCGTCAAACAGTCATATTTTCAAACTTTATTTAATCTCAATTCCCTGAGAATCAGCATAAATCTGTTAATTGTGTTAAATCTGTTCTGTGAAAGTGTGAAAACAGCTTTAATTCCCTGAGTTAAAATGTATGAGATTGTTTTACATCAGGGTTAATTATGAACTCCAGAGCCTGCGTTTGCACGTCCTAATTGGATTAATTGTTGGTTTTTTTTGCATAAATCTCAATCTTTTAAGCGTTTTTCGTTCGTGGTTGACTGGAAAAAAAATGTGCATCCGTTTGTTTTCGTTTAAACCGTGTCATCCAAATAGATGCAAATGAGATGTGCAATTTAAATGCATAAATCTTAATATTATCAAGTTTCAGTTTTGGGCGTTCAATGGAAAACAATGGTAACATTTAACAGTAATAACACATTTATTTATATATCAGTTTATTCATGTTTTATCCCAACGTTTATTATATTGCTATTACGCTATTATACATGAATGAAGTGACACAAGGGAAATGTAAAGGCATTTACAGCTACTTAAAGCTTTTAATGTCACTACTTTAACAGACATTAACAGTAGCTTTATTGAATAATACATGAATTAATCACTACTATTAACGTGAATAAAAACATGTTAGTTAGCGTTACTGTTAGTAAATGCTTATAACTGTGTTATTACATAAGCTAAAAGTATGTTTTTTAACCATTTATTTACAAACTTTGTGTAAAACTAAGCAGAAGCTTCACAGCAGGTGAGCGCGCTGCACACACACACACACACACACACACACAGACCAATCAGGGGCCGGGGCTGGGGGTCCCCCGGGCTATCACCTGCTCTGGTGACGCCCCTGGCTGTGATTCTAGTCGAGGCGGAAACATGGATTTATCTCTGTTTGTCTCTTTGTGGCTCATTATCAAACACACACACACTCATGTGGCGTGCGTGCATGTGTGTGTGTGCACTGCATGTGTGTGTGTGTGTGTGTGCTTGCATGTGTGTGTGTGCATGTGTGCGTGTGTGTGTGTGTGTGTGCGTGCATGTGTGTGTGTGTGTGTGTGTGCACTGCATGTGTGTGTGTGCATGTGTGTGTGCGTGCTTGTGTGTGTGCATGCATGTGTGTGTGCGCGTTGTGTGTGTGTCGGCGCACTGCATGTGTCTGTGTGTGCATGTATGTGTGTTCGCGCACTGCATATGTGTGTGTGTGCATGTGTGTGCGCGTTGAGTGTGTGCATGCGTGTGTGTGCGCGTGCATGTGTGTGTGCGCGTCAAGTGTGTGCATGCATGTGAGTGCGCGTCAAAGTGTGTGCTTGTGTGTGTGTGTGCGTGCGTGCATTCGTGTGCGCGTGTGTATGTGTGTGTGTGTGTGTGCGTGTGCATCAGCTGCTGCGAGGGTAAACACACTCTTCAGTGAACACAGTAACAGAAACACTGTTCACATCACAACAGGCAAATCATTGTTGCCAGGCAATAAAACATCAGTGGTCGACGTAAAGTTGACGTGGGGAACTCTGACTCTGTCTGTCTGTCTGTAGCACCACAGACAGACAGACAGACAGAATTGTGCTTGAATGGTGTGAAATGAAAGACGCTGCGAAAGCTTCTCCGGACACGGACTAATTCAAAAATCAATACGTAGAAGAAAAGACACTCGGCTTAAACACTGACAGTAACAACCATTTTAAACAAGAGCATTTATCAGTTAATGGTGTGTGTGTGTGGGTGCTATTATATCACACGGGACTATCAATATCTGTGTGTGTGTGTGTGTGTGTGTGTGTTAATGAGCACGACGCTCCCTACTGGAAATAAACATCGCCATCTAGTGTTGTTTTTGGGGAAATGTTTATTATATTTCTAACCATATTATATCTTTATATCTTTACTCGTAAGTTCTTCTCTGAAACGGTGAAACTGAACGACAGCGTCTGTTTCCAGGGTTTATTTTTATTTATTTAGAGAGAAGACAAAGATGATGGTGAACAGCTGAGTCTCTGACTGTAGATAGATGTGTTTTTAGATTTTAGATTTGAGATTTTAAAGGTGTGGATGAATCGTGTGGATGAATATTTCATGTGTGTTGTGGTGTTTTGTGTCTCTACAGTGTGTTGTTCTGTCTGTGTTTGTCTCTGCTGCAAAATACTTCATCTCAACCAGGCTTTTATGGATGAATGGAGACGTAGATATATACGTAGATAGATAAGTGGATAGATACGTTGGTACGTAAATGCGTAGATGGATACGTAGATGGATACGTAGAAATATACGTAAATAGATACCTTACGGAAACGTGTAGATAGATACGTAGATACATAGAAAGATACGTAGATAAATGCTTAGATGGATACGAAGATAGATAAGTAGAAAGATACAGAAATAGATACTGTACGGAAACGTGTAGATAGATATGTAGACATGTAAACCGATACGTAGAAAGATACATAGATAGATACGTAGACCGCTAGAAAGATACGTAGATATGTAGAAAGATACGTAGACGGGTTGATGCGTAGGGAGATAGATCCGTAGATTTATACATAGATACGTCGAAAGATACAGAAATAGATACGTAAACGCGTAGATAGATATGTAGATATGTAGAAAGATACGTAGATAAATACATAGATAGATCCGTCGATTTTTACCGACATACCTAGAAAGATACGTATACGCGTAGATAGATAAATAAATACATAGATACGTAGAAAGATACGTAGACTAATATACAGATAAGTAGACTAATTTATAAATACGTAGAAAGATACGTAAACGCGTAGATATATACGTATATATGTAGATAGAGACGTCAATTTATGCCGAGATACGTAGAAAGATACGTAGACACGGAAATAGAAACGTAGACTAATATATAAATACGTAGATGGATACGTAGACTAATCTGTAGATACGTAGAAAGATATGTAGACGTATAGATACATAGGAAGATAGATCAGTCGTTTTATACATAGATACGGAGATAGATACGTAGAAAAAAACATAATAGATACGTAAACACGTAGATAAATACGCCGATAGATCCATCGATTTATACCGAGATACGTAGAAAGATATGTAGACACATAGATAGCTACGTAGACGTGTATATAGATACGTAGGAAGATAGATCAGTTGATTTATACATAGATATGAGATAGATACGTAGAGAGATACAGAAATAGATACGTTAACGCGTAGATAAATATGTAGATAAATACGTCAATAGATCCGTCGATTTATAGCGAGGTACGTAGAAGGATACGTAGACATGTATATAAATACGTAGATAGATACGTAGACATATAGATACATACGGAGATAGATCTGTCAATTTATACATAGATACGGAGATAGATACGAAGAAAGATACAGGAATAGATATGTAAACATGTAGATAGATACGTAGATAAATACGTCAATAGATCCGTCGACTTATACCGAGGTACGTAGAAAGACACGTAGACATGTAGATAAATATATAGACACGTAGAAAAATACGTAGACACGTAGATAGCTACGTAGACGTGTATATAGATACGTAGATTGGTATGTACAGTAGATGCCTAGGAATATACGTAGGGTCTTTTTTCATTTAAATACCTAAAACTGTTCTGCTTGAACACGAGCATCATGGGTAAAATGCAGCGGCGCACAAACTCATAGCTCAGAAACAGGATCAATAGATTTGTGTGAAAAAGCTGTTGTTGTGTGTGTCACTGCACTCGTGTCCACGCCAAAGCTCCGTGATCTGTGTGTTTTTCACCTCGTAAAACCAGAGGAAAATCCACAAACACCCGCCCTCGTCTTCTTCCTCAGAAAACATGAAGAAGCAGCGGCAGTACATTGGTTCATCACACGTGTGGATTTCCTTCCTGTCATTTTCTGTGTATAAGTCTGCGCCTGATGGAGGCGGCAGGCAGGAGAACGGAGGAACGCCTGGAGATCGCAGAGGCATTTGTGTTTGTGGTGGAGGATAATGATGATGATGCGGCCCCGTGTCGCAGAGAGGGGGCAGCGAAAGGTGCAGCTTGAGCCGCAGAAACATGTCTGCAGCTTATTAGCGCCCGCGGGCATCAGCCAATCTGAAGACGGATCTCCACATTCTGGCCTCAAAAAAAAAACAAGAGGAAACAACAGCAGCAGAAATAGCTCAGTTGATATGAGAATACGTTTGAAGAGATGATGATAGCATCCATTCGGTCCCCGAACACACCAGCTGTCCTACACGAGGCAGTAAACACAACACAGATGTCACCGGGGACCAATAGAACTTTCCTTATATATTAAACTTCTGAATTCAAGAGGGTGTTTTATGGATCTGTGATTTAAAAATCCACACGTCTGGATGTTTGGTTTGCCAGGACCATCTCTGTGAGATCTGCTGTGGACATGGAGGGAATTCTGATTATACATGGGTTTTAAATGTAGATAGATAGATAGATAGATAGATAGATAGATAGATAGATAGATAGATAGATAGATAGATAGATAGATAGATAGATAATTACATAGTTACGTAGATAGATACATAGATAGTTACGTGGATGGATAGATAGTTAGACATGTAAATAATTACGTGGATGGATAGATAGTTAGACATGTAAATAATTACGTAAATAGATACATACGTAGATAGATACATATATAGATACATAGTTACGTAGATAGTTACGTATATAGATATATGGTTAGAAACGTAGATAGTTACGCAAATAGATAAATACCTAGATAATTCTGTAGATAAATCGATACGTCGATAGTTACGTAGATAGATAGATAATTCTATAGATAATTACATAGTTAAATAGACAGTTACATAGATAGATAGATAGATAGATAGATAGATAGATAGATAGATAGATAGATAGATAGTTACGTAGAAAGATAGATGGTTAGATACGTAGATAGATACATACCTAGATAGATAATTCCATAGATAATTACGTAGTGAAGTAGATAGTTACGTAGATGGATAGATAGTCAGATACGTAGATAGTTACGTAGATAGATAGATACGTAGATAGGTAAATACGTAGATAGTAATGTAGATAAATAAATACGTAGATACATAAATACGTAATTAGATACGTAGATATTTACGTAGGTAGTTAGACATGTAGATACTTACGTAAATAGATACATACGTAGATACATAATTACGTAGATAGTTACGTAGATAGATAGCTGGTTAGATACGTAGATAGTTACATTAATAAATAGATAAATACGTAGATAATTCTGTAGATAAATAGATACGTAGATAGTTAGGTAGAGAGATACATACCTAGATAGATAATTCCATAGATAATTACGTAGTTAAGTAGACAGTTACGTAGATAGTTATGTAGATAAATAAATACGTAGATAGATACATAGATAGTTACGTGGATGGATAGATAGTTTGACCTGTAGATAATTACCTAAATAGATACATACGTAGATACATAATTACATAGTTACGTAGATAGATAGATGGTTAGATACGTAGATAGTTACGTAAATAGATAGATAAATACGTAGATAATTCTGTAGATAAATAGATACGTAGATAGTTACGTAGAAAGATGGATACGTAGATATATATGTAAATAGTTACGTAGATAGATAAATACGTAATTAGATACATAGATTGATACAGAGATACATAGAAAGATAGTGTAGACACATAGTTACATAGCTAATTCCATAGATAGATAGATAGATAGATAGATAGATAGATAGATAGATAGATAGATAGATGGCTGTTGTGTGTGTCTACGTTCAAAGAACCTGACATATCCATTCACATCACATGTGAATGAATTGTATTATGAGCGACTTCCCCTCCACACAGCAACGATCCATATGTGTGCGACATGCATTATTCATGCGAGTGAGTCAACCGGCTCATGTAGAATATCTTATCATATACGGTAAATTTTGAATGCTCGGAATCCGCGCTCTGACCTCCACACACGACTACACCAGGGAGCGATGATGAATGAAAATGTTGCCCCTGTGGGAAACCCTGTTCTCGCAGGTGGATGCTGGGAATTATTTAGCTCTGTATGAGGAGCCGTGGATGTAAAGGTTGGATACGTGCTGACAAAGACACGACTTTGCCTGTTTTTGAAGGGACTCTGGTTCACAGGGTTTTGGTTTTTCGTTTATTCAAACTGTCGGACAAAAGGTAGAAGTAGGTTTTATTTGTTGTCTGCAATGGTTTGTTATTGTTAGTATTTTAGAGAAAGAAGCTGTCATTGTCCAAGAATGTGGGGAAACATGGGTGGACGTTACCTGGCTGAAGAAGAGGGAGATTACAGAGGGATAATGAGATGCTCCATCCACAATAACCTAGTTACGTAGATAGATAGATAGATAGATAGATAGATAGATAGATAGATAGATAGATAGATAGATAGATAGATAGATAGATAGATAGATAGATAGTTAGATACGTGGATGGATTGATAGTTAGACGAAGATAATTATGTAAATAGATACATATGTAGATAGATACACACGTAGATACGTAGTTACGTAGCTAGATACATAGATAGTTACGTAACTAGATAGATAGATAGATAGATAGATAGATAGATAGATAGATAGATAGATAGATAGATAGATAGTTACGTAGGTAGATAGATACGTAGATAGTTACGTAGGTAGATAGATACTTAGATACTTAGACAGTTACATAGATAGAAATGTAGATAGTTACGTAGGTAGATAGATACGTAGATAGTTACGTAGATAGATATATAGATAGTTACGTGGCTGGATAGATAGTTAGACATATAGATAATTACGTGAATAGATACATACGTAGACACATAATTGCTCCATCCACGATATCGCGATGTATCTCCATAAGATTGCCTCACAGAACCGTTGTATCGTGATATTATTGGTATCATGGACCATGTATTGTGTATTGTATCCCCTAGTACCATTAAATTCATTCATTAATTATAAGTATTATAGTATTTAAGTATTAAGCCCTGATTTCTAAACCACTCCCTCTCCCCA
Source organism: Microchirus variegatus (assembly GCF_963457635.1). NCBI lineage: Eukaryota > Metazoa > Chordata > Actinopteri > Pleuronectiformes > Soleidae > Microchirus > Microchirus variegatus. Next base: position 22,296,765 of record NC_139819.1, read on the forward strand.
CACCAAGTCCCATAGACAAAATCATCAATTTTAGCTGATGGAGACACAGGAGCTGCTGGTCTACTGCTGCCTCGTGTGGTCACTTTGTGTCACTGAGGTCAATCCAAACTAGATTTTAAATGCTGAAGTCAAAGAATAACACATTTGAACGTACAGGGGATCAGCAAACTCCTCTCTGTGATGTAAAATCTTGGACTTTGGTGCAGGGAGAGTGAGAGTTGTTGAAACGTCACAGATATCTTCAAACGTTCTTGATGAATATGACCCGGGCGACTGAGAACCTTCACAGATACAGTGTCTAATTAATCCGATCTGCCGGTTTATGGCCTGTGGGAAGAATCCACCCAGAACCAGGACTTTGTGAACTGGTGACATTCTGGTGAGGCAACCACGCCAGCTTCTCCACCAGTGATTTTTACATATATCTGTAATTTGGGTGAAGTGACCCATTAACATTGTCACGATGGCCTCGGCGTGGGACAGGGAAGGAACTAATCCATTTAATAAAACTAATGAGACATAACCTTCATTTTGTGAAAGTGACCCCACAGCATGTGAGACATGTAATGACTCCTCACTACAGCGTCACCTCTAATTCATCTGTGTTTCCACCCGTTAGTAACGCAATTACACTCGGCTGATCACGTCTTAATCATATCACGTTCTCTCTCAGCTCGTTGCCATTGTTTTCGTCACACATCGCGGACGACGCAGAGGAATGACATTTTGACCAATTAGCAACACATGGAGAATCATTTAAGCTGCTGTTTTATTTCAGCTTCCTGCAATCGCACGAGATGTCCACCAGGTAATTGACGCTTTGTTAGTTAGATAGGTACGTAGAAAGTAACGTAGATAGATAGTTATGTAGTTAGATAGTTACGTAGTTAGATAGTTGCGTAGATAGTTACGTAGTTAAATACGTAGATAGTTATGTAGTTAGTTAGCTACGTAGTTAGATAGATACTTAGATAGTTACGGAGTTGGTTTGTTACGTAGATAGATAGATAGATAGATAGATAGATAGATAGATAGATAGATAGATAGATAGATAGATAGATAGATAGATAGTTGCGTAGTTGGATTGTTACGTAGTTAGATAGATAGAGAGTTACGTAGTTAGATAGTTAAGTAGTTAGATACGTAGATAGTTACGTAGTTAGATAGCTACGTAGTTGGATTGTTACGTAGTTAGATAGTTACGTAGTTAGATAGTTAAGTAGTTAGATACGTAGATAGTTACGTAGTTAGATAGTTACGTAGTGAGATACGTATATAGCTACGTAGTTAGATAGATACGTAGTTGGATTGTTACGTAGTTATATAGATAGATAGTTGCGTAGATAGATACGTAGATAGTTACGTAGTTAGATGCGTAGATAGATACGTAGATAGTTACGTAGTTAGATACGTAGATAGTTACGTAGTTAGATACGTAGATAGCTACGTAGTTAGATACGTAGTTAGATACGTAGATAGTTGCCATTGTTTGCGTCACATTGCGGAGGACGCAGAGGAATGATATTTTGACCAATTAACAAATCAAATCACTTCAGTTCGGTTGCCGTTTTGTTTTTTTCAGTCTCCTGCAATCGCGTGAGATGTTCACCAGGTAATTGACGCTTTGTGTTGGATGCCGGGGTCGATTTCTACATACTCTGATTGGTGTGTATCGTACAGTCGTTGGTGCACAGAAGAAGAAGAAGAGCCTCTGCACTCAATTAGGAATCCGACGTTAGTTTCTGCAGAAGTGGAAGTCAATATTCCCAGACTTCCCTGAGGCTTTGAAAAGGCAGGAAATGGAGAGAAATGTTGACAAATAGATAATCAGTAAAAGGCTCACATGTCTCTCTCTCTCTCTCTGGTTCCTTCTGCAGGACCAGATAAAAATCTGAAAAGTGTAACTGCAGAGAAAGATAAGAGAGGTTTAGAATCTCATCTCCTCCGTCCTTCTTGTCTTCTTTCTCACTAACTCAGCCTCGAGCGAAGCCGGGTTTTTAAGCGGAAAACATTCATTTCACTGGGGTTTAAGTGTCAGCAGATTTAAAGCTTTTAATAGTTTGTCGTTGTATGAGGAACTGACCACCTCACTGACAACATGGCCGCCAGAAGAACAAAAGACTCAAAAGTGTCTGCTTCAGTCTGCGATATCTTAAGAATACGTTTTTTAACTTTAAGGCTTTAGAGTGAAAGTTCGTAGAACGTCAACTCTCCCGCAACAAACTCCATTGAGAAAATCAACGATTTTTACGACACAGCAAACGGGAGTCGTTTGAGTCGCTGCTGCCTTATGAGTGCATTCAAATATGCTATTTAGTGATTTCTGTGTTTGAATTCGTTGATTCAGATTTAAATTAGAGACACAAATTGACCAAAAGGGGGCAGCAGTGAGCCAGCAACTCCTGTGTCTGTGTGAGCTTAAAACGCTGATTTTCTCTATGGGGTTTGGTGCAGTAGAGGGAAAACGTCAGTTTACATGCAGAGAAGGCTGATTAAACAACATTAGATTAAAAAAATATACAAAATAACACTTAAATTGGTTGTAAATGTACCTTTTTGTTTAGGAAAAGTTGGCGTAACTGTCACACACACTAATGAGAGGAGTTAGCCTACAGCTATGGCTGCTGCCACAGGCAACAGATCACACCCACTGCTCAGGAACATATGGACTATAAACACATGTCACTGATTCAGAGGAGAAAGCGTAGAAATGTACACAGATAGATACGTCGATAGTTCTATGGTTAGATAGATACATAGATAGTTATATCGATAGTAACTTAGGTAGATACGTAGTTCAATAGATACGGAGATAGATATATAGATAGTGACATAGTTAGATAGTGATGTAGTTAGATACGTAGATAGTTACGTAGTTAGATAGTGACGTAGTTAGATACATAGATAGTTACGTGGTTAGATACGTAGATAGTTACGTAGTTAGATACGTAGATAGTTACGTTGTTAGATACGTAGATAGTTGCGTAGTTAGATACGTAGATAGTTACGTAGTTGAATACGTAGATAGTTACGTAGTTAGATAGTTACGTAGTTAGATACGTAGATAGTTATGTAGTTGGATACGTAGATAGTTACGTAGATAGATAGTTACGTAGTTAGATATGTAGATAGTTACGTAGTTAGATACGTAGATAGTTACGTAGTTAGATACGTATATAGTTACGTAGTTAGATAGTGACGTAGTTAGATACGTAGATAGTTACGTAGTTAGATAGTTACGTAGTTAGATACGTAGATAGATACGTATATAGTTACGTAGATAGATAGTTACGTAGTTAGATATGTAGATAGTTACATAGTTAGATACGTAGATAGTTACGTAGTTAGATACGTAGATAGTTACATAGTTAGATACATAGATAGTTACGTAGTTAGATACGTAGATAATTACGTAGTTAGATAGTTACGTAGATAGTTATATACGTAGATAGTTACGTAGTTAGATACGTAGATAATTACGTAGTTAGATAGTTACGTAGATAGTTACGTAGTTAGATAGTTACGTAGTTAGATACGTAGATAGTTACGTAGATAGATAGTTACGTAGTTAGAGACGTAGATAGTTACGTAGTTAGATACGTAGATAGTTACGTAGTTAGATACGTAGATAGTTACGTAGTTAGATAGTTACGTAGATAGATAGTTACGTAGTTAGATACGTAGATAGTTACGTAGTTAGATACGTAGATAGTTAGATACGTAGATAGTTAGATACGTAGATAGTTACGTAGTTAGATACGTAGATAGTTAGATACGTAGATAGTTAGATACGTAGATAGTTAGATACGTAGATAGTTACGTAGTTAGATACGTAGATAGTTAGATACGTAGATAGTTAGATACGTAGATAGTTACGTAGTTAGATACGTAGATAGTTACGTAGATAGTTACGTAGTTAGATACGTAGATAGTTGCCATTGTTTGCGTCACATCGCGGAGGACGCAGAGGAACGATATTTCCTGCCACAGGCATCAGATCACACCCACTGCTCAGGAACATATGGACTATAATATAAACACATCACATATCACATGTCACTGATTCAGAGGAGAAAACCCCCGACACGTCGTCTCATCCTCTGAAAATTGGCCTCACAGTTGACGTCACTTTTGTCGTTCTCGGTGAAAGACGACTATTCAAAAACTCTGTGCAACGCTGTGAAAGTATTTCACCACAGCGACCTGTCGTGCTCCTTTAAGAAGGGCAAACTCCAGATATAACAATAATAATAATGATAATAATAAAAACAACAACGACAAATCCAGAGAATGACACACACCGGACATTTTGCTTCCTCATTTGCCTGAGCTCCATCCTCCTCACGCCAAACCCAATCGCCGTGACGACCTTGAGCAGAGAGCAGTTTGGCCGTCAGAGCTGTTTTTGTCGGGCTTTTTTCCTTCCACTCCATCTTCCTCTGTCCCTTCCTCCCTCTTCTTCCTCCTCCTCCGCCTGATTTATTTGACCGGGGTGAAGACAATAGCTCCTCAGAGTGGAGGATGGTGAGCTGTGTGTGTGTGTGTGTGTGTGTGTGTGTGTGTGTGTGTGTGTGTGTTTCATTGGTGTCACCACTTTCTTCCCTGAGCCGTGTTGTTGTTAAAGAGGCGGCGGACGATAAACAGTGTCCACCGTGTCCTTGAGGCCAAGATTTCTGAGGACAACAGCTGATGAGAGGTGACCTTTGACCTCAGAGAGACCTGTGTGTGTGTGTGTGTGTGTGCGTGTGTGTTTGCGTGTGTGTGTGTGTGTGGAGAAAACAAAAGGCAAGAGGGAAAAATAATGATTTAGGTTGCGATAGGCGCGGTTGAAGCGGTTAGCGTTAACGGCGTTACCATGCCCAACACTAATTATTAATTATTATCAAATTTTACCAGGACGACGGGCTGAGAGCAGGGAGGTACGGTTCAGTAAGGTTCGTTTGGGTCAGACTCAAGAAGACCCGGGTTCATGGCCGAGTATCTTCACCCCAAAGCGCCACAAAACTGCCTACTCTGCCTGCACGCCATGCTAGCTATGCTAACTCAGCTAAGTGCACTATAGGACGAAGAGTTGAAGAATTTTATACAAACACGTCTCGCTTCTAAGTAGAATTTTCCAAAATTTTGGTGAGTTTTTCCTCGTTTTATGGAACATTACCGTCTGAAAGTAGCTGCTAACTTTGCTAATCCCATGTGCAGATGGGGTCGTACATAGGTATGGCCCTGTGCAGATTACGTTTCTTGAAACTAGAGAATTAAAGTCAATTTAAGACGATTCAGTTTACGCATCGTGGGGCTGTTTTTACATCGATTGTCTTGTGCATATTTAAAACGGAGCTAACGCACGTTAACGTATCATGCGTTTCCATGACGACTGACTGGAAAAAGACGCATGTGACGTCATGTTTACGTGCCGCGGAAACCAGAGTCTAGGCACCGTTTATCTGCGTTAGCCAGCGTATCTGTGTACTGCGTATGTGTGCGTATCTGTTTTTAAAGTTTAGTGCTACTTTAGAGACTCATTTTACTATTTCCGGTCAGTCGTCACGGAAACGCGCCCTAAAGTTATCGTGTGCTAACGTTGGTGGTGTTAACGCACGACCCACGAAGAAGACGGGTTTACGTGCCTCGGCACCGTAGTCCAGGCACCACCGGTAATCTGTGTTAGCTCCGTTAGCTGCGTTCGCTCCTTTAGTGCCGTTAGCGGTCACATACAAAGCGGGGGAACATAGGACCCGGGGAACATGGGTACTGCCCTGTGCAGATTTCTTGAAACTAGAGAATTAAAGTCAATTTAAGACGACTCAGCTCACACTTACTACCAATTTTACCAGGGCGACGACTGAGAGCATTCGCTCCTTTAGCACCGTTAGCACCGGAGTCCAGGCACCGCTTACTACCAATTTTACCAGGGCGACGGGCTGAGAGCATTCGCTCCTTTAGCACCGGAGTCCAGGCAGCGCTTACTCCCGGTAAGCTCCATTAGCTGCGTTAGCTCCTTTAGCGCCGCTAGCGTGCCTATAGTCGAATTGGAGCGGTCTGCTGCGCATACATGCCTCTGATTTCAAAGGTTAGCGTTACTTTAGAGACTCGTTTTAACAATCGGGAGTCACGTAAGCAACCGGCGTTAGCACGCTAACGTGCCTAGCACTAGTTGTTATCCAATTTTACCAGGGCGACTCAGCCTACGTATCGTGGGGCTGTTTCCACAGTGGATTGTCAGTGTTTGCACTAACTGGGTGAAAATGGCAGACAATGAGGCAGGAATAATGGGGGTCAATGTGGGCGGAATAGCTCATTACCTCAGGGCCAAACAGACCCACACACAGTTTTTTTGTACTTTTGGCTTCGATCGAGAGACGATTTCACTTCAACTTTTAAGTGAAGATGGGGGAAAAAAAGCTTTGTTTTGATGCGAGTCCAAGACGGAGTCTGGAGATTTAGCACCGGAGTTAACTTTAGTTTAGTTATAGTTTAGTCGGCGGACATAAGTTTTCAGGTAAATAAATAAATAAACCCCCGTTCGTTCACATGTGAGTCGCAGCCTCTGCACAGCACCGAGCTCCTCGGGGATAAACATCGTCAGGACGAAACTGCTCCCCCTCAAACTCACTCCATCAGCTTAAATGCAGCCTGCGACGTTCTCACCCCGGGAGGCGCCCGACGATACCATCTCCACCTCCGCCATCGCAGCATTTGACGGAATTACTCTTTGTTTAATCCGAGTTCTGTTAGAGAAAAAAAAAAGAACGTTTTCAGAGGCTTATTTCTCACAGCTGATGGAACCAGACGTGTGTTTTTAATAGAAACCCGGGGAGGAGATGGCGGATCTTTTTCCGCGCGTTTCCATTAACGTACGCTAACGTTGACAGTGTTAATGCGTTAGCGGCGTCAACGTTGACGCACGACGCGAAGAAGACAGGTTAACGTGCCGCGGTACTGGAGTCCAGGCTCCGTTTATCTGCGTTAGCTCCGTTAGCTGCGTTCGCTCCATTAGCGCCGTTAGCCCACCTACAGTCGAACTGGAGCGGTCTGTTTATTAAACTGTACCTGTGTACTGCGTATGTGCGCCTCTGTTTTTAAAGTTTAGCGTTACCTTAGAGACTATTTCCAACAATCGGGAGTCACGTAAACATTAACTCACGACACAAGGAAGACACGCGTGACGTCATGTTTTACGTGCCGCGGCACCGGAGTCCAGGCACCGCTTACTACCGGTTAGCTCCATTTGCTGCGTTAGCTCCTTTAGCGCCGCTAGCGTGCCTACAGTTGAATTGGAGCAGTCTGCTGCGTATATGTGCCTCTGTTTTCAAAGGTTAGCGTTACTTTAGAGACTCACTTTAACAATCGGGAGTCACGTAAGCAACAGCCGTTAACACGCTAACGTGCCTAGCACTAATTGTTATCCAATTTTACCAGGGCGACGGGCTGAGAGCAGGATGTGCGCTTATAATAAAGAGGAAATATGGGGCCGGAGTGATTGAGAAGCGCTAAGTAGCTGCAAAAGGCCGCGACGGCGAACGCGGCAACATTTGTTTTAATCCGAGTTCTATTAGGAAAAAAAAAAGTTTTCAGTGGCTCATTTTTCACAGCCGATGGAACCAGACGTGTGTTTTTAATAGAAACCCGGAGAGCAGAAGGCGGATGAGAGGCTGTAATGGGGAGGTGGGTGTTGTTTTGGTGGGGGTTTGACTGTTTAAACGTGGACAACCGTGCGTGTCGAGACTGCCAATCCTCTGGGAAATCAGAGCCCGGGAAGCCGTCAGCCTCCGCGGGAAGATCGGCGCTTCTAACGGCGGCGAGTTCTGACATTTTTGAGATGCGAGAGGCGACCGAAAAAAAAAAAAAAAAAAAGCACCTGCCACATGTGAGCGTTTGATACGAGCGCGCTGAGGAAATGGCTCTCGTTTGTTAAATCCTCATCCCTTCTTTTCTCCCTCTCTCGCTCTCTATCGCTTCCAGATTCATCATCATTGTGCAAACTTTCTTGTGCTGAAGTGTAATGAGAACAACCCCCCAGATGTTATTGATCTATGTCCTCAATTACCTCGCGCAGCTCTCAATTATTTAATACAGTTCCAGCGTTCGCATCCGGGAGAGTTTGAGTCTCCGATCATCATCATCCTCCCGGCACAGATAAAGCGTCTCTGCACTCAAACGTCTCCTGTGATTGATTCCACACTGTAATCCAATCTCCACGGGTCCAACTTTGTCCGGTTCATCGGCGCCAAGGTGAGCAGGTGTGTACGGTTCACGGTGTCGCCCCTTAAACGCAAATTTATCGCGGTTAACTGCGTCAACGGTGCCAGGGTCAACTGAAGGCAGGACACGTTTCCATGACGACTGACTGGAAAAAAGACGCATGCGGCGTCATGTTAACGGCACCGGAGTCCAGGCACCGTTTACCAGTTCGCTCCTTTATGCCGTTAGTTGCGTTAGCTCTTTTAGCGCCATTAGCTGCGTTTGCTTCTTTAGTGCCGTTAGCTGCGTTTGCTCCGTTAGCTCCTAGCGGTTATTATCATTTATTAAAGGAAAATAGCAGCACTACAAATAACCAGCGTACCTTTGTACTGTGTATGTGTGCCTCTGTTTTTAAAGTTTAGCGTTACTTTAGGGACTCGTTTTAACAAGTCCAAGCACCATTTACCAGTTAGCTCCGTTCGCTCCTTTAGCTCCATTAGTTGCGTTCGTTCCTTTAGCTCCGTTAGTTGCGTTAGCTCCTTTAGCGCTGTTGGCTGCGTTAGCTCCTTTAGCTCCGTTAGCTGCATTTGCTCTGTTAGCTCCTAGCTGTCTGGAGCCAGAGTCTATTTTTAACGTTTAGCGTTACTTGCGTTACTGTTTCCATTATTGTACGTTAGCGTTGACGCACGACACGAAGAAAACAGGTTTACCAGGCAGTCCAGGCACCGTTTAGCTGTGGTCGCTCCTTTAGCGCTGATAGCGCACCTACAGTCGAACTGGAGCGGTCTGTTTATTAAACAGTACCGCGTATGCTGCGTATGTGTACCTCTGTTTTTAAAGTTCGGCCTTACTTTAGAGAATCTTTTTAACAAATCGGGGTTAGGGTAAAGGGTTAACATGGCGTCACGCGCGTCTTTTTCCCCGTCAGTCGCCATGGAAACGCGTCATGCGTTAACATTAACTCACGACACAGAGAAGACGCGTGTGACATCATGTTTACGTGCCGCAGCACCGGTGTCCAGGCGCCGCTTACTACCAGTTAGCTCCATTAGCTCCTTTAGCGCCGCTAGCGTGCCTACAGTCGAATTGGAGTGGTCTGCTGCGTATGCGTGCCTCTGTTTTCAAAGGTTGGCGTTTCTTTAGAGACTCATTTTAACAATCGGGAGTCACGTAAACAACCGCCGTTAACACGCTAACGTGCCTTAGCACGCTAACGTGCCTTAGCACTAATTGTTATCCAATTTTACCAGGGCAACGGGCTGAGAGCGTGATGTGCACTCATAATAAAGATAGAGTGATTGAGAAGCGCTAAGTAGCTGCAAAAGGCCAAAGAGCAGAGAGGAAACAGCAATGAAACTCTGACACGATCAGCCAGAGTTTGGCAGTGAAACTCGTTTGCATATTTAAAACAGAAACCCTGAGCGCTGGTTTCCTCCTCCCTGCAGCAAACAGAGACGTTTCACCCAAAACAAAAACATGAGTTCCTCTTCACACCGAGAGAGAGAGGAGGGAAAAACAAGTTCAGGCTGTTTTCAGTGCAAATGTCTTTTGGGGACGACCCTTTTTTAAAAAAAAAATTATTATTGGCTCGTTTTCACCTCTTTCGACAGCCAGAGGTTTATTATGGGATATTGTGTGTCTGCCCTTTAACTCTGAATGTGCACTAATTGTGACTCAAATCCTCCAAAATAAGACTAAGTGAAAACAGCCGGCGGCTGCTGAGCGATAGATACAACTGCAGGAGAACGACAGAATAAACAAACAGAAGAAACTCAGGAGGGGAAACACAGTATTAAAATGTTTTTATTATTATTATTATTATTATGAACTTAAGTTATGATGATAGTTTTGATTTTTTGAGATAACTTTCACTTTCCATATCTGGCTGTTATTCAACCGTTTACTGAGAAGCTGACGTCACAAAGTCTGAGTCCTGAAGTTCTGCCGTGATGACAAGTACGTTCTGCTTTCCAGTATCCATCCACCCATCCATCTGTCCATCCACCCATCCATCTGTCCATCCACCCATCCATCCATCCACCCATCCATCCATCCATCCACCACCCATCCATCCATCCACCTGTCCGTCCATCCACCCATCCATCCACCCACCCATCAATCCATCCATCCACCCATCCGTCCACCCATCCGTCCACCCATCCATCCATCCACCCATCCGTCCACCCATCCATCCTTCCACCCATCAATCCACCCATCCATCCATCCACCCATCCACCCGTCCATCCATCCATCCATCCACCCATCCATCCATTCACCCATCAATCCACCCACCCATCCATCCATCCGTCCATCCATCCGTCCGCCCATCCGTCCTTCCATCCACCCATCCATCCGTCCATCCATCCATCCATCCGTCCATCCACCCATCCGTCCATCCATCCATCCATCCACCCATCCATTCATCCATCCGTCCTTCCATCCATCCACCCATCCATCCACCCGTCCACCCATCCACCCATCCATCCAACCACCCACCCATCCATCCATCCATCCATTCATCCATCCATTCGTTCATCCATCCGTCCATCCGTCAAACCCTGGACAGATCGCCGGTCCATAGCTTTTGAATTTTCTAGATATCGCAAACGTTCCAGGAGTTTCGCTAACGAGAAGCACGGCGTGACGTCAGGATGGTAACGGAAGGCTGAAGCGCGACACGACAGACGGACAACGGCGGACATCTACGTGTCACTTCCTGTCCGTCACCTTCTCCTCTGTCCCTTTCACCACAACCTATCTAGGCGGATGATTCTTTGGGTGAATTCCAAATTCCTTGCTTAACCCTCGATTAAGGGCAAGTTTAAGGGCCACGTCGCCCTCAATATTTAGAATTTTTCCGAGACCACCCTTGGGAGCGAGGGCTACCCAGAATGCATTGCGTGCATTGAATCGCGCAAAGATTCAAAGAGGCTCGCGTGGCCAAAGCGACGCGTACGCGTTGTGAAAGGCCACCTGACGTCTTCACGATCGCAGCGAAAGGTGATGTTTATCACCGTAAATACAAATGATTGCAGAAATGTCAACGCGATCCATGACGGTGGAGCAGCAGCAGCAGCAGCAGCAGCAGCAGCAGCAGCAGCAGCGACTGCAATGCAGTGCATGAATGCAGACCTGATCAAAGTGGACACGTCGTACATGTACAGCATCTATATGTGTGTGTGTACAAAGACAATTTAAGCTTAAATTCTGCGTTGTAGCGTCTTATTTTGCTAATTCCTGCACAGGAAATGCTCACTTTTTTTTTAAATTTAATCTTTATTAATCGCTTGTCTTTTCCTGTTACTGCGCTTGTTCTGCACCAAAAGTACAAAGAAAATCCCTCGTACCTTCATTTCTACTTGATTCTGAATAGAGAAAAATAAGATTTCATTTAGACGTATGAAATATACGAGCAGGTAATTATAGAAAACTATGAGTAAAAAACAATTTTTTGTGTATATTTACTTCTTGTTAAAACGCAAGTAAATACTTACTTAAAAAATGTTTATGTTGTTATTTTATTATTTTTATTTGCTGGTTAAGGAATGCAGTGACTTCTCAGTGCAGTGCTGCAGGCAGCTTCAGGTTATTCTAAAGATGACTGGCGCCCTCTAGCTGTCACACGAATATGAACTGGAAATGTACTCGTATTAATCATCAGTTTTTTTCCTCACTCACTCTAAACTCAGTTAAACACATTTAATATGTTAGTTTTACAGATGTTGTCTTTTTTTAATGTCTCTCTGCTGAGGAAGACGCCGCGTCCTTCCTCCTCTTCCTCTTCCTCTTCCTCCTCTTCCTCCTGCAGCAGATGTTTTGCAGACGGCAGAGAAATCACCGTGAGCCATGAAGGACGTCACTGGAGGAAATCCATGTCATCTGCCTCGTCTTACACTTCATCATGAAGCTTAATAAGTCATGAAATCACCCGTTCACTGTCAGTGGGTCACAAAGGAGAGAATCATATCTGCCACAAAAAATACAAAACATTTACACATCTGACCCCGTTTTTCCTCGAGTTAAGATGAATATTTCTGTGTTTTTGACACATTTTTCCTTCATAAATGTTCCTTTTGTTTCCAGGTGAATTCACTGTGGTGTTGACTCTCGTCCACTGTTAAAAAAAACAGTAGGAGTCAAACCTTTGACCCTAAGACTGAACCTTATCACGAGTCAAACCTCAGACAAACACAATAAACCTAAGAATAGTGATTGTGTCACCAACTCCTTGTCCTTAAAGGGCAACGACACCAAAGTTTCATTTACTTTAAATGATTATTTACTGTATATTTACAACAGTTTGTTTTGGTTGTTTTTTTTAATCTAAAAATATTTTTACTTTTCTGAAGTAAACATACTTTTTACTTTAATAACAAATACATTTTCTATATTTTTTCTGACTGTTTTGATTAAGAACAAGTAAATATTTGGCCCGTTTCTCTAAATTAACGAGAATAATTTTCCACCAAATATGAAGTTCAGTTTTTCTGAACTAAACACGATTTTTATTTTTAATAACAAATACATTTGAACTCTGTAAATCTCGATTAACTTGATATTTTTCCCCCTTTGACATAAAAGTCAGCAGTTTTTCCCTGAATTTCTGGCGTAACTGTGATGTTTAAATATATTTATATATTCAGATTTCATTTAAAATGAGTTTAATATTCATACTTTTTCAGGTTTCTGACATCAAAATACATTTTATTTTAATAACAAACGCATACATTTTTTGTACTATTCTAACAGATGATTGTCAGAAGTGTGAGATTGTGAGAGTGTGTGTCCGTGAAGGCAGCACGTGATTCATTATTATTTAAGTATTTGTTTGATATTTATTTGTTTATTTTATTTAATGATGTGTTTTTTTTACATATAAAAAAGATTGTGCACATTTTTGGATTTTCAGACCTTAATATCTTAATATTTGATTTCTAAACCGTTTGGTTTTATGTGTTGATTCTCTGTGTCGCCAGTAGGAGGAGTTGCTGAATTTGCCAAAATATGAATTGAAAGATTTTTCCGTAAATTTGCAAATCTGGTGTCAGAACAAGAAGTTCTCACATTTAGTTTTACAAGTGTATTTGTATTTGTGACAGTAGTAGAATAAGTAGAATAGCTTTAGTATAGTCGGTGTGTGAATGATCGATAATCATTATTATTTAATTTAATTTATTTTATTTTATTTTATTTTATTAAATTAAATTAAATTAAATTAAATTAAATTAAATTAAATTAAATTAAATTAATTTAATTTGATTTAATTCATTTCATTTCATTTCATTTCATTTCATTTCATTTCATTAATTTATAATAATTTATAATAATTTATTTAATTATTTTTGGCAGTAACAACAGGGCCCCAAATTCAAATTGTTACTTAGGGCCCCCCATGGAGGCTTGGGCCGGCCCTGATACAGAATGACGTGTGCCAGGGGGGCGGGGCCAGCACGCAGGTAATCGGTGCACAGGTGTGAACGTGAGTTTGTGGAGCTGCGGCTCGGAGTGTGGAGTTGTGCTCTCCGGTTTCTGGTGTGGTCCTCCCCGGTCTCCTCCTCTCCTATCCCCGGTCTGGTGTTGTCCTCTCCGATCTCCGGTCCCCGGTCTCTGGTGTGTTCCTCTCCGGTCCCCGGTCTCTGGTGTGTTCCTCTCCGGTCCCCGGTCTCTGGAGTGGTCCTCTCCGGTCCCCGGTCTCTGGAGTGGTCCTCTCTGGTCCCCGGTCCCCGGTCTCTGGTGCTGTCCTCTCCGGTCTCGGTGCTGTCCTCTCCGGTCTCGGTGCTGTCCTCTCCGGTCTCTGGTGCTGTTGGTGCTGTCCTCTCCGGTCTCTGGTGCTGTCCTCTCCGGTCTCTGGTGCTGTCCTCTCCGGTCCCTGGTGCTGTCCTCTCCGGTCTCTGGTGCTGTCCTCTCCGGTATGGCCCACCGCTGCGTGGGTAAATGCGCTCCGTTGTTCTTCCTCGCGCTCCTCTTTGACGCCGCCGGCCTCCTCGTGCTCCTGGTCGGGATCTTCGGGAACCTGCGGCTGGACGGCCGCTTCTACGGGGACTTCCTGATCTACACGGGCTCCGTGATCATCTTCCTCAGCCTGGTGTGGTGGGTGCTCTGGTACACCGGCAACGTGCAGCTGTACGCGCGGGAGGAGCGCGCGGGGAGCCCGGACCTGAGCTTTACGCACTGGGCCAGGAAACTGTCCGAGAGGCTGTCCGGAGGAGGAGGAGGAGAGAAGATGAAGATGAAGATGCAGCACGAGCACGAGGAGAAGAACGTGGGCAACGCGAAGGCGCTGAACGGGACTGTGCGCGCGTCCGCGCCGGCCAAGATCACCTGGGAGGACGGTGGCACCGGAACCGGAGGAGGAACCGTGAACCGAGGCTTCGATGGAGGCAGCGAGAAGAACCTGGAGCTGGGAGAGCTGAGGAGTTCTGAGGTGAATCTGCAGACGGTGGAGAAAACAGAGAGGCTGTTGTGACCTGAGGTCAGTGACAACAACAACAACAACAAACAACAACACAAACAACACAATATATCGAGATTATCAAATCAATCAGGGCTTCAACTAACGATTATTGTCATGATTAATGGAGTTTTCTGAAGTAACAAAACTTATAAGACAAAAATAATATTAGTTTTTACACAAAAATTACAATAAAACTAATAAATAAGGAATAAATACACTAAAATAATATTCACTATTTAAGAAACTCAAACACCAAACTTTGATCTTTGATCTATTTCTGTTGATATTGATGGATTAACTCTGTGGTTAAACCAATATACGATTGTTTCGTCCGTAAAATGTCAAAACTTCAAATATTTAACAGAAATAGAGCAAAATAAAACATAGAACGTGAAATCAAAGAACTTTTAAACTCACACTTGATCAAACTACTGTCTTTAAAGTGTTTTTCTCAGGGATTAAACCCTTTACAACTTTGGTAAATCGCTGCAGGAATAATCCACAACTCCTTATATGAACGTCCTGGGGGCGTGGTTTATATGTGTTTATGTGTTTATATGTGTTTATGTGTTTATATGTGTTTATGTGTTTTATATGTCACATCTTCAGGCTTTAAAACATGTTTTTGAGTCAAAGTTAGGATTAGTTTTATATTGAAGGAGTGATAATTGTGTGTATTTATATAAATGTGTATATATGTGTGTGTGTGTATATATGTATATGTGTTTATATATATGTATATATGTGTGTGTATATGTGTATGTGTATATATATGTGTATATATGTATATATATGTATGTGTATATATGTATGTATGTATATATATATATATATATATGTGTGTATATATATACTGTATGTGTACATATACGTGTATATATATGTATATGTGTATATATATGTATATGTGTACATATGTATATGTGTACATATGTGTATATATATATATATATATATGTGTGTACATATATGTGTATATATGTATGTGTGTACATATGTGTATATATGTATGTGTGTACATATGTGTATATATGTATGTGTGTACATATATGTGTATATATATATGTATATTTGTGCATATATATATGTATATATGTGTGTATATATTTATGTATATATGTGTGCATATGTGTATATATTTGTGTTTATATATGTGTATATGTATATGTGTATATATATATAAAGTGAAGAAGAATAACATTTAAACTGCAGGTGATTTGACAAAATGCAAATATTAGCTAATCTGTACTATTAGCTAACATTTATCAGCTGAAATTTGACACTTTTTAACCACAATATCTGACAAAATTAGAGATTTTTACCCCAAAAATGTCATTTTTTCTGTTTTTTTTATCAATAGAAAAATTACACAATTGATTAATTTAACCCTGAGAAGAAAAAATCTGGCATATTCTTTTTTAAAAATGTGTGTTTATATTTTTCTTGTCATGAGTGACTGTGCAGTTTTTAAAAAAGTTTGAGTTTTCACCGTCACACACACACACACACACACACACACACACACACAGACACACACACACACGTGTGTATCATCATCATCATCGGCCGCCGCCCACTGACAACAGTCATAAATATATTTAAACAAAAGCATGTACGAACAGAAAGATTCAAGTGTTTAACAAACAAGAGTTTCTCAACACACACACACACCCACACACACACACGTTGTGTAACACGTTATAAACCATGATTGTGTTGTCAGTTTAGCGCTGAGTTCAGACTGAGGAGGTTTTTTAAACACTCAGGAAAAAGAAAATGAGGATTATTTTCAGATTTTTGAAAATAATTTTCTTGATTAAAATCTCAGATACACAGCGTTTCATCAAAACCTCAACGTTATCATTTCGTTCAATGAAAAAAAAGTCAGAGATTAAAGTCAGAACATTGTCTCTTAATCTGTAAAATCAGAATTTAATCTCAAAAGTATTACCTTCTTTTTTCCTGAGATTAAAGTCGTAATTCCGAATTTTCAGCAAAAAAGTCATAATGTGAAGAAAATAAATGGAATTCTGGGGGAAAAGTCTTATAAAAACTCTATTCATCTATAAAATTAGATTTTAATATCGGAACTCTTTTTCAGAATTTTGACTTTTTTCAGAATTCTGAGAATAAAATATTAATCAAATTAATTATATTATATTAATGCCAAATTTTAAATATTAATCAATAAAGTCAATATTTGTACTTTTTCCATGAGAAAAAAATAACCTCAGAATTCTGTGATTAAAGTCACAATTCTGACTTTTTTCCCCCTCAGAGTTCAGCAAAAAAGTCTGAATTTTGACTTTAATCTCTGAGAATTTCTGAATTCTGAGAAAAATTACAGGAAAAAAAAAACCAGAATGTAACCTATTAATCTAAAAGTCAAAATTCGCAGATGAAATTTGATATTTTCTGAGAATTTAAAGGGAAAAAAGTCAGAATTGACAAATTGAACAATATTCACACATGGCCCTAATCCTCTTCCGTAGTTATACGGAGCAAATAAACCAGATAATATTAACATGTAAAAACTGAAAAAATGATCTAATTATCGAAATAGTTGCTAATAAATTAACTTCTTATCGATGAATAATTCTTATTATTTTTTTAAGACGTTTTCTAGAAAACACGAGTTTGAGATTTCGGACGTTTTTTGATGGACATTTTTCCGGGTTTTCTGTCGTGGTTTTATTTTTTCTTCAGATTAATTTCAATAATAACAAACGGGTGAATCCATGAAGTGAGAAACACAACAAACCACAGATGAACAAACAACAACAACAACAGTGTTAATAATCAAAAGCTTGCCGAGATTAAAATCTGATTTTATTGATGAATAGAGTTTTTTTATAAGACTTTTCCCCCAGAATTCCATTTATTTTCTCCACATTATGACTTTTTTGCTGAAAATTCAGAATTACGACTTTAATCTCAGGAAAAAAGGTAAAACTTCTGAGATTAAATTAGGATTTTACAGATTAACATTTAAGGTGTTTTTTTGTTGCTCTCAAGGAGAATTCTGCAAATATCACTTTGTTATTTATACTCTTCTTCTTCTTCTTAGGTGAACTCCATCTTTGTGGAGTTGAAGGATCATCTCTGCTGCTTCTTCTTCTTCTTTAACACAAAAACAGACTGAAAAACCTTTAACTTTATGAACTTAAGTCACTTTTGTTTTTCTATCAAACGGCACTGAAACGGTTTGTTAATCAGGGAAAAGACACACACACACACACAGTGTTTTTACTGTGTCTTCAGATTTGTATATAGCAAAGATTATGTGTATATTTTATATGTGCGATTGTTTTTATTTTGTTTCCGTCACATATGTAAATTATTTTTCTCGGGGGAATAAAGTTTACATGTTTACACTTTATTTTTTGACGTCAGCTGCTTCGGTCGACAGCGTCTTAAGAACGCATTTGCCGCTTTATGTCGTCGTTAAATCGGCTTTTCCAACATGAAACTGAAGTCTGTCGACACCAAACCCCATAGAGAAAATCATCGTTTTTAGCTCTCGCGCAGACAGGGAGCTGCTGGGCTGCTGCTGGTCCTCTGCTGCCTCGTGTGGTCACTTTGTGTCACTGAGGTGAATCTGAACAAAGAATTTTAAAAGCCGAATTCACATAATAAGACATTTGAAGTTAGTGACGGAGGCAGAAGTGGATCAACGACTCCTGTGAACTCCTGCGTCTCTGTGATGTAAAAATCGCTGATTTTATCTATGGGGTTTGGTGTGGGAGAGTGAGTGGTTTACAAACTTCAGTTTAAAGCATATTCTGAAGATATTTTAGACTTAAGCTGATGTGGATTTTTATTAAGTGAGTAATTTAAGTGATAATTAAAAAAAAAAAAAAAATTCACTCTCCCACACCAAACCCCATAGAGAAAATCAGCTATTTTAGCTCACAGGGACACAGGAGCTGCTGGTCTGCTGCTGGTCTACTACTGCCTCGTGTGGTCACTTTGTGTCACTGAGGTGAATCTGAACAAAGAATTTCAGATGCCGAATTCACATAATAAGACATTTGAAGTTAGTGACGGAGGCAGCAGTGGATCAACAACTCCTGTGAACTCCTGTGTCTCCGTGATGTTAAAATAGCTGATTTTCTCTATGGGGTTTGGTGCAGGGAGAGTGAGTGTGTTTACAAACTGCAAGTTTCCTGTCATAAAAAAGTTGCGTAAAGGTGAAATTAAGCATAATTCTTAAGGTGGTGATTGTGTTGATTATATTAAATTAGCCTTTTTTTTTCCTGTAAAATCTGAACGCTAATGTGTGCTAAAGTCGCTTTGGACGTTGGAGCATCTTCTCAGATGAGACTACAAACCCTGGCCTTGAAGGAAACGTTGTTCCTCCTCCTCCTCCTCCTCCTCCTCCTCCTCCTCCTCCTCCTCCTGTCAGTCAGAGTCATGAGAGGTGAGGAATGTCTTATCTGACTGTTTAAACTCTTCCTCGTCGTCACTTCTCTCACACTGCACGAGCAGCGCTCAGGAAGGACGAAGTGTTTCCTCGCAACAGCGACGCGTGGATAAACCGGTAAAACTGAAGAACCGTTCCAAACTTCCCTCGCCCGCCCGCACCCGGCTGCCATGGATTTCTTCGCCCGTCTCGGCCGCTGCCTGCTCTTCTTCTTCCTCGCCGTGGTCTTGGACGTCGCGGGCCTCCTGCTCTTCTTCATCGGGGTCTTCGCTCCCCTCAGCTTCTGGGATTTCTTCGTCTTCTCGGGGCCGCTGCTCATCTTCCTCAGCCTGTTCTTCTGGATCTTCTGGTACCTGGGGAATCTGGATGTGCCGCCGCAGGAGTCCGAACCCGTGTGAGCAGCGTTGTCCCGGATACGTTTGGGCTGGAAGGATCTTCAGGATCGTTTTCTTTCTTCTTGATTTCATTGAAGGACGATTTCACCACGGAAATAACATGGAATATGACAATGGAAGCACAAACTTGGACCTTTTAATCCGAAGAGACATTTGTGCGCTAAACAGACTTCAGGTTGGATTTGAAGAAACATTCGTGGAACGATTAAAGAAGATTGTTCTGCGACATTTAATCGATTTTCTTTTCTGATTTTAGCTCCTGGTTCCTTTTCCTGGTTCAGTGAGAGTGAGTAAATCTAAATATTTGACGACATAATCACATCGAGAGGGGGGGGGGGGAAGTACATAAACTGCTGTAAATGAGGAAAAAACACAGCGGTCTGAGAATGGAGCCTTGAGGAACGCCACACATGTTTTATAACCAAAGGAAACATCCGCGGAACGATTAAAGATGATTGTTCTGCAACATTTAAATCGATTTTCTTTTCTGATTTTAGCTCCTGGTTCCTTTTCCTGGTTCAATGAAAGTAAAGTCAACATATTTTGTGAGTAAAACTAAATATTTGACGACATAATCACATCGAGAGGGGGGGGGGGAAGTACATAAACTGCTGTAAATGAGGAAAAAACACAGCGGGCTGAGAATGGAGCCTTGAGGAACGCCACACATGTTTTATAACCAAAGGAAACATCCGCGGAACGATTAAAGATGATTGTTCTGCAACATTTAAATCGATTTTCTTTTCTGATTTTAGCTCCTGGTTCCTTTTCCTGGTTCAATGAAAGTAAAGTCAACATATTTTGTGAGTAAAACTAAATATTTGACGACGTAATCACATCGAGAGGGGGGAAAAAAGTACACAAACTGCTGTAAATGGGGAAAAAACAGAGCGGGCCGAGAATGGAGCCTTGAGGAACGCCACAACATGTACATTTACACTTAATTTCACAAGTTCTGGTTCCCTTTGCTGCTTCAGTGAAAGTCAAGTCAACATATTTTGTGAGTAGAACAAAGAAATTTACATAAACTGCTGTAAATTAGGAAAAAAATAATGGGCCAAGAATGGAGCCTTGAGGAACGCCGCACATGTTTTATGACCAAAAGAAACATCCATGGAACGATTAAAGAAGATTGTTATGCGACATTTAAACCGATTTTCTTTTCTGATTTTAGCTCCTGGTTCCTTTTCCTGGTTCAGTGAAAGTAAAGTGAACATATTTTGTGAGTAAAACTAAATATTTGACGACATAATCACATCGAGAGGGGGGAAAAAATATACATAAACTGCTGTTAATGAGGAAAAAACACAGCGGGCCGAGAATGGAGCCTTGAGGAACGCCACAACATTTTAATGCTCAACAGACTCAGGGATGGATTTGAAGAAACTTTTGTGGTTTTCTGATTTTAGCTTCTTAATTTTACAAGTTCTGGTTCCTTTTGCGGCTTCAGTGAAAGTAGAGTGAACATATTTTGTGAGTAAAACTAAATATTTGACGATATAATCACATTGAGAGGGGGAAAAAGTACATAAACTGCTGTAAATACATAATAAACACAGCGGGCCGAGAATGGAGCCTTGAGGAACGCCACAACGTTTTTCACCATTTAGGCAGTTTTTAAGTTGCACTCCCAGAAAACATTCAAGTATTGTATTTAAATTTGATTTAATCATTTAATTTGCTATGTAAATTGTATTCAATTATGAAATAATAATATCACTACTGAAGTAAAGTGAAAATGTGACAATAAAAGTGCAAACATGGAACTTTGATGTGAAAAAAATATATATATATTTATGCTCAACAGACTCTAGGATGGATTTGAAGAAACTTTTGTGAAAATGAAGTGAAAAAACATTGAATTAATGACTAAATTGTGTAAAAGTGTTCATGTTTTCTGATTTTAGCTTCTTAATTTCACAAGTTCTGGTTCCTTTTGCTGCTTCTGTGAAAGTCAAGTGAACATATTTTGTGAGTAAAACAATTTTTTTTTACATAAACTGCTGTAAATTAGGGAAAAAAAACAACGGGCCGAGAATGGAGCCTTGAGGAACGCCACAACGTTTTTCACCATTTAGGCAGTTTTTAAGTTTTATAAACATGTTTTATAACTAAAAACAACTGTCCTATAAATCTGTGTTAAATCATTCAATGAATTGTATTTAAATGAAATTAATTATGTTGTCATATTTTCTATATGAATTGTATTAAAATATGAAATAATCATATGTTTATGGATATTTTTTTTTAACTCCGAACAGCTTTAATAGGTTGATTTTAAGTCCGAGAAGAGAATTCCGAGCAGTTTTTCACACATAAATCATGTTTTAGGTTCATTACAAAGAAAATGTTAGAGTTTGCGTTTGTTTTCAAGTTTGACGTCTTTTTTTTAAAAAAGATGATTCACTCTGAATCCCATTTTCACAGCGTTTGCATCAGAATGACTCAGTCGCTGCCTCTCCTGCTCTCAGTCCTTCCTTTGTTTTTATTGATTTCCCTGCGTCTTCCATTGTTCCCGATCACTCTCTGTGCTCCTACTCCTGTTGTGAAATCCGAGTATTGGTCGCTCAACCCATTCACCACAAACCAGTCAAACTGGGTCACTGCAGGCTGCTCTCGTTTCACAGCACTGAGGGGAAAAACTTCCCCCCGTTTATGAAACACGATCAGAAATTTTTATAGAAAGTTATATCAAATGAAATCGGGGCGGCAGTGAAGGCAGTGAGGGCGCGGAGTCTGTTTGCACAGATTTGGCTGTAATATTATGTGCAGCGAGGTATGCGGCGCGACTCGTTTCCTGTGTAACCGAAGAGGCCACGCCTCTATTTACTCACTGATCTCTTGATCTTTATGTTTCCAAACGATCAGAGAAAAACAAGACAATGGAGAAAACAGAGAGATTTCAAACCATAATAATTAAAGAGGGCAATCGGAGTGCAAATATGTGCCCACAGGAGTAAAATACTGACAGTCTGTTATCGTTTATCTAATAAGAGACAAATATAAACACCATTATAATAGAGAAATTAAAAAAAAACAAAGTAAATACTCTTTCCCAGTAAGATTCATGAATAAATCTTAATATTAAACAGCATAATGTTATTTATGTAAATTGTAAATTGCTCATTAGTTGCATTAAAACAATAGCGGCCCCAGAATAGAGCGCCACCCAAGACAAAACAATTAGTTGTACATTCCCCGGAAAAAAAATACTTACATTTCTTGTCGATGATCAACTTTACTTAATATAAATTTCCAAAACCACGTCAATATTTGTTATCTACAAAGAATCATACGTAAATGATATCGTATGTGTTGAAAAACGGCTAAAAAATCGAGAGAGATAGTGGTCCGAGTATAGAGCCTTGAGGAACGCCACACTGTAAAATAAACGTCTCTCTGTTGTAAATGTGTTTTTTTTATTCATGTGCAGAATTCTGTAATCTATATTTCTACATGTTTTATTCATGAAATATTGTGACTTACAATATGAAAGCTTTTGAAATTCCGAATATTAGTACGTAAAATAGCAGATCCGTGCTATTTCCATGACGACTGAACGGAAAAAGACGCGCGTCACGTCATGTTTACGTCACTCCAGATTGTTAAAATGAGTCTCTAAAGTAACGATAAACTTTAAAAGTCGAGTTTTTATTTACTTTTATTATTGCCGTGTGTCGGCCATCTTGGAATTTGACATTTCTGACTTGAGGGGCGTGTTCTAGATGAAGGAACGCCCCCTCAGCGCGTACATTCTGACTTCCAATTAATACTGGGGAACGCCTACAAGTAAAAAAGATTAAACGTGACTCCAGACTCATTTTTAATTAAGACGAAAAATATTTTTGAAATTTTGAAACCAAAACATTTGTTGCTACATTTTATTAAGAAAAACAGCCCAGCTATCGCAGTTATTTGAGGGAAACAAAACATTTTCCGGTTATTTTGAAAAAAAATGTAATGTAAACATACATGTCCGTATAATCTCTGTGACAGGGCCGTTTCTAGCTGTTTGGGGGCCCTATGCGAGTCACTATTTGGGGGCCCCTATTTTTTAGAGATAGGGTAGAGATTCCTAACTTTTTCTGATTACCCCACAAACACTTACATGCTTTGCAAATATATGCATAATGAATGCATCCAGTACATGCAAATAAAGACAGGTACTTTTAATTCTCAAAAATATAATAAAATATGAGTCTGAACTTTCAGTTTGGGGGCCCCTGGTGGCTGTGGGGCCCTATGCAGCTGCATAGTCCGCATATAGCAAGAAACGGCTCTGCTCTGTGGAATGTAAACATATTTACTATTTAATAACATATTTATCTTGTTTGTTTGGTTGTTTTGACCCATTTATCATAGATTTTAAAATGAGGTATCACTCCTCGTAAATGTCGAGGGTCGACGTGTTTGGAAACGCGTGAACCGTTCATCACTAATTCATCCTCACGCTCTTTAAATCTCCAGGTGAATTCGTCTGCGCTCGTCGACGGTGTCACGATCGCTCCGGCTTGTTTTGTGAGGCTTCGGTTTCCAACCTCACACCTAATGTGTGTGTCTTTCCGTTACCTGGAGCCACACACACACACACACACACACACACACACACACACACACACACACACACACACACAGAGGTGTCCTGGGTCAGGTGAACATGACACTCTTTGACTCAGCGTCGTGGTGACAAAGGCGACACGGATTAAGTTCAGTGCAACGTTTGGTTGTTTGTCTGATCCGTCAGTAATTCACACACACGCACACACACACACACACATTCTTGTACTTGCTGCATACTGAGGATCAGGTAAAAGTGCTGACAAAGTGAGGACCAGCTCTTACACTTTATAAATCAACACAATTACAAATATCTACTTCATGAATGACATTTATAAAGAACTACTGGGTGCAGTACCATAAAATGTCTGCAGGTGGAGCCCCAGAGCAAAAATTGTGTGAAACACCTGGGCTGGAAAACAGGTTTTTGTATCATATTGAGGAGCTCTGTTGAAAACAGAGTATAGCATGTTTACAACCTGAGGAAGTGATTTGAAAGAAAACAAAGTGAGGACCGGGCGAAATGTCCTCACTTTGTAAAAATGACCTCACTTTGTTGGTTAAAAACCCTCACTGGTCCTCAGTATGCTGCAAGTACAAGAACACACACACACACACTGGTGGTGATGCGTTCACTGTGATGCTATTTCAGGAAGGAGGAAATATGGCTGCAAGAGGCATGTTGGCAGAAATAACTACTACATTAAAACCTTATGGTCTAAAAAGTGGTAAATAACCTTTAAGAAGCACTCCAAAATTGTTTTATTTACAACTAGACTGATTTAACGACAGAAGTGCAATTTGCGGTAAAAGTAGCAGTTTTTGTTCGTACAGTGGCAGCCATCTTGGAATCCCAAGTCAGGGCTTGGTGAGTTTGCTTCGAGGAACCTCGGAAATTCCCGAGATTTGGAAAGACTTCAAATGGAACACAGCAAAACAACGCTATTTATTTGACTGTTTAAATGCACTTGTGTTGAACACGATGTTTGTGTGAGCGAAATACCGCATAGATTGTTGCTAACAGTGGCTAACAGTCGCTAAATGTGTGGCTAACAGTGGCTAACAATTGCTAAATGTGTAGCTAACAGTGACTAACAGTGGCTAAAATTGGCTAAGAGTGACGAACAGTTGATTAAATGCACTTCTGTTGAACACATTGCTACGACCGAGCGAAATACCGCGTAGATCGTTGTTATTGACTAGTGTTGCTAACAGTGGCTAACAGTGACTAACTAACAGTGGCTAACAGTGACTAACTAACAGTGACTAACTAACAGTGGCTAACAGTAACTAACAGTGATACTAACAGTAGCTAACACTTGCTAAATGTGTGGCTAATAGTGACACTAACAATGACTAACAGTGGCAAAAATTTGCTAACAGTGATACTAACAGTGGCTAACACTTGCTAAATGTGTGGCTAACAGTGACACTAACAATGACTAACAGTGGCAAAAATTTGCTAACAGTGATACTAACAGTAGCTAACAGTTGCTAAATGTGTGGCTAACAGTGACACTAACAATGACTAACGGTGGCTAACCTGAGTTAAAATTTATTTCTTTTAGTTCTTTGTTATTTCTAATAAAATAATTAGTAATCTTAGTAAATACATGCGTCTTCATCGGAGTGAAAAGGTAAAAGTACAGTTACTGCGCTTTGTTACCGTGGTGACGGTGATGGATTGTGTTAAATTAGCTCCTCCCTTTAACGGTCGTATTGATCCCCAGTATCTGCTCCAGTGAATGTGACAGGTTCATTAGCACAGAGTTAATGAGGCCAACTGACCCCAGAGCTGTTCAAATACACCTTTAATTCAATGGTTTTTTTTATTTAAGATACAGTTTTAAGCCTCACACGTGTATACATTTCATTTTTAATGGTTTATTTCATGTGTTTTTCTACTAATTCCTTTGTTTCATGCCAAAATACAAAATTCAACAAATGTAACATTACTATTTTTAAAGTAGACGTGACAATAAATACATTTAAGGCTCCTATAATTGTTTTAAGATTAACATTATATTCAATTTTATTGATCCCAAACTGGGGAAAATCACTTTTTTAATCATGACTGATTTTTCCAGGAAACACCTCAGTCTCATGTTTATTTAAACGTTTGCAGAAACCCTCAACAAACAGGTTTAAAAAATATATTAATGTATACAAATGATGAGGCTGCAGTATAATAAAACACCAGCAGGGGGCAGCACTGCACTGAGGTTTCACTGCAGTTCAGGGCACATCATGAAAAAACTATAGAGATATCTACTAATATTAACGTTAATAAAAATGAGAATAAGAAAAGAGTAAAGAGAAAATTCAATATTTTTAATTTTCATGAATTTTTGAAATTCTTGAAATGATCCATTTGCCCTGATGCACTTTGACAGTGAGCTGACTTTCTTCTCAAAAACAAAAAGTATCTCGGAATGACTTGAAATTTACCATCATACTAGTCGGCATAACCCTGAACAAGAATCCATTGAAAATATTTGCAAATCTCTTAAGGAATAATTTATATGAATTTTTTAAATTCTTGAAATGATCCATTTGCCCTGATGCACTTTGACAGTGAGCTGACTTTCTTCACAAAAACAAAAAGTATCTCGGAATAATTTGAAATTTACCATCATAATAGTCGGCATCGCCCTGAACATGGATCCGTTGAAAATATTTGCAAACCTCTTAAGGAATGATTTTTATGAATTTTTGAAATACAGAAAATGATCCATTTGCCCTGATGCACTTTGACACTGAGCTGTCTTTCTTCAAAAAACATTTGCTTTGTGCCTAATGAGTTTGCACAGTGTTTGTATAATGTTAGCCTTTACGGTCCTTATCGTGCATTACCATAACTGAAAAATTTTCTTCAGCTCCCTTTATAGGAATACATACTTCGTATGGGCACTGCACTAGTATTATATAAGTTACATTTATTATGTGTATTGATTTATATTCTCTAACATATTATTTTAGCCAATCAATATCAATAATGTGGACTTCACTGCTGCAGGTGAACAGCAGTGATTTATCATGCAGAGCGCTCCCAGCGGCCTGCTACTGAACTGCAGCCAGTGAACGCACTCAGCTGCACCTAAAACACGGAGCGTGGATCTGGATTCATGTTATGACTTTTGCACCACACTTGTGTTTATAATGATTATAAAGTAATTTTCTCCATGTATTTATTTCAATTTTAACTAAATTTGAAGGCTCTAACAGTGTTTATTACTGTTTATTTTGTTGTTTCCTTCATCTTAGTGATTATATATGAATTTTTAGATGAGATGAGATGAGATTAGAATTTATTGATCCAAAACTGGGGGAAATTCACTTGTTACAGCTGCAAAAGAAAAAAGGTCAGAGGTCAACGAGTATGAACAGAATACACTTTATTATAAAAACAAGAATTTGAAATAAAAGAGAAGATATTTCAAAACATATTAAATCATATATAATATATATTTATTTACTTTACTATAAGAAGTGTGTTTTTCTGTCTGGGTTTTAATTAAGAAATAATCTGTGAAGTAGCAAAAAAATAAAGCAACAATCAAAGAAAGGATAATAATAATAATAATAGTAATGAAAAAAATCAATTTTGTTCTAATAAATTATTTACAGTACATTTTAGTACAAAATTAACACTAAAAGATAGTAAACTGTCCTTGAGTTAAGATGAGTTTTGTCATACGATCATAAACAACAATATTTCTAAAGAAGCAACGTACATTTTTAAGGTGGGTTGAGTTAAATGTTGTGTTTAACGCTGTTTTCCACTGACCAAAACAATCATTAATGCAGTATTTAACAGCCTGTAATGTGATATTTGTTTACATCTTCACCATCCGGTTCCTCCTCCATGAAACTCCGCTCCGGTTCTTCCGTCTCTCCACTCATCTGCGTGTCACTCAGCCTGCGCCGCAACCGAACGCCATTTTCTTACCAATGTTTGTTGTCATTGGTAAACAACACACATCTGCCTTCCCCGGCCGGCTTCCTATTGGCTGCCGCGGTTGTCAGTGACGGCACTTCCGCCCGTTTGTCCGTTCCTCATTGGCCGACGCCGCTCTTTCTCTTGTTTTGCCCCGCCCTCCCCTCTGCTTCACGGCGGTGGTGGGTCGGAGGAGCCGCTGTGTCCCCGGTCTGGCACGTTCCTAGCCACATTCTCCACGGTGCTAAATTTGATCCCCATTTCCCCCCCCAAGAAAAACAAAAAAAAACTAAAAAAATAATAATCACTCCCCCCGTCGCAAACTCCCCGCAGCCGCTTTTTACGTTCGCGCTTCCCACAGAAACACACAGATCTCCGGCAGAAGATGGCGGTTGTAAGCGGGATGTCGGGGTCGGCGGTAGCCCGGCTAGAGGGCCGAGAATTCGAATACCTGATGAAGAAAAGGTCGGTGACCATCGGCCGGAACTCCTCGCAGGGCTCGGTGGACGTCAGCATGGGACACTCCAGCTTCATCTCGCGGCGGCACCTCGAGATATTCACCGCCGGGGAGGACGGCACCGGCACCGGAGAATTCTACCTCCGATGTCTGGGGAAAAACGGGGTGTTTGTTGATGGGGTGTTCCAGAGAAGAGGGGCTCCACCTCTCCAGCTTCCACGAATGTAAGACTCATTTATGACCCGTTTGTTTAGAACCATAAACCCGGGCAGGAGCAAACTAAACAAACATTTGCGGGTTTACGGCTCCGTGTGTTATTGTTTTGTTCGCCCGCAGCGGTGATGCACGTGTTGAGCACTAAAGCAACATCAAGCCTTCGATAACATTACGCTTAATCTCACCCGCAGATTAGCTACTTTATCACTTCTCCTTCCCGTAAAGATCGGATAAAACACAATTCAACACAAACCACGACTTAATCTTAACCTTTGGCGTGTTGTGGTTTATTCGGTTTACAGAGAACACGTCAGTGATACACGGAACAGTCAAAGTCGAGCTAAGAATGCATTGTGTAGAACGTATAAGCAATGTTTTTACACGTTCAAACTAAGTGGTTTATAATAAGAAAAATACTATTAATGTGTGTGATGTGTGCCGAATTGCACAGTTGTCGCTTTATGATCGAGAGCAGTGTAAACATGTGGCGTCTACTGTTTGTATTTCCGGGTAACTTGATGACTAACTTAAAAATGACTCGCACTGTAATGGGGGATTTGTTTAGCGATGAATGACTTATTGTATTCCGGGCTTTCACGCTCTCATCTGTGCAGCAAACACACGTGAGGAGGTGACAAACACATGTGCTGTGTGTGCTTTTATTTACTCATCACACCGGTGATGAATAGTCGTTATGTAATTGATACAAGGGAATAATTCACATTGCATCAGCAGCTAAGGTTAGCCCTGTTTACCCCCATGAACCACATGTTTACTCTGGCCAGTTTGTGTGTGTTTTTTTTTTTCTGTGTCCAGACACATTTTACATTTTTGTCACCCTCCTCCTCAATAGTGGTGATCCCTTTAATGCACGAGCAGCTGCTTCCACATATACTGGTTTAATATTAAATTAGACGTGATGGGTATGATCTGTTACGTAATGGACATGGTGGACGTCCATTTTTAAACCGTGTTGCTGAATCTCAGCTCTCATCGCTGGGCTTCACTTAGACCTTGGCCCGACTGTTGCCAGGCAGGAAGCTTATCTGGACACTGGCGCTGTCATAAACACCCTGGGTTGTATGTGTTTCCCGTTCATTTTAGTTATATATAGTTATAAATGTAGACGATTATGCAGTGATTTTCAAAATATGTTAAAATGTACAGTGTAGACATTCATTTGTTATTAGTCGTAGAGTTTAAGTAAAGTTTTCCATGGGTCAAATATTGAGCAACAACATTAACAATGTCTGTAAATACGTGTGCAAAAGAGGAAATAATGGCGTTGTCGTTTAACTTTCCCCCAATATTTGAACGTGAGCAGCCAATGGGCGATAATTCATGCCTATTTTTCGCCATATTAGGTTTTTAGCAACATTTATCAAGTTTCTAAGAACAAAGATAAAGTTGTAGTTATATTTAGCTGATTTAAAAGAAATTATGTCGATTATAAGGGGGAAAAAATGGTATCGTCCTCGGTCGGACCAAAACAAACGACAGTAACAGTAGTAAATACTAAACTGTATTTGTGTCTCTGGTTCCCAGGTGTTGTTTCCGCTTCCCAAGCACAAGCATAAAGATCTCGTTCACAGCCCTGTCCAGTGAAAAGAAGGAGCCAAGGAACGTGCCGGAATCACCGGTCAAGCCCGTCCAGCCCCAAATCTCCCCGCTGACCATCAACATTCCTGACAACATCGCCCACCTCATGAGCCCACTGCCTTCACCCACTGGCACCCTCAGGTGAGAGAGAGAGAGAGAGAGCCCTCCAGCAGGTGGCGCTGTGCCTTATGACTCAGTTTTCATGCACTGATGTTTTCTGGTCAGGTCTCTTATTTCACGTTTTAAGTTCCGAGCAGATCGGTCAATGATCCGCGAAGTTACAGGGCTACTTCCTGTTTTTTTTTTAAATGGCTGACTTCCTGTTCAGGTTCATGTGCGCAGATGTGTTCAGGTTTGGTCGCTTATGTCACGTATAAAGTTTTGAGCACATTGGTCAATGATCGGCGAAGTTTCAGGGCTACTTCCTGCTGCGTGGTGGCCAAATAAAAAAAAAATGGCTGACTTCCTGTTCCGGTTCATGTGCGTAGACATGTCCAGGTTTGGTCGCGTATTTCACGTATGTATCTTTGATGCGTCTAGTACAAATTGACGTGTTTTTTTTTAAATGTACGTATGATTAATAGCGTTACTCGGACGAGTTTGTTTGTTTATGGAACATAAACTTTTATTCGTTTATTCGCCAAAAGGTGGACTCTGAATTCAAAATGGCCGACTTCCTGTTGAGTTGATGCCATGGTGCCGATAGACTTTTTTGTTCGTCTTGGGCTGTGACACGTTTCCACCAAGTTTCGTGAAATTTGGTGCAACTTAGTTTCAGCTTTGTTCTACCGGGTTCCACCTTTGGGGGTTGCCACTGAGCCGGAGCTAACATGGCTAACGGAGCTAACTGGTAAACGGCGCCTGGATTCTGGTGCCGCGGCACGTAAACATGAAGAGCATTAGATTTATTGTTTTACCAATTATTTTATTTTTTTTATTTTTTACAGCGCAGCAAACTCTTGTCCGTCAAGTCCGCGAGGGGCGGGGTTCTCCAGCTACAGGACGGGTCGTGCGTTGACCTCTGACCTTATCGGCGACAACTCGCAGTCGGAAAACGACAAGGAGGCGTCGGGTGAAGACAGCCCAAAGGTGAGCGTGAACAAACCAGAGACGGAAAACACGCCGACGTTAACCGTTGCGATGTTTTGATATTTATTTGTGCTTTTTTTACCCGCAGGACGACTCCAAACCTCCGTATTCGTACGCGCAGCTAATCGTCCAAGCAATCACCATGGCGCCGGATAAACAGCTCACACTCAACGGAATTTACACCCACATCACCAAGAACTACCCGTACTACAGAACAGCTGATAAAGGCTGGCAGGTCAGTGTCTGGTTACTGTCGCTAAAGTGAAAGAATGTAAGCATTGATAAAGCTCTACTCATAAATTATCCCCCCCAAAAAAATTCCAGTTAATTCCCATTGAATTACCAGGAATTTTCCCACCCCTTTGTAGCCCCAACTTATTATGGACAAATTTGTGAAATAATAATTAAAATGGGTAGACGATCACCCGAGTGTGTTCCCATTCAATTTCGGTAAGAATCGACCCAGTGATGACGTCACAAAACATCAAAAATCTTCAAGAAACACCATTGTTTTATAATGGACAAAACTGTCAAAACAACCTAAAATATCTTTGTCAAAAGTCATCCTATTCA
This sequence comes from Microchirus variegatus, assembly GCF_963457635.1. Taxonomy (NCBI): domain Eukaryota; kingdom Metazoa; phylum Chordata; class Actinopteri; order Pleuronectiformes; family Soleidae; genus Microchirus; species Microchirus variegatus. Next base: position 22,328,646 of record NC_139819.1, read on the forward strand.
AACGGAATTTGGTGTGTGTGTGCGGGATTAGACTCTCTACAAGCAAAGTATGTTTCATCCAGATCCGCTCCAGATTACAGATTTTGTGGCAATTTGAATATAGATTGGTTCAGCACCATTGAATAAGTTCACGTGTGTATCCCAGCGACATTTCAACAGATCGGAATACAATTTTTGTGGTGGTTAGATGACTGCCTGAGTATGTTCCCATTTAATTTTGGGAAGAATTGACCCAGTGATGACGTCACAAACGCGGATCAAATCTTCAAGGTGCCCATTCTTTTACAATGGGCAAAACTGAAAAACAAACTAACATATCTCTGTCAAAAGTCAACGTATTCAAACAGAATTTGGTGTGTGTGTGCGGTATTAGACTCTCTATAAACACAGTGAGTTTCATCCAGATCGGAACCAGATTACAGTTTTGGTGGCCATTTAAATTTCACAGTCCCATGTAATGGGGTAATAACTGTAAGGAGGTAAACTTCTGGATCAAAAATGTTTAGAAAACTAGTTTTCTTTTTTGATTTGCTTTCTGCTGTCGTAGAACTCGATCCGTCACAACCTGTCCCTGAACCGTTACTTCATCAAAGTGGCTCGCTCTCAGGAGGAGCCGGGCAAAGGCTCCTTCTGGAGGATCGACCCGTCCTCCGAGGGGAAGCTGATGGAGCAGGCCTTCAGGAAGCGCCGGCCCAGGGGCGTGCCATGCTTCAGGACACCTGTGGGAACTCTGTCCTCCAGGTAAACACTGGACACGCGTTTGTCCCGTGTCCACAAACACGTGGACAAAATGGTCTTTCATGCTCTTTGGGATTGTTTTGAGTTATTAATTTGATTAAGGGTCAAGGGTCAGTTCGATATTCACTGAGAAGTTGACATAAAATCTGATTTAGCACATGATAATGTGACTCTGTGTCCTATTTCCAACTTGTCTGGCCTATAATTTTTTATTTTTTTAGACATTTTTGCATATTTTTATATTAAAAAAAAATGTTTTTGATACCTATAACTTTTTTGACCGTTCTGACAAAGGTTTAACATCTTACCTTGACATTTTTGTCGTATTTCTGACTATTTTTTTGATACCTTACCATATTTTTGACCGTTTAAAATCAAAAATAGTATAATTTAAGTTTACAGCCGCTGCAGTTCATGAATTATTCGGCCCTTCACACCTGTATCAATCACACCATTGGATCACTCAGGACTGTTTTTGACCACTTTATTTCCATTTCCTCCCCAGGAGCGCTCCTGCCTCTCCTAACCACACGGGGGCGCTCTCCGCCCACTCCAGTGGTGTCCAGACACCAGACAGCCTGTCCAGAGAGGGATCCCCGGTCCACATGGAGCCCGAGCCGACCCCTGTCCCGCCCCCCGTGCAGACGACCGCCACAGTCCAGCCCAAACTCGCCGTCATCCAGGAGGCGCGCTTCGCTCAGAGCTCCCCCGGTACACAAACGCCTCACTGTTTATTTGTTTTTCTTTTCCCGTGTTTTGTTTTTTTCACATCAGTGAATGACCTTGGCTCCGCCCCCCCCCCCCCCCCGTGCCCTCTGATAGGCTCCCCGCTAAACAACCAGCCAGTACTGATCGCCGTGCAGCGGCAGATGCCTCAGACGACCATGAAGCCTGTGACCTACGCCGTGGCGACGCCGGCCATCGTGACCACGGCGGGAAGCCCCGCCTCCGTCATGCAGACGGTGCACGTCGTCCACCAGATCCCGGCGGTCACCATGGCGACTGTCGCCACACAGCCTGCTGTTAAAGTGAGCCAAAAACCTCAGGAGAACGGCGGCGGCGAGCACAAAGAGATCAAAGGTGAGGCACTGTCTCCAATTTAAAAAAAAAAGTAAAAAAACTTTTTTTGAAAAAAAATAAAATAAATTCGGACTTTTTTTTTGTTTATAGATTTTTTTTTTTAAACAAATTAAAAACATTCTTTGGGAAAAACAAAATTCAAAAAAAATCTAAAAAATGTTCAAAACTTTTTGAAAAAAATAATCTGAAAAAAACTTTTTGAAAATGACTTTAAAAAACAATTAAAAAATGGAAAAAAACAATAAAACATTTTTTTTTTTCGTTTTTTATTTTATCATGGATTCACGACATCGCTGTTTTTGCGACTTTTTTCTGATCCGACTTTCTGTCCTCTTGCAGTGAAATTGGAGGCGGTGCCGTCCATCACGGCCACGTCTATAGGCGGAGTCAGTCGTATCATCCAGAGCTCTCAGGCGGCGCCTCTGACGACGGTGACCATCCTGCAACAGGCGCCGCTCGGTCAGCACCAGCTCCCGATCAAGGCCATCACACAAAACGGGACGCACCTGGTCCCCATCACTACTGCTGCTAACACAGGTAACACACTTCACTCTGCCTGCACCAAAGCCCATAGAGAATAGCAGTGATTTTAACATTACAGCACACAGGAGTTCACAGGAGGTGTTGATACACTGCTGCCTCCATCACCAACTTCAAATGAGTTATTTTTATGACTTCGGCTTTTGAAATTCATTGTTTAATATTACGGCAGTGACACAAACTGGCCACACGGGGCAGCAGCAGACCAGCAGCTCCTGTGTCTCCATGAGCTTAAATTGCTGATTTTCTCAATGACTTTGGTGTGAAAACTATGTTGTGTTTCTGTTGTTATGTGACATAAGTACGATTTTATCATTGTCAACATATTTTTGAAAAATTTGACACCATATAACATTTTTGACAGTTTTCAACATTTTGAACATTTAAGATTTTGACATTTAACTGAACTATGAAAATAAAACTTTTTTGAAAAGAAAACTAATTTGAAAAAAACACACTTAAAAATAAAAAAAATAAAAATGTTTTTCAAAAAATTTTCAAATTTTGGACGACAAAGTATAGTATGACGTTTATGTCAAATTTTGGACCAAAATTTTTTTTTCAAAGAAATTGTCAGATTTTAGACAACATAGTATAGTATGACGTTTTAGTCAAATTTTGGACCAAATTTTTTTTTTTACAAAAAATTGTCAAATTTTGGACGACATATGACGTTTTTGTCAAATTTTGGACCAAAAAAATTTCCCCCAAAAAATTTTCAAATTTTGGACGACAGTATAGTATGTTTTTGTCAAATTTTGGATTCAAATTTTTTTTCAAAAAATTTGTCACATTTTGGACGACATAGTATAGAATGACGTTTTTTTCAAAAAGAAAATTATGAAAAAAAGTTTTTTCCCAAAAACTTTTTCAGGAAAAAAAAAGACTTGAAAACTATTGGTATGAGAGGGTGAGCAGTTCGTAAACCTCAATTTTCCGATTTCAGAGGCGGTCAAATGTTGAGATAAAGCTCAAACACGTGAACGATCACTATATATATTTATTAAACTCTGCCCCTTTTCCTTCCAGTCGTCGCGAACCCTCTTCACCTCCTGGCGACTCACGCCTCGGCCTCCGCCTCCCTCCCCACCAAGAGGCAGAACGGTGAACTGCAGGACCAGCCCGACTTGAAGAGAGCGAAAACGGGGGCGTTGGTGGAGCAGGGCGGCAACGCAGCCGCCGTTGTCGTCGTCGTCAACAACAACAACAACAATGGCACCACGGACAGAGCCGGAGGGGGCGGGGTCAGTGAACAGAACTCCGTCTGATCTGCGTCCACTGACCTCAGCTCTCCTGTACGTATTGAGCCTCACACCTTCCACACTCACCCCCCCCCCCAACACACACACACACTCTTCTACTTCAAGGTGCCAAAAAAAAGACGGAAACGAGTCTACAGAATGTGCGTAGCCCCGCCCCCTTTCCACACACACACACACTCCGCCTCCACGAAACACGATGCAAAAACTTCAGACCAAATTAAAAAGACGGAAGCGAAGACTGTGAAGACGTTTGTGACGCGGACGCCCGTGAGGACGACGCCCAGTTTAAAGGGATAGTTCACCTTTTCTCTTGTTGTTTTTTTACCGTGTTGTTGGATGAGACGCTAAGATGCTAACTTTGACGACAAACATGGCTACCGGGTTAAAAAAAAATCTTTAGCCCCACGGGAAAAAGTCTCACCTATGATATCTCAAAAATGCTTTTATCTCAAGAAATTGACGTTTGTAAATCCACACCAAACCCCATAGAGAAAATCATCAATTTTAGCTCACAGGGACACAGGAGCTGCTGGTCTACTGCTGCCTCGTGTGGCCACTTTGTGTCACTGAGGTCAATCTGAATGATGGATTTCAGATGCCGAATTGACAAAATAAGACATTTGAACTTAGTGATGGAGGCGGCAGTGGATCGACAACTCCAGTGAACTCCCGTGTGCTGTGATGTTAAAATCGCTGGTTTTCTCTATGGGGTTTGGTGCAGGGAGAGCGAGTCAGTTTTTCAATCAAAAAACATGGGATAAAGCCGGAAAATATACTCTTAAGATATTGTAGACTTAAGCTGGAGTAGATTTTATGATGTGAGCTTCTTGTTAAAGGCTGAGTGTGTAAGAATTAAGTGAGATTTCCTCCTGTTTCCAAAGCACATCACCTCCGCCCTGGTTTGGCCTGTTCGGGCTGCCGTGGACACGCGGCGGCACAAAGTGGCGGCTACACTTCAACAAGCACACGCGTAACGTTACCGTCATCTCTCGTCGATACGTCTGCGGAGGAGAAGCCGTCGTCTTGTGCGCGGTTTCGCAACACGAGTTTCAAAGCTAAAATTAGAAATTCACCACAAGACGACGGCTTCTCCCCAGCGGACGCTTTCCACAACAGAGAGCGCAACAACGCTTTGGCCGATTGTGAAAAGAAACGCTGTGTTACATCCGCTTAAAACACGGCGACTTCAAAAAATGTGCGTCATGTGATCGTTATGCTGTGGAGAAGCCGTCGTCTTGTGTGGTTTCACAAAAACCTGAACTATCACTATTTAAAAGACTAACTCCGCCCCCCAAAGACAAAAAAAAAAGGAGCTGAACTCCGGTAGCATCGCAGACGGGCGAAGAAATCATCGGCTGCGAAGGTTTTTTTTCTCTCCACATAAAGGGAAGTGTGTGTGTGTGTGTGTTTACGTTCGCGTGGACATTCCCGTCTTCGGCAGCTAGCCTCTGTGTCGACCTACCTAACCTTGAGTCGTGAGTAGATTATGCAGTATTCCGTCGTACACGCGTGTATCTGTTCCCCCCCCCCCCTCCCCACACAAAAACCCCCCACAGATATTCTCTCTAGTAATAATTAAGATAATAATTAACGAAGAAAATGAAAAATCTATACGTGGGCTCTTTAAGAACATAAAAAAAAAAACACACATCATGATATTTTTCGGGAATTTTTTTTGTTTTGTTTTTTTTTTTATGTGAAATGAATGTAGTCTCAAAAACAAACACTATCTATGGAGTGGACGTTCCGATTTTTATTTTTACGTTTTTTTTGTTTCTGCTCACTCGCGCGAAAGGAAAAAAAAAAAAACATTTTCTTTGATCGGCGTACATCTACAGATTTTTTTTTTCCCCTCATGTTTTACAAATATCCTACGAGATGAAACGACGTATATTATTCCCGTTGTGCGTATTTTCACCATGAACTTGCATGTTATGGATCTAGAGACAAATGTACGTGAGCAGATTTAACCGAATTATGGAACTGAAGAAAATTTAGACTGAATCTACGCTTTATGATTCTGACCAGTGCTGCACTTAACCCTCTTTAGTTTTTATTCTTTTTATTTTTTTTAATCTTATTTTTCTGTATTTTTTTTTACTTTGGCTCCTCAGTATTTTCCCTCCCGTCATCATTGGTTGTTTGTTATTTTTTTGTGTTAAAGTCTCTCTTTGCTTGTTTTTTTTTTGTTGTTGTTTTTTTTTCAGATTGTATTCTATGTTACACGAGGAAAATTAAGTGATCGGTGTTTGTTCTGCTTCAGTGGGTAAATGCTTTTTTTTTTTATATAAATTTATTTAAAACACAAACTCTTGCCTGGGATTTATTTGTGTTGTTGTTGTTGTTGTTGTGGAGAAACATGATCACACTTTCTTCAACAAACAAAACTACGGTGTGTTTCTGTTGCTTTAGCCTTAAATCTATGGAAGCCCAACACTGCCACTATTACACACTGGTCAAAAAAACAAATCTTTGATCATTATAAAAATTAAAAATATTAACAATTATCGAACACTCAAGTAAATCTGGTTAAAACCAAAAAAATCTCGTAAAAATTTTTTTTGTCATATTTTGGACAAAAGAAATGTTTTAAAAAAAAATACAAATTCAAATTTTGGACAAAATTATTTTTTTAATTGTCACATTTTGGACGACATACTATATTATGACGTTTTTTCCAAATTTTGGACCAAATTTATTTTTTCTTATAAGTTATCAAAGTTGGACGACATAGTATAGTATGACGTACTACATAGTGTAGTGTGACGTTTTTGTCAAGTTTTGGACCAAAAAAAGATTTTTCAAAAAACGGTCAGATTTTGGACGACATAGTATAGTATGTCGTTTTTGTCAAATTTTGGACCAATTTCTTTTTTTCAAGAATGGTCAGATTTTAGACGACATAGTATAGTATGTCGTTTTTGACACATTTTGCAGGTATAGGTAGTGGGTTCAAATCCTTGCTTGGTCAAAGCTTTTCATGTTGTTTAAAGAAGCATATTATGGCTTTTTTTTTTTAACATCAGACATATTTGACAAGGTGGGGACTTGAAACCACAACCTTAGGAATTGAATGCAAGCGTTTTGCCAATTGAGCCACTGTGACTCCTGTACATCTGGTGTTGTCTATTTGTTACATTGTGGACGGCGTAGTATAGTATGTCGTTTTTGTCCAATTTTGGACCAATTTTTTTTTTTTTAAATGGTCACATTATGGACGACATAGTATAGTATGACGTACTACATAGTATAGTATGACATTTTTGTTAAGTTTTGGACCAAAAAAAGGTTTTTCAAAAAAATTGTCAGATTTTGGACGACATAGTATAGTAGGACGTTTTTGTCAAGTTTTGGACCAAAGAAACGTTTTGCCAAAAATGGTCACATTATGGACGACATAGTATAGTAGGACGTACTACATAGTATAGTATGTCTTTTTTGTCAATTAGGACAAATTTTTTTTTCCAAAAAATGGTCACATTTTGCATGACATATTATAGTAGGACGTACTACATAGTATAGTATGACGTTTTTGTCATGTTTTGGACCAAAAAAACGTTTTTCCAAAAATGGTCACATTATGGACGACATAGTATAGTAGGACGTACTACATAGTATAGTATGACGTTTTTGTCATGTTTTGGACCAAATTTTTTTTTTTCAAAAAAACGGTCAGTTTTTGGACGACATAGTATAGTGTGTCGTTTTTGTCAAATTTTGGACCAAACTTTTTTTTCTCCAAAAATGGTCACATTTTGGAGACATACTATAGTATGACGTACTGCATAGTATAGTGTGACGTTTTTTTCAAAATTTGGACCAAAAAAACGTTTTTCAAAAAACTGGTCAGATTTTGGACGACATAGTATAGTATGTCGTTTTTGTCCAATTTTGGACCAAATTTTTTTTCTCCAAAAATGGTCACATTTTGGAGACATAGTATAGTATGACGTACTGCATAGTATAGTGTGACGTTTTTGTCAAGTTTTGGACCAAAAAAATGTTTTTCAGAAAAATTGTCAGAATCAAAGACGACATAGTATAGTATGTCGTTTTTGTCCAATTTTGGACCAAATTTTTTTTCTCCAAAAATGGTCACATTTTGGCGACATACTATAGTATGACATACTGCATAGTATAGTGTGACGTTTTCATCAAGTTTTGGACCACATTCTGGGGGCAGCGGTGGCTCACTTGGTAGAGCATCTACCCCATATGCTGAAGCTGTAGTCCTCGCTGCAGGTGATCCTGGTTCGAATCCAGCACCAAGCGGTCTTTCGTGTGTGTCATCCACCATCTCTCTGTCCTGTCTCCTGTCTCTCTCCACTATAATATCATTAAAGGCAAAAGGCACAAACAAATATATATATATATAAAAAAAAGATCACTTTTTGGACGACATAGTATGTCGTTTTTTGTCCAATTTTGGACCAAATGTTTTTTTCTCCAAAAATGGTCACATTTTGGAGACATAGTATAGTATGACGTACTACATAGTATAGTGTGACGTTTTTGTCAATTTTGGACCAAAGAAACGTTTTTCAAAAAATTGTCAGAATCAAAAACGACATAGTATAGTATGTCGTTTTTGTCCAATTTTGGACCAAATTTTTTTTCTCCAAAAATGGTCACATTTTGGAGACATAGTATAGTATGACGTACTGCATAGTATAGTGTGACGTTTTTGTCAGTTTTGGACCAAAAAAACGTTTTTCAAAAAATTGTCAGAATCAAAAACGACATAGTATAGTATGTCGTTTTTGTCCAATTTTGGACCAAATTTTTTTTCTCCAAAAATGGTCACATTTTGGAGACATAGTATAGTATGACGTACTGCATAGTATAGTGTGACGTTTTTGTCAGTTTTGGACCAAAAAAACGTTTTTCAAAAAAATTGTCAGAATCAAAAACGACATAGTATAGTATGTCGTTTTTGTCCAATTTTGGACCAAATTTTTTTTCTCCAAAAATGGTCACATTTTGGAGACATACTATAGTATGACGTACTGCATAGTATAGGGTGACGTTTTTTTCAAAATTTGGACCAAAAAAAAGTTTTTCAAAAAACTGGTCAGATTTTGGACGACATAGTATAGTATGTCGTTTTTGTCCAATTTCGGACCAAATTTTTTTCCCCAAAAATGGTCACATTTTGGAGACATAGTATAGTATGACGTACTGCATAGTATAGTATGACGTTTTTGTCAATTTTGGACCAAAAAAACGTTTTTCCAAAAAGTTGTCAGAATCAAAAAACGACATAGTATAGTATGTCGTTTTTGTCCAATTTTGGACCATATTTTTTTTTCTCCAAAAATGGTCACCTTTTGGAGACATAGTATAGTATGACGTACTGCATAGTATAGTGTGACGTTTTTGTCAAGTTTGGACCAAAAAAATGTTTTTCAGAAAAATTGTCAGAATCAAAAACGACATTGTATAGTATGTCGTTTTTGTCCAATTTTGGACCAAATTTTTTTTCTCCAAAAATGGTCACATTTTGGAGACATAGTATAGTATGACGTACTGCATAGTATAGTGTGACGTTTTTGTCAAGTTTTGGACCAAAAAAACGTTTTTCAAAAAACTGGTCAGATTTTGGACGACAAAGTATAGTATGTCGTTTTTGTCCAATTTTGGACCAAATTTTTTTTCTCCAAAAATTGTCACATTTTGGAGACATAGTATAGTATGACGTACTACATAGTATAGTATGACGTTTTTGTCAGTTTTGGACCAAAAAAACGTTTTTCAAAAAAATTGTCAGAATCAAAAACGACATAGTATAGTATGTCGTTTTTGTCCAATTTTGGACCAAATTTTTTTTCTCCAAAAATGGTCACATTTTGGAGACATACTATAGTATGACGTACTGCATAGTATAGGGTGACGTTTTTTTCAAAATTTGGACCAAAAAAAAGTTTTTCAAAAAACTGGTCAGATTTTGGACGACATAGTATAGTATGTCGTTTTTGTCCAATTTTGGACCAAATTTTTTTTCTCCAAAAATGGTCACATTTTGGAGACATAGTATAGTATGACGTACTACATAGTATAGTGTGACGTTTTTGTCAATTTTGGACCAAAGAAACGTTTTTCAAAAAAATTGTCAGAATCAAAAACGACATAGTATAGTATGTCGTTTTTGTCCAATTTTGGACCAAATTTTTTTTCTCCAAAAATGGTCACATTTTGGAGACATAGTATAGTATGACGTACTGCATAGTATAGTGTGACGTTTTTGTCAATTTTGGACCAAAAAAACGTTTTTCAAAAAAATTGTCAGAATCAAAAACGACATAGTATAGTATGTCGTTTTTGTCCAATTTTGGACCAAATTTTTTTTCTCCAAAAATGGTCACAATTTGGCGACATACTATAGTATGACGTACTGCATAGTATAGTGTGACGTTTTTTTCAAGTTTTGGACCAAAAAAACGTTTTTCCAAAAAGTTGTCAGAATCAAAAACGACATAGTATAGTATGTCGTTTTTGTCCAATTTTGGACCAAATTTTTTTTCTCCAAAAATGGTCACATTTTGGAGACATAGTATAGTATGACGTACTGCATAGTATAGTATGACGTTTTTGTCAATTTTGGACCAAAAAAACGTTTTTCCAAAAAGTTGTCAGAATCAAAAAACGACATAGTATAGTATGTCGTTTTTGTCCAATTTTGGACCATATTTTTTTTTCTCCAAAAATGGTCACATTTTGGAGACATAGTATAGTATGACGTACTGCATAGTATAGTGTGACGTTTTTGTCAAGTTTTGGACCAAAAAAATGTTTTTCAGAAAAATTGTCAGAATCAAAAACGACATAGTATAGTATGTCGTTTTTGTCCAATTTTGGACCAAATTTTTTTTCTCCAAAAATGGTCACATTTTGGAGATATAGTATAGATTGATGTACTACATAGTATAGTGTGACGTTTTTGTCAAGTTTTGGACCAAAAAAACGTTTTTCAAAAAACTGGTCAGATTTTGGACGACATAGTATAGTATGTCGTTTTTGTCCAATTTTGGACCAAATTTTTTTTCTCCAAAAATGGTCACATTTTGGAGACATAGTATAGTATGACGTACTGCATAGTATAGTGTGACGTTTTTGTCAAGTTTTGGACCAAAAAAACGTTTTTCAAAAAACTGGTCAGATTTTGGACGACATAGTATAGTATGTCGTTTTTGTCCAATTTTGGACCAAATTTTTTTTCTCCAAAAATGGTCACATTTTGGAGACATAGTATAGTATGACATACTGCATAGTATAGTGTGACGTTTTTGTCAAGTTTTGGACCAAAAAAACGTTTTTCAAAAAACTGGTCAGATTTTGGACGACATAGTATAGTATGTCGTTTTTGTCCAATTTTGGACCAAATTTTTTTTCTCCAAAAATGGTCACATTTTGGAGATATAGTATAGATTGATGTACTACATAGTATAGTGTGACGTTTTTGTCAAGTTTTGGACCAAAAAAACGTTTTTCAAAAAACTGGTCAGATTTTGGACGACATAGTATAGTATGTCGTTTTTGTCCAATTTTGGACCAAATTTTTTTTCTCCAAAAATGGTCACATTTTGGAGACATAGTATAGTATGACGTACTGCATAGTATAGTGTGACGTTTTTGTCAAGTTTTGGACCAAAAAAACGTTTTTCAAAAAACTGGTCAGATTTTGGACGACATAGTATAGTATGTCGTTTTTGTCCAATTTTGGACCAAATTTTTTTTCTCCAAAAATGGTCACATTTTGGAGACATAGTATAGTATGACGTACTGCATAGTATAGTATGACGTTTTTGTCAATTTTGGACCAAAAAAACGTTTTTCCAAAAAGTTGTCAGAATCAAAAACGACATAGTGTAGTATGTCGTTTTTGTCCAATTTTGGACCAAATTTTTTTTCTCCAAAAATGGTCACATTTTGGAGACATACTATAGTATGACGTACTGCATAGTATAGTGTGACGTTTTTTTCAAAATTTGGACCAAAAAACGTTTTTCAAAAAACTGGTCAGATTTTGGACGACATAGTATACTATGTCGTTTTGGTCCAATTTTGGACCAAATTTTTTTTCTCCAAAAATGGTCACATTTTGGAGATATAGTATAGATTGATGTACTACATAGTATAGTGTGACGTTTTTGTCAAGTTTTGGACCAAAAAAACGTTTTTCAAAAAACTGGTCAGATTTTGGACGACATAGTATAGTATGTAGTTTTTGTCCAATTTCGGACCAAATTGTTTTTTCTCCAAAAATGGTCACATTTTGGAGACATACTATCGTATGACGTACTGCATAGTATAGTGTGACGTTTTTGTCAAGTTTTGGACCAAAAAAATGTTTTTCAGAAAAATTGTCAGAATCAAAAACGACATAGTATAGTATGTCGTTTTTGTCCAATTTTGGACCAAATTTTTTTTCTCCAAAAATGGTCACATTTTGGAGACATAGTATAGTATGACGTACTGCATAGTATAGTATGACGTTTTTGTCAATTTTGGACCAAAAAAACGTTTTTCCAAAAAGTTGTCAGAATCAAAAACGACATAGTATAGTATGTCGTTTTTGTCCAATTTTGGACCAAATTTTTTTTCTCCAAAAATGGTCACATTTTGGAGACATACTATCGTATGACGTACTGCATAGTATAGTGTGACGTTTTTGTCAAGTTTTGGACCAAAAAAATGTTTTTCAGAAAAATTGTCAGAATCAAAAACGACATAGTATAGTATGTCGTTTTTGTCCAATTTTGGACCAAATTTTTTTTCTCCAAAAATGGTCACATTTTGGAGACATAGTATAGTATGACGTACTGCATAGTATAGTATGACGTTTTTGTCAATTTTGGACCAAAAAAACGTTTTTCCAAAAAGTTGTCAGAATCAAAAACGACATAGTATAGTATGTCGTTTTTGTCCAATTTTGGACCAAATTTTTTTTCTCCAAAAATGGTCACATTTTGGAGACATACTATAGTATGACGTACTGCATAGTATAGTGTGACGTTTTTTTCAAAATTTGGACCAAAAAAACGTTTTTCAAAAAACTGGTCAGATTTTGGACGACATAGTATAGTATGTCGTTTTTGTCCAATTTTGGACCAAATTTTTTTTCTCCAAAAATGGTCACATTTTGGAGATATAGTATAGATTGATGTACTACATAGTATAGTGTGACGTTTTTGTCAAGTTTTGGACCAAAAAAACGTTTTTCAAAAAACTGGTCAGATTTTGGACGACATAGTATAGTATGTCGTTTTTGTCCAATTTTGGACCAAATTTTTTTTCTCCAAAAATGGTCACATTTTGGAGACATAGTATAGTATGACGTACTGCATAGTATAGTGTGACGTTTTTGTCAAGTTTTGGACCAAAAAAATGTTTTTCAGAAAAATTGTCAGAATCAAAAACGACATAGTATAGTATGTCGTTTTTGTCCAATTTTGGACCAAATTTTTTTTCTCCAAAAATGGTCACATTTTGGCGACATACTATAGTATGACATACTGCATAGTATAGTGTGACGTTTTTGTCAATTTTGGACCAAAAAAACGTTTTTCAAAAAAATTGTCAGAATCAAAAACGACATAGTATAGTATGTCGTTTTTGTCCAATTTTGGACCAAATTTTTTTTCTCCAAAAATGGTCACATTTTGGAGACATAGTATAGATTGATGTACTACATAGTATAGTGTGACGTTTTTGTCAAGTTTTGGACCAAAAAAATGTTTTTCAGAAAAATTGTCAGAATCAAAAACGACATAGTATAGTATGTCGTTTTTGTCCAATTTTGGACCAAATTTTTTTTCTCCAAAAATGGTCACATTTTGGAGATATAGTATAGATTGATGTACTACATAGTATAGTGTGACGTTTTTGTCAAGTTTTGCACCAAAAAAACGTTTTTCAAAAAACTGGTCAGATTTTGGACGACATAGTATAGTATGTCGTTTTTGTCCAATTTTGGACCAAATTTTTTTTCTCCAAAAATGGTCACATTTTGGAGACATAGTATAGTATGACGTACTGCATAGTATAGTGTGACGTTTTTGTCAAGTTTTGGACCAAAAAAACGTTTTTCAGAAAAACTGGTCAGATTTTGGACGACATAGTATAGTATGTCGTTTTTGTCCAATTTTGGACCAAATTTTTTTCTCCAAAAATGGTCACATTTTAGAGATATAGTATAGATTGATGTACTACATAGTTTAGTGTGACGTTTTTGTCAAGTTTTGGACCAAAAAAACGTTTTTCAAAAAACTGGTCAGATTTTGGACGACATAGTATAGTATGTCGTTTTTGTCCAATTTTGGACCAAATTTTTTTTCTCCAAAAATGGTCACATTTTGGAGACATAGTATAGTATGACGTACTGCATAGTATAGTGTGACGTTTTTGTCAAGTTTTGGACCAAAAAAATGTTTTTCAGAAAAATTGTCAGAATCAAAAACGACATAGTATAGTATGTCGTTTTTGTCCAATTTTGGACCAAATTTTTTTTCTCCAAAAATGGTCACATTTTGGAGATATAGTATAGATTGATGTACTACATAGTATAGTGTGACGTTTTTGTCAAGTTTTGGACCAAAAAAACGTTTTTCAAAAAACTGGTCAGATTTTGGACGACATAGTATAGTATGTCGTTTTTGTCCAATTTTGGACCAAATTTTTTTTCTCCAAAAATGGTCACATTTTGGAGACATAGTATAGTATGACGTACTGCATAGTATAGTGTGACGTTTTTGTCAAGTTTTGGACCAAAAAAATGTTTTTCAGAAAAATTGTCAGAATCAAAAACGACATAGTATAGTATGTCGTTTTTGTCCAATTTTGGACCAAATTTTTTTTCTCCAAAAATGGTCACATTTTGGAAACATAGTATAGTATGACGTACTACATAGTATAGTGTGACGTTTTTGTCAAGTTTTGGACCAAAAAAACGTTTTTCAAAAAACTGGTCAGATTTTGGACGACATAGTATAGTATGTCGTTTTTGTCCAATTTTGGACCAAATTTTTTTTCTCCAAAAATGGTCACATTTTGGAGACATAGTATAGTATGACGTACTGCATAGTATAGTGTGACGTTTTTGTCAAGTTTTGGACCAAAAAAATGTTTTTCAGAAAAATTGTCAGAATCAAAAACGACATAGTATAGTATGTCGTTTTTGTCCAATTTTGGACCAAATTTTTTTTCTCCAAAAATGGTCACATTTTGGAGATATAGTATAGATTGATGTACTACATAGTATAGTGTGACGTTTTCATCAAGTTTTGGACCACATTCTGGGGGCAGCGGTGGCTCACTTGGTAGAGCATCTACCCCATATGCTGAATTTGTAGTCCTCGCTGCAGGTGATCCTGGTTCGAATCCTGCAACAAGCGGTCTTTCATGTGTGTCATCCACCATCTCTCTGTCTCTCTCCACTGTACTATCATTAAAAGCAAAAGGGCCCAAACAAATATATATCTATATAAAAAAAGATCACTTTTTGGACGACATAGTATAGTATGTCGTTTTTGTCCAATTTTGAACCAAATTTTTTTTCTCCAAAAATGGTCACATTTTGGAGACATAGTATAGTATGACGTACTGCATAGTATAGTGTGACGTTTTTTTCAAGTTTTGGACCAAAAAAACGTTTTTCCAAAAAGTTGTCAGAATCAAAAACGACATAGTAGAGTATGTCGTTTTTGTCCAATTTTGGACCAAATTTTTTTTCTCCAAAAATGGTCACATTTTGGAGACATAGTATAGTATGACGTACTGCATAGTATAGTATGACGTTTTTGTCAATTTTGGACCAAAAAAACGTTTTTCCAAAAAGTTGTCAGAATCAAAAACGACATAGTATAGTATGTCGTTTTTGTCCAATTTTGGACCAAATTTTTTTTCTCCAAAAATGGTCACATTTTGGAGATATACTATAGTATGACGTACTGCATAGTATAGTGTGACGTTTTTTTCAAAATTTGGACCAAAAAAACGTTTTTCAAAAAACTGGTCAGATTTTGGACGACATAGTATAGTATGTCGTTTTTGTCCAATTTTGGACCAAATTTTTTTTCTCCAAAAATGGTCACATTTTGGAGACATAGTATAGTATGACGTACTGCATAGTATAGTGTGACGTTTTTGTCAAGTTTTGGACCAAAAAAATGTTTTTCAGAAAAATTGTCAGAATCAAAAACGACATAGTATAGTATGTCGTTTTTGTCCAATTTTGGACCCAATTTTTTTTCTCCAAAAATGGTCACATTTTGGCGACATACTATAGTATGACATACTGCATAGTATAGTGTGACGTTTTTGTCAATTTTGGACCAAAAAAACGTTTTTCAAAAAAATTGTCAGAATCAAAAACGACATAGTATAGTATGTCGTTTTTGTCCAATTTTGGACCAAATTTTTTTTCTCCAAAAATGGTCACATTTTGGAGATATAGTATAGATTGATGTACTACATAGTATAGTGTGACGTTTTTGTCAAGTTTTGGACCAAAAAAATGTTTTTCAGAAAAATTGTCAGAATCAAAAACGACATAGTATAGTATGTCGTTTTTGTACAATTTTGGACCAAATTTTTTTTCTCCAAAAATGGTCACATTTTGGAGATATAGTATAGATTGATGTACTACATAGTATAGTGTGACGTTTTTGTCAAGTTTTGGACCAAAAAAACGTTTTTCAAAAAACTGGTCAGATTTTGGACGACATAGTATAGTATGTCGTTTTTGTCCAATTTTGGACCAAATTTTTTTTCTCCAAAAATGGTCACATTTTGGAGACATAGTATAGTATGACGTACTGCATAGTATAGTGTGACGTTTTTGTCAAGTTTTGGACCAAAAAAACGTTTTTCAGAAAAACTGGTCAGATTTTGGACGACATAGTATAGTATGTCGTTTTTGTCCAATTTTGGACCAAATTTTTTTCTCCAAAAATGGTCACATTTTGGAGATATAGTATAGATTGATGTACTACATAGTATAGTGTGACGTTTTTGTCAAGTTTTGGACCAAAAAAACGTTTTTCAAAAAACTGGTCAGATTTTGGACGACATAGTATAGTATGTCGTTTTTGTCCAATTTCGGACCAAATTTTTTTTCTCCAAAGATGGTCACATTTTGGAGACATAGTATAGTATGACGTACTGCATAGTATAGTATGACGTTTTTGTCAATTTTGGACCAAAAAAACGTTTTTCAAAAAAATTGTCAGAATCAAAAACGACATAGTATAGTATGTCGTTTTTGTCCAATTTTGGACCCAATTTTTTTTCTCCAAAAATGGTCACATTTTGGCGACATACTATAGTATGACATACTGCATAGTATAGTGTGACGTTTTTGTCAATTTTGGACCAAAAAAACGTTTTTCAAAAAAATTGTCAGAATCAAAAACGACATAGTATCGTATGTCGTTTTTGTCCAATTTTGGACCAAATTTTTTTTCTCCAAAAATGGTCACATTTTGGAGATATAGTATAGATTGATGTACTACATAGTATAGTGTGACGTTTTTGTCAAGTTTTGGACCAAAAAAATGTTTTTCAGAAAAATTGTCAGAATCAAAAACGACATAGTATAGCATGTCGTTTTTGTACAATTTTGGACCAAATTTTTTTTCTCCAAAAATGGTCACATTTTGGAGATATTGTATAGATTGATGTACTACATAGTATAGTGTGACGTTTTTGTCAAGTTTTGGACCAAAAAACGTTTTTCAAAAAACTGGTCAGATTTTGGACGACATAGTATAGTATGTCGTTTTTGTCCAATTTTGGACCAAATTTTTTTTCTCCAAAAATGGTCACATTTTGGAGACATAGTATAGTATGACGTACTGCATAGTATAGTGTGACGTTTTTGTCAAGTTTTGGACCAAAAAAACGTTTTTCAGAAAAACTGGTCAGATTTTGGACGACATAGTATAGTATGTCGTTTTTGTCCAATTTTGGACCAAATTTTTTTTCTCCAAAAATGGTCACATTTTGGAGACATAGTATAGTATGACGTACTGCATAGTATAGTGTGACGTTTTTGTCAAGTTTTGGACCAAAAAAATGTTTTTCAGAAAAATTGTCAGAATCAAAAACGACATAGTATAGTATGTCGTTTTTGTACAATTTTGGACCAAATTTTTTTTCTCCAAAAATGGTCACATTTTGGAGATATAGTATAGATTGATGTACTACATAGTATAGTGTGACGTTTTTGTCAAGTTTTGGACCAAAAAAACGTTTTTCAGAAAAACTGGTCAGATTTTGGACGACATAGTATAGTATGTCGTTTTTGTCCAATTTTGGACCAAATTTTTTTCTCCAAAAATGGTCACATTTTGGAGATATAGTATAGATTGATGTACTACATAGTATAGTGTGACGTTTTTGTCAAGTTTTGGACCAAAAAAACGTTTTTCAAAAAACTGGTCAGATTTTGGACGACATAGTATAGTATGTCGTTTTTGTCCAATTTTGGACCAAATTTTTTTTCTCCAAAAATGGTCACATTTTGGAGACATAGTATAGTATGACGTACTGCATAGTATAGTGTGACGTTTTTGTCAAGTTTTGGACCAAAAAAATGTTTTTCAGAAAAATTGTCAGAATCAAAAACGACATAGTATAGTATGTCGTTTTTGTCCAATTTTGGACCAAATTTTTTTTCTCCAAAAATGGTCACATTTTGGAGATATAGTATAGATTGATGTACTACATAGTATAGTGTGACGTTTTTGTCAAGTTTTGGACCAAAAAAACGTTTTTCAAAAAACTGGTCAGATTTTGGACGACATAGTATAGTATGTCGTTTTTGTCCAATTTTGGACCATATTTTTTTTTCTCCAAAAATGGTCACATTTTGGAGACATAGTATAGTATGACGTACTGCATAGTATAGTGTGACGTTTTTGTCAAGTTTTGGACCAAAAAAATGTTTTTCAGAAAAATTGTCAGAATCAAAAACGACATAGTATAGTATGTCGTTTTTGTCCAATTTTGGACCAAATCTTTTTTTCTCCAAAAATGGTCACATTTTGGAGATATAGTATAGATTGATGTACTACATAGTATAGTGTGACGTTTTTGTCAAGTTTTGGACCAAAAAAACGTTTTTCAAAAAACTGGTCAGATTTTGGACGACATAGTATAGTATGTAGTTTTTGTCCAATTTCGGACCAAATTTTTTTTCTCCAAAAATGGTCACATTTTGGAGACATAGTATAGTATGACGTACTGCATAGTATAGTATGACGTTTTTGTCAATTTTGGACCAAAAAAATGTTTTTCAGAAAAATTGTCAGAATCAAAAACGACATAGTATAGTATGTCGTTTTTGTCCAATTTTGGACCAAATTTTTTTTCTCCAAAAATGGTCACAATTTGGCGACATACTATAGTATGACGTACTGCATAGTATAGTGTGACGTTTTTTTCAAGTTTTGGACCAAAAAAACGTTTTTCCAAAAAGTTGTCAGAATCAAAAACGACATAGTATAGTATGTCGTTTTTGTCCAATTTTGGACCAAATTTTTTTTCTCCAAAAATGGTCACATTTTGGAGACATAGTATAGTATGACGTACTGCATAGTATAGTATGACGTTTTTGTCAATTTTGGACCAAAAAAACGTTTTTCAAAAAAATTGTCAGAATCAAAAACGACATAGTATAGTATGTCGTTTTTGTCCAATTTTGGACCAAATTTTTTTTCTCCAAAAATGGTCACATTTTGGAGACATACTATAGTATGACGTACTGCATAGTATAGTGTGACGTTTTTTTCAAAATTTGGACCAAAAAAACGTTTTTCAAAAAACTGGTCAGATTTTGGACGACATAGTATAGTATGTAGTTTTTGTCCAATTTTGGACCAAATTTTTTTTCTCCAAAAATGGTCACATTTTGGAGATATAGTATAGATTGATGTACTACATAGTATAGTGTGACGTTTTTGTCAAGTTTTGGACCAAAAAAACGTTTTTCAAAAAACTGGTCAGATTTTGGACGACATAGTATAGTATGTAGTTTTTGTCCAATTTCGGACCAAATTGTTTTTTCTCCAAAAATGGTCACATTTTGGAGACATAGTATAGTATGACGTACTGCATAGTATAGTGTAACGTTTTTGTCAATTTTGGACCAAAGAAACGTTTTTCCAAAAAATTGTCAGAATCAAAAACGACATAGTATAGTATGTCGTTTTTGTCCAATTTTGGACCAAATTTTTTTTCTCCAAAAATGGTCACATTTTGGAGACATAGTATAGTATGACGTACTGCATAGTATAGTATGACGTTTTTGTCAATTTTGGACCAAAAAAACGTTTTTCAAAAAAATTGTCAGAATCAAAAACGACATAGTATAGTATGTCGTTTTTGTCCAATTTTGGACCAAATTTTTTTTCTCCAAAAATGGTCACATTTTGGAGATATAGTATAGATCAGGGGTCACCAACCTTTTTGAGACAGAGAGCTACCTTAAGGGTAAAAAATAATATGGAGGGCTACCATATAATATTTTTTTGTTTGTTTACCATTTAAATGATTAATATTATGCATTCAACTGCATACACATTCCTTCCAGTGCTTAATCCTAACGATTACCAGTTTTTATAAACAATATCAAAGATATTTTACTGACAAATCATACGGATACATGCAAGTGAGGTGAAGTGAAGTGAGCCCGCGGGCACCGTATTGGCTGCCCGCGGGCTACCAGGTGCCCGCGGGCACCACGTTGGTGACCCCTGGTATAGATTGATGTACTACATAGTATAGTGTGACGTTTTTGTCAAGTTTTGGACCAAAAAAACGTTTTTCAAAAAACTGGTCAGATTTTGGACGACATCGTATAGTATGTCGTTTTTGTCCAATTTTGGACCAAATTTTTTTTCTCCAAAAATGGTCACATTTTGGAGACATAGTATAGTATGACGTACTGCATAGTATAGTGTGACGTTTTTGTCAAGTTTTGGACCAAAAAAATGTTTTTCAGAAAAATTGTCAGAATCAAAAACGACATAGTATAGTATGTCGTTTTTGTCCAATTTTGGACCAAATTTTTTTTCTCCAAAAATGGTCACATTTTGGAGACATAGTATAGTATGACGTTCTGCATAGTATAGTGTGACGTTTTTGTCAAGTTTTGGACCAAAAAAAGTTTTTCCAAAAAATTGTCAGAATCAAAAACGACATAGTATAGTATGTCATTTTTGTCCAATTTTTGACCAAATTTTTTTTCCTCCAAAAATGGTCACATTTTGGAGACATAGTATAGTATGACGTTCTGCATAGTATAGTGTGACGTTTTTGTCAAGTTTTGGACCAAAAAAATGTTTTTCAAAAAAATTTGTCAGAATCAAAAACGACATAGTATAGTATGTCGTTTTTGTCCAATTTTGGACCAAATTTTTTTTCTCCAAAAATGGTCACATTTTGGAGACATACTATCGTATGACGTACTGCATAGTATAGTGTGACGTTTTTTTCAAAATTTGGACCAAAAAAACGTTTTTCAAAAAACTGGTCAGATTTTGGACGACATAGTATAGTATGTCGTTTTTGTCCAATTTTGGACCAAATTTTTTTTCTCCAAAAATGGTCACATTTTGGAGATAACGTATAGTATGACGTACTACATAGTATAGTGTGACGTTTTTGTCAAGTTTTGGACCAAAAAAACGTTTTTCAAAAAACTGGTCAGATTTTGGACGACATAGTATAGTATGTCGTTTTTGTCCAATTTTGGACCAAATTTTTTTTCTCCAAAAATGGTCACATTTTGGAGACATAGTATAGTATGACGTACTGCATAGTATAGTGTGACGTTTTTGTCAAGTTTTGGACCAAAAAAATGTTTTTCAGAAAAATTGTCAGAATCAAAAACGACATAGTATAGTATGTCGTTTTTGTCCAATTTTGGACCAAATTTTTTTTCTCCAAAAATGGTCACATTTTGGCGACATACTATAGTATGACATACTGCATAGTATAGTGTGACGTTTTTGTCAAGTTTTGGACCAAAAAAAGTTTTTCCAAAAAATTGTCAGAATCAAAAACGACATAGTATAGTATGTCGTTTTTGTCCAATTTTTGACCAAATTTTTTTTCTCCAAAAATGGTCACATTTTGGAGACATAGTATAAGTATGACGTACTGCATAGTATAGTGTGACGTTTTCATCAAGTTTTGGACCAGATTCTGGGGGCAGCGGTGGCTCACTTGGTAGAGCATCTACCCCATATGCTGAAGCTGTAGTCCTCGCTGCAGGTGATCCTGGTTCGAATTCTGCACCAAGCGGTCTTTCCTGTGTGTCATCCACCATCTCTCTGTCTCCCGTTTCCTGTCTCTCTCCACTATACTATCATTAAAGGCAAAAAGGCCCAAATAAATATATATATATAAAAAAAGATCACTTTTTGGACGACATAGTATATATATAGCATTTCGTTTTTGTCCAATTTTGGACCAAATTATTTTTTACCAAAAATGGTCACATTATGGACGACATAGTATAATATGACGTACTACATAGTATAGTGTGACGTTTTTGTCAAGTTTTGGACCAAAAAAACGTTTTTAAAAATAATGGTCAGATTTTGGACGACATAGTATAGTATGTCGTTTTTGTCCAATTTTGGACCAATTTTATTTTTTTACAAAAATGGTCACATTATGGACGACATAGTATAGTATGACGTACTACCTAGTATAGTATGACGTTTTTGTCAAGTTTTGGACCAAAACATCGTTTTTCAAAAAATGGTCAGATTTTGGACGACATAGTATAGTAGGACGTACTACATAGTATAGTATGACGTTTTTGTTAAGTTTTGGACCATAAAAAGGTTTTTCAAAAAAATTATCAGATTTTGGACGACATAGTATAGTATGTCGTTTTTGACAAATTTTAGACCAATTTTTTTTTTCCAAAAATGGTCACATTATGGACGACATAGTATAGTAGGACGTACTACATAGTATAGTATGACATTTTTGTCAAGATTTGGACCATAAAAAGGTTTTTCAAAATAATGGTCAGATTTTGGACAACATAGTATAGTATGTCGTTTTTGTCCAATTTTGGACCAATTTTTTTTTTCCAAAAATGGTCACATTATGGACGACATAGTTTAGTAGGACGTACTACATAGTATAGTGTGACGTTTTTGTCAAGTTTTGGACCAAAAAAACGTTTTTCAAAAAAATGGTCAGATTTTGGACGACATAGTATAGTAGGACGTACTACATAGTATAGTGTGACGTTTTTGTCAAATTTTGGACCAATTTTTTTTTTTCCAAAAATGGTCACATTATGGACGACATAGTATAGTAGGACATACTACATAGTATAGTATGACGTTTTTGTCAAGTTTTGGACCATAAAAAGGTTTTTCAAAAAAATTATCAGTTTTTGGACGACATAGTATAGTATGTCGTTTTTGACAAATTTTGGACCAAATTATTTTTTCCAAAAATGGTCACATTATGGACGACATAGTATAGTAGGTCGTACTACATAGTATAGTAGGACGTACTACATTGTATAGTGTGACGTTTTTGCCAAGTTTTGGACCAAAAAAACGTCTTTCAAAAAAATGGTCAGATTTTGGACGACATAGTATAGTATGTCGTTTTTGTCAAATTTTGGACCAATCTTTTTTTTTCCAAAAATGGTCACATTATGGACGACAAAGTATAGTAGGACATACTACATAGTATAGTATGACGTTTTTGTCAAGTTTTGGACCATAAAAAGGTTTTTCAAAAAAATTATCAGTTTTTGGACGACATAGTATAGTATGTCGTTTTTGACAAATTTTGGACCAAATTATTTTTTCCAAAAATGGTCACATTATGGACGACATAGTATAGTAGGACGTACTACATAGTATAGTAGGACGTACTACATTGTATAGTGTGACGTTTTTGCCAAGTTTTGGACCAAAAAAACGTCTTTCAAAAAAATGGTCAGATTTTGGACGACATAGTATAGTATGTCGTTTTTGTCAAATTTTGGACCAATCTTTTTTACCAAAAATGGTCACATCATGGACGACATAGTATAGTAGGACGTACTACATAGTATATTATGACGTTTTTGTCAAGTTTTGGACCATAAAAAGGGTTTTCAAAAAAATTATCAGATTTTGGAAGACATAGTATAGTATGTCGTTTTTGTCAAATTTTGGAAACAATTTTTTTTCCAAAAATAGTCACATTATGGACGACATAGTATAGTAGGACGTTCTACATAGTATAGTGTGACGTTTTTGTCAAGTTTTGGACCAAAAAAACGTTTTTCAAAAAAATGGTCAGATTTTGGACGACATAGTATAGTAGGACGTACTACATAGTATAGTGTGACGTTTTTGTCAAATTTTGGACCAATTTTTTTTTTTCCAAAAATGGTCACATTATGGACGACATAGTATAGTAGGACATACTACATAGTATAGTATGACGTTTTTGTCAAGTTTTGGACCATAAAAAGGTTTTTCAAAAAAATTATCAGTTTTTGGACGACATAGTATAGTATGTCGTTTTTGACAAATTTTGGACCAAATTATTTTTTCCAAAAATGGTCACATTATGGACGACATAGTATAGTAGGTCGTACTACATAGTATAGTAGGACGTACTACATTGTATAGTGTGACGTTTTTGCCAAGTTTTGGACCAAAAAAACGTCTTTCAAAAAAATGGTCAGATTTTGGACGACATAGTATAGTATGTCGTTTTTGTCAAATTTTGGACCAATCTTTTTTTTTCCAAAAATGGTCACATTATGGACGACAAAGTATAGTAGGACATACTACATAGTATAGTATGACGTTTTTGTCAAGTTTTGGACCATAAAAAGGTTTTTCAAAAAAATTATCAGTTTTTGGACGACATAGTATAGTATGTCGTTTTTGACAAATTTTGGACCAAATTATTTTTTCCAAAAATGGTCACATTATGGACGACATAGTATAGTAGGACGTACTACATAGTATAGTAGGACGTACTACATTGTATAGTGTGACGTTTTTGCCAAGTTTTGGACCAAAAAAATGTCTTTCAAAAAAATGGTCAGATTTTGGACGACGTAGTATAGTATGTCGTTTTTGTCAAATTTTGGACCAATCTTTTTTACCAAAAATGGTCACATCATGGACGACATAGTATAGTAGGACGTACTACATAGTATATTATGACGTTTTTGTCAAGTTTTGGACCATAAAAAGGGTTTTCAAAAAAATTATCAGATTTTGGAAGACATAGTATAGTATGTCGTTTTTGTCAAATTTTGGAAACAATTTTTTTTCCAAAAATAGTCACATTATGGACGACATAGTATAGTAGGACGTTCTACATAGTATAGTGTGACGTTTTTGTCAAGTTTTGGACCAAAAAAACGTTTTTCAAAAAAATGGTCAGATTTTGGACGACATAGTATAGTAGGACGTACTACATAGTATAGTGTGACGTTTTTGTCAAATTTTGGACCAATTTTTTTTTTTCCAAAAATGGTCACATTATGGACGACATAGTATAGTAGGACATACTACATAGTATAGTATGACGTTTTTGTCAAGTTTTGGACCATAAAAAGGTTTTTCAAAAAAATTATCAGTTTTTGGACGACATAGTATAGTATGTCGTTTTTGACAAATTTTGGACCAAATTATTTTTTCCAAAAATGGTCACATTATGGACGACATAGTATAGTAGGACGTACTACATAGTATAGTATTACGTTTTAGTCAAATTACGGACGACGTATGAGGCTTTTTTAGACCAAAAAATGTTTTTCAAAAATGTTTTCACATTTTGGATGACATAGTATAGTATGACGTTATTTCCTAATTTTGGACCAAATTTTTTTTTTCTCAAAAGTTGTCAAATTTGGATGACACAGTATAGTATTACGTTTTTTTGGAGTAAATTTTTTGGTCAAATTTTGACATCTTACTAAGTTTTCAGTCCATACAAAGTTCAATGAATCATATCAGACGGAGCTCGATGACAGAGGTTAGACAACATGAAAAAAAAAGTCCATGAGGCTTGACTGTAAAAGTAGACGTTAGATTTTATTCACAAATTTAAACGTAGGATTTTACAATCATTCTGAGTTTGTGTCAGAAAGACGTTGGCTTTTCATTGTGTGCAGCGTCTCTGCTGTGGTCACTGTGTGTGTGTGTGTGTGTGAAACACTGAAGTGAATTCTGATTTTTCTACAAAGCACTTTCTGATTCCCTGATGAGCTGAAATAATGGATGCTGTTAGCGACAGTTTACAGACACAACATGACTGAGTCACACTGGTGTGTGAAGCTTTAAAATGTTCCTCATCAATGTCTTCTATCATCTTGGCTTAATCATAGATAAACACCTTGAACAGTTTTCAACTGCATTCAAAATATTGTCAGTTTTACCGAGTTGTTGATGTTGAAAATTTCTTAAATAATAAAGGTTTTTTCCTTGCTCACGTTGGACAACGAACTCTCAACGTTCACCAACCCTTAAAGAGACAGTTCCGCAGTTTCGGGGGTGGAAAGAAAAAGCTTAGCCACATTCTTGGCAGAAAGCTAACGCTAACAGCAGCTAGGTTGACTCGGCGTTTAAGACGGGAGACTGGGGGAAAAAACAGCCACCTAGTGTTTGAAATGGGAAACTGTTTAGAGCTCAGTTAGTTGCTTCTAACATTTATGTATTTTATAATTTATTTAATCATTATAATGGAAATTTGAACGATTACATTTCAGCCTTTGCCATTTTAAATGTGCGATTTTGTTTTTAAAACGTGCAGCTGTTGCCGTTTGGAAATGTAGTTATTTCATCAAGAGTGTAAAAACTATAACTTTTTTTTTTAAACTAAACTTTCTACCGTAGAAAATCAGTGGGCTAAATATGAAGCTAATGCTAACAGCAGTTAGTTCGACCCGACGTTAAAGGCGGGAAACGGGAAAACGAGCCACCTAGTGTTAGAAATGGGAAACTGCTTAGAAATTAGAACTAATTAGAACTTAATTAGTTGTTATAATTGCTACGAGGAAATTACAGCCTTTGAAATTGCGATTTTGATTTGGAAACGTGTTGGGTTTTTTTTCGGCAAACAAAACCTAATTTCCCGCACACAAAAAAATAAATCTCTAAACTTTCTAACGAGAGTAGAAAACAAACAATCTCAACTTTCGCCAGCATTCTTAACGATCATATTGCACAAAGTATGAAAAAAAAAAGAAAAAAGGAAGACGGAAAAACAAATACACGTTAATAATGTTCTTTTTTTCTTTGCTACTAGTTTTGTACAAGTTTAAGTATTTCGTTTCACTTCAGTCCGACGTCTCGTGTTTATACAGTGAATATAAGAAAGATCGAGTAATACTATGGCGTCGCAAACGCAGGATTTTGCGAAAAACACCCAATATGGTACAATTGTTATATACACAATCTTACACACTGTGATTTACTGTGTGCGACAGCAGTAACGTGTTGACACGTACAGATTCTCTCCAGTCTCAGAGGCACTCCCTACAGTTAGGCGGTGTTAGTCGACAAAAATCCCATCCATCGGAATCTTCTGTGCGATTAAAAAAAGCCATCCTTTTTTTATCGGAAATTTCCTCGGAAGACGTCTCAAAAAAAAAACAAAAAAAAAACTGCCATTGTTCCCGCCCTCTTTTCTCTTGTGTTGGCTATTGGGAGGCAAATCCGCGTTTGTCCACGTCGTCCTCGCGCTCTTCCACAGAGTCCGTCGAGGTCGGGGGTCACAAGTGCGACTTCCCGTCTCCTCAAATTTTTTAATTTACGGTTAAAGAGAAGAAAAAGAAATAAAAATAAAAATAAAAATTTGGTGATAAACCGCAGAAAACAGGCCCGTCTGCAGGAGGAGGTCAGGGATCAAATCTTGTCGTCCGTCATCTCCAGGAACTGGGCGTAGACGTCGCGGGAACACTCCCCTTTCTGGTTGAACAGGAACTTGTAGTAGCTGCCGTCAGCACAGATGGCTGCATGGGGGGGGGGGGGGGGGGACATGAGTCAGCAAACACAGACCACACACACACAAGAGCATTTTCAGAGGGTGCAAATTCTGTCATTACAGCTACAATCATCGGAAGTCGGAACTGGGAGCGACGTCACCGCCGCATTGACAAGATAACAACGTACTACGTGCTAGTATTTTGTTCACGCAAAACAAAGCGTCAAGTTTAAGGATAAAAAAAAAAAAAGTTCGCAAAAACACTACGTGTACGACTTTTTTTCTGTGAAACAAATGCGACAAAAGTGACGTTAAGGCTGCAAACTAGTAATCCGAACTTGTTGCTACCGACCTCGGCAATTCCGAGTTACGACCGCAAACGGAACGCAGCAATACTGTCGACATGAGGGGCAGCCATCTTGGAATCTGAGGTTTGTGAACTTTCCGAGGTGGAAATCCAGCCTGAGGGGGGCGCTTAGGAATGCTGACTCAGCAGAATTATTCTGGTTTGATTGCTGTGGGTCTCTTATTTTGAAGGAACTAAAGTCGTCACACTGGTTGTTCTTTACCTTTGCGGCGAACAAAATAAAAACAAAGCCAACGCCACATGTCAATAACCCGTGGTCACACTCACCGAGGACGGCGTTGGGTTCTGTTCCGAAGGCGCAGACGCAGGGGGAACCCGAGGGAACCTGGAACTTTGAGAAGCTCCATTTAGAGCTGAAGTACTTGGGAAGAAAACTGGCTGAAGCCAAACTGTAAAAGACAGACAGAGACAGGAAACAGGAAGTTTAAACACCGGCGCTGTTCGGGCCGAGCGATGACGTCAATGACACCGGAACGGGAACCGACCTGGACTGTTTGTTCCTCTTGGGATCTTCTGCCGCAAAGATGTGGACGGTGCCGTGGTCACTGGACACACAGATGAGGGACGCGTCCTGGTTGAAGTTAATGCTGGAAAAAAGACAAACAGGGATGAGACGATTCAAGGATGGGACTCTCATACCTGCCCTAACCCTAAATGTTTGCCCTAACCCTAAATTTTGCGTGTTCACGTGTAGGGTGGGATTTTGCCCTTATAGTCAACCCTTAAAATGTAGCGAGCTCTGATGCGGGCTTAAAACGAAGTGGAAGATGAAATTACCCATGATGCTTTGCGAATTCAGCGAGCTGGGTGATATTTTTCAACAAAGATGGCGGCCACATCTGCCTAGGAACTATTTAGTTGGAATATATTGTCGCAAATAAGCACGTTACAATGTCAAAATGTGTTGGAATATGTTGGTTTGATACACATCCAAAGGACCGTTGAGCTTTGAATACTTATATATGAAAGCAGCTAGCGAACAAGCTAGCTAGCTAGTGTGCTTCGAGAGAGCATGCCCGTCATGAAGAGCTACATGACGGGCAAACGCTCTCGAAGCACTCGGTAAATAGCCGCTAGCTATTGAACCGGCGTTCACTTGAACACGAATACCCTGGACTTGACAGATTTCAATCACATTCGTGATATAGGGTTTACGAGGACGGAGGAGAAAAACTGCGTTGACGCAGAAAAAGAAAAAAGCTGGATCCGCCGGCATTTTTCCTGAATTAAATAGAAGTAGAATCGTCAACATGTGACGTAGGTTTGCACGTTCGATACGCTAATTTGCATATAGTAGTGTCCCAATTCAATAGGGAAGCCAATTAATAAAGTGGAAATTTTAAGGGGAGGTATTGGGACGGGGCCTAAGTTTACTTATGGGGAAGTAAAAGCTTTAAGGTCACTTAGAAATGTCCTTTTTTTTTTTTTTTCAATGATTATAACATTAAATGAATCAGAAATACACTCAATACATTATTAATGTGGTAAACGACTATTCTAGCTCCAAACAGTGTTCGCTAATCGCGTTAGAAGGCTATTGGATGATTAGAAAACCCTTGTGCAATGATGTAAGCACAGGATGACAACGTACAATTACGTGGCATTTTGTTCACGCAAACAAATTAACGAGTTTACGGACAAAAAAAGGTTAGCAAAAACACTACGTGTACGACTTTTTTCCCTGTGAAACAAATGCGACAAAAGTGACGCCAGAGTTCCGTTTTAAAAGCAAACTGACCAGTAAATGTTGGCGGCCTGCGATCCTCGCCTCAGCTCCTGTATGAGCTGACCTGCAGACGTGTCGAAAATCCTGATGAGCGTCCCCTGTGGACACAAGGATCACTCACGCGTCAGCATACGCGTTTGTTTTGCACACACGTGCGCGAACGTACCTTCTCTGACGCGGTGGCTATCCTCGTGCCCTGCAGGTTGAGCGCGATGCAGCACAGCGAGCCCTCGTGGGCGGGGATGTCCACGGGCGGCTTCTCCGTGTTGGCCAAGTCTACGATCTGAACATGGCCCGAGTGAGTGCCCGGGAACGCTAACAGAGAGTTGTTGCTGTTGGGACACAGCACACACAGACCTGACCGGACCAGAGAGGAAGACCAGAGAGACGACATCAGTGTCATGGTTTAGATCAAGACGAGTGAAGCTACGTCGTCCATGCTAACACAAGTTTATTTAACCTACATCCACGACTGCTGCTGTTTAAAGGACCAATGTGTAAGTTATTGTTTACTACACTGTCAAGAAGAAGTAGAAGTAGTAGTAGTAGGAGTAGTAGAACTAGCAGTAGAAATAGTAGAAGAAGACGTAGAAGTAGTAGAACTAGCAGTAGAAGAAGAAGTAGTAGTAGTAGTAGTAGAGCTAGCAGTAGAAGTAGTAGAAGAAACAGTAGTAGTAGAAGTAGTAGTCGTAGTAGGAGTAAAAGTAGTAGTAGTAGAAGAAATTATAGTCGTAGAAGTAGAATAAGCAATAGTAGAAGACTAAGTAGTAGTAGTAGATGTAGAACTAGCAGTAGTAGTAGTAGTAGAAGAAGTAGTACAGGTAGTAGAAGACGTAGAAGTAGTACTAGAAGATGTAGAAGTAGTAGGAGTAGAAGAACTAGCAGTAGAAGAAGTAGAAGTAGTAGAAGAAGCAGTAGTAGTAGAAGTAGTAGTCGCAGTAGAAGTAGTAGGAGTAGTAGAAGAAGCAGTAGTAGTAGTAGAAGTAGTAGTAATAGAAGAAACAGTATTAGTAGTAGAACTACTAGTAGTAGTAGTAATAGAAGTAGAAGTAGTATTAGAAGATGTAGAAGTAGTAGAACTAGCAGTAGAAGTAGTAGTAGAAGTAGAAGTAGTATTAGAAGAAGCAGTAATAATAGCAGTAGTAGTAGTAGTAGAAGTATTAGTAGTAGTAGTAATATTAGTAGTAGAAGTAGTAACAGTAGTAGTAGTAGTAGTAGTAGTAATAGTAGTAGAAGTGGTAATAGTAGAAGAAGAAGTAGTAGTAGTAGTAATAGTAGAAGAAGTAGTAGTAGTAATAGTAGAAGAAGTAGTATTAGTAGTAATAGTAGAAGTAGTAGTAGTAGTAATAGTAGAAGTAGTAGTAGTAGTAGTAATAATAGTAGTAGAAGTAGTATTAGTAGTAACAGTAGTAGTAGTAGTAATAGTAGAAGAAGAAGTAGTAGTAGTAATAGTAGTAGTAGTAGTAATGGTAGAAGTAGTAGTAGTAGTAGTAGTAGTAGTAATAGTAGAAGTAGTAATAGTAGAAGAAGTAGTAGTAGTAGTAAAAATAGAAGTAGAAGTAGTAGTAGTAGTAATAATAGAAGTAGAAGTAGTAGTAGTAGTAGTACTATAAGTAGTAATAGTAGTAGTAGTAGAAGAAGTAGGAATAGTAGTAGTAGAAGTAGGGTTAGGGTAATAGTAGAAGAAGAAATAGTAGTAGTATTAGTAGTAGTAATAGTAGTAGTATTAGTAGTAGTAGTATTAGTAATAGTAGTAGTAGTACTAGTATTAGTAGTATTAGTAGTAGTAGTAGAATGAATGTTGTGACTGCAGGTGTAAACGTGGTCCCTGACCTTTGGGGTTGTAGCAGGTCTCAAACACATGCAGCTGATGAGGATTGTGGGTAAAGGTGAAGACTTTGATCATAGAGTCCAGGACCACCACGATCCTGAGGACAGAGGAGACAGAAAGGGTCAACAAACATCCACACAGCGTTTCCTCTGTCTTTATAAGTCAGATGTAAAGAGCGTTCATCATCACCTGTCACGTCGAAGCTTCACCGCTTTGACTTCTGTGGAGAACTCGATCTCAATAACCGTCTTCTTCTTCAGGTCGTCCCAGATCATCACTGCCAAGAAGAATGAAAACGTTAAAACGACATGAATAAAATGTGTTTATTTCACTGACAATGTCGTAGAAGAGTTGCAGACACGAACCTTTGTTGGTTGGATACTTGGGTTTCTTGCCTCCTCCCACTAACGCCAGATAATTACACCTGAACAGCATCTCCACGTGGCCGACTCCGCCCTCCAGGAACTCTGAAAGGTCAATAAAAACAAACACGTTACTGTGTAAATACGCCTTTTGTTCACGTTTAAACCAGCGTACGTGGGTATCTAGTCTCATCCTTCCTTTTACAGAAGCCCATTAAATAGGTTTTAATTTCTTCCTAAATTCTGTTTTTCCTAAACTTTTTGAATATTTTACGCTAATTTTAGCAGCAAAATGAAATGAAAATTTCAAATAATTATGCAATTATGTCCATAATTATACGCAATTATGTCCACATTCTATATATCATGGAAATCATAGAGCCATAGAAGAAGCAGTAGTAGTAGCAGTAGTAGTAGAATAATAAGTAGTAGTGGTAGTAGAGGTAGTAGTAGTAGATAATAAGTAGTAGTGGTAGTAGAAGAAGAAGTAGTAGTAGAAGAAAAAGTAGTAGTAGTATAAGACTAAGTAGCAGTAGTAGTAGAATAATAAGTAGTAGTAGAAGTAGTAGTAGTAGAAAAAGTAGTAGTAGTAGAAGACTAAGTAGCAGTAGTAGTAGTAGTAGAATAAGCAGTAGTAGTGGTAGTAGAAGTAGTAGTAGAAAAAGTAGTAGTAGTAGAAGACTAAGTAGCAGTAGTAGTAGTAGAATAATAAGTAGTAAAAGAATAAGTAGTAGTGGTAGTAGAAGTAGTAGTAGAATCATAAGTAGAAGTATAAGTAGTAGAAGCAGTAGTAGAAAAAGTAGTAGTAGTAGAAGAATTACTAGAACAAAAAGTAGTAGTAGTAGAAGAAATAGTAGTTAAAGTAATAGAAGTAGTAGCAGAAGTAGTCGTAGAATACGTAGCAGAAAAAGTAGCAGTAGTAGAAAAAGTAGTTGAAGTAGTAATAGTAGTAGAATCAATTGTAGAAGAACTAGTAGTAGAAGAAGTAGTTGAAGTAGTAGTAGAAGAAGTTGTAGAAAAGGTAGTAGTAGTAATAGTAGTAGCAGAAAAAGTAGTAGTAGAAGAAAAGGTAGTAGTAGAAGAAGTAGTAGTAGTAGAAGAATAAGTAGAAGTAGTAGTAGAAGAAGAAGTAGCAGAAAAAGTAGTAGTAGTAGACGAAGAAGAAGTAGAGGTAGTAGTAGAAGTAGAAAAAGTAGTAGTAGTAGAAGTAGAAGAATTAGTAATAGTAGTAGTATTAAAAAGTAGTAGTAGAAGTAGTTGTAGTAGTAGTAGTGGTAGAAGAAGTAGTAGTAGTGGTAGAAGAAGTAGTAGTAGTAGTAGTAGAAGAAGAAGTAGTAGAAAACAAAGTAGTAGTAGCAGCAGAAGTACAGGTAGTAGTAGTAGAAGAATAAGTAGTAGTAGTAGAAGAATAACTGGTAGTATTAGTAGAAGTAGTAGTAGTAGAAGAATAACTGGTAGTATTAGTAAAAGTAATAGTAGTAGAAGAATAACTGGTAGTATTAGTAGAAGTAGTAGTAGTAGAAGAATGACTGGTAGTTAGTATTAGTAAAAGTAATAGTAGTAGAAGAATAACTGGTAGTTAGTATTAGTAGAAGTAATAGTAGTAGAAGAATAACTGGTCGTATTAGTAGAAGTAGTAGTAGTAGAAGAATAACTGGTAGTATTAGTAGAAGTAGTAGTAGTAGAAGAATAACTGGTAGTATTAGTAGAAGTAGTAGTAGTAGTAGTAGTCTCGTAGAGGCTTAAGTGTGTGAACACGCCGTCAGATCACAGCGTGGCACTTCTTCTGTACTTTATCTTCAGACAGGAAGAGCTACGATGATTCACTTCTGCATTTCCAGCCGCAAATAAGACACAAGAACAGAAAGAGAATCTCTGTATTCTGTGTCCTGTAAGACTCTCGTTTCTGCAGAGGTAACGGTGGAGCAGGTCGAGCTGCTGAGACGTGTGTTTTTATTTTTAGCTTCCTCTTTTTATTCCTGCGTTTTTAAAGAGTTGCATTTCTGTCACACTTCACTGCAGATTCCTGTATTTGTGTGTGTGAGCTTTTATTATTCCACTCCTAAGATGAAAAAAAGCTTAGAAAGACGACAATAATGCAGATCTTCATACAGTCAACAACACATAAATATAATTAAATTACAGTTAAAAGCGAAATAAAGACGGAAATTCCCAGTTTTCCCACATGACACTGTTATTGAGTTATATGAGTTTTAACTCTATTTCACCAGCACGGTCTTTTAAAAATAAGAAAAACACAATTAAGGAGCTCTAAACACAATTTTTAAGTGTTTTCTTATTTTGGAATTTAAAAAAAAATTACTGTCAGTATATCGTATTCTAATCCTTTAATGGGAACTAATGAATAACAGTTAATGTAACAGCAGCAGAGGGTACAAAAGTAAAGTTAACATGCTTTATAAATATAATTATATGGAGAAAAATGAAGTGTGTCCATAACAAATTCACATTCAATTCAAAACTTAAGATATAAAGGCTGTAACTAACGACGATGACCGTAAAAAGTTGGAAAACGATGTCCACAAACGATTATTTGTTTTGACGGCGCAAAATAATCCGGAAAATAATCTCATTTAAGAAGCCGAAAAGCCACCGAAACGTGTTTGAATTATTTAAAAACAACATTAAAAAGACATTAAATCAGGGGCATCAGCATAATGGTTAACCTTTAAAGGGCCAGATGTAACCGTCATACAGAATAAATGTAACCAAATGTAACCAAATATAATAGTTAAAGTAAAATAAAGGTAACTACTCAGTAACATATTGCTAAATAACTTTCTGTATTTATTACTTATTCAATTTCACCCGTCGCATGATGCATATACCATGATACACTGGCGGTGCCGTCACTTCGTGAGTAACGCAATCGCCGTGCATTGTGGGAAATGTAGTTAACGGATGGTCAACGCAGCATTAAAGCAGCATTAAACCTATTTTAACACAGTTTTTGAAGACCAATTAATCACTTACGGGCCACATTAAACGACGTGGCGGGCCACATCTGGCCCGTGGGCCTTGAGTTTGACGCATGTGCATTAAATGGTTTTGTTAGATTTATTACTTACTTTATTACTTAAGACTTATTCAGTGACTTTATTTGTTTTAAACGGGGAACAATGTTGAGAGAAAAGCATGACGATGCTACAAAGACAACATCAAATATTTGTTTTTCAACCACTTCATACACACACACACAGAGAGAGAGAGGCTGTTACCTTGTTTCTCCTTCTCTTTGAGTGGATCCGTGTTGTAAACACGGAATCCATTTTCCATTCCACAGGCGAAGCATCCTGCAGAGAAAACAGAGAGAAAAATCAGTCTTTACAGATCATGGTCGGACCCTCGTGGACATTTAACGGTGAGTGGAGAGGACACGAATTAACCCGGGATCAATCATTAACCCGGGGTTTATACGACTTAGCGGACAAAGTCGCTCTTAAGTGACATTTGTGACGTTAAAAACACCTGACTGTGACCCTTCAGAGTGTGACACTGACCTTTTGTGATGATAGTTCACAGAATTTCAAAGTAAGAGCGTTGCACATGATTAGCAAGTGGGTGTGTTGTATCCCCCCCCAAAACAATCATAATAAATGGTATAAAAACACAAATGACCTAAAGCTTGCTGCACAAAACCACTGTCTTCAATGATATAAATGATGTAACATAGACGCAGCACTTCAAATAATCAATACATCATGAAAGTAGGGCTGCAACTTGAGATTTAGCCTTTTCATTATTGACCAATTTGTCCTTCATCAAGAACTTGTTTGGTCCAAAAAGTTATAAATTATATTTTTGTTTAATTTTGTTAAATGGAGCAAAAACAATTGTCCAGAAATGTACACATGTAAAGTAAACAGTTGACGATTCGTTTACTAAAAGGACGAATCACTGCAGCTTTACATTAAATATCTCAATATTTGTGTACACTCACATTTTAAATACACTCATGTTCAAAAGGTTTAAAATGAAGTGTTTTTTTAAATATGTGGGGCACTTGAGAGGATTTCTTATGTTTACTTATGTCTTTAAATGTTTATTTTTAAATAATAGCTATGGAAAACACGTTATGAAAATAAACATATGGTACACGGACTATCACGTGTATGTCTTGGCACAGTAAGTCACTAAAATACATACTTTATTTGAATTAAATAAATTGGTTTACGGTAAGTAAATAAATAAATAAACCAGCGACCAGCGAAGAAACTGTCAAACTTAGCATAACTAGCTGCTAGCTGGCTAATGCTAGCCAAGGCTCCAATCGTATATTGTGATGGAATTTAGCCAACAGTGGCCTTTTTAGCTACGTTAACAACATTAGCGTGTTCTTATTTTAGTACAGTGCACCTACTTATTTGCGTCTAACTTTGAAACAACGAGCCATTTAGGAGGAAAAGTATATGACAAAAAAATAGCTAGGTTAGCTTGTTTTGCTAGCGTCGGTGACATAGGTGTTGGCTGACGTTCGCGAGCTAACTACATCTAAATTTAACGTCATTGTCAGCGCTTTTCATTTACGTTTTTTTAAGATACATTTATATATGTATACACACATGGCAAGGCTAATTGCGTAACACGTAAAGTTGTTATTGTTGTTAACTGATTATACGCGTTTATATCGGTGTGTAGTAGCGACGTTTTTAGCCTAGCATGCACGACGATGCCAGCAAACTTAGCATTCGAGAGGAAAAAGGAGGAAGGAGGGGAAAAAGTGCTGCTGCTGCTTATTCTCACCGTGATCCTGGTTAAATCCGGCATAGAGGAGCCCGTTCCCGTGAGGATTGGACGGTAGTAAATTCATTATTTTAACACCCCGGAGTTAAATCCACAAAACGAGGCGAGCGTGTGTGTGTTTTTGAATCCAGGGACTGGATGTGGATGGGTGAGCTAACCGGCTAACATTCCTCCTCCTCCTCCTCCTCCCGCTGCTGCTGCTGCTGCTGCTGCTGCCCGGACTGAGTCAGAGTGAACACACGGGACAGACAGAGAGGGAGACAGAGACACAACCAGAGAGAGACACTCGTACACGACTCATCGATTAATTATTTACATGACAGGTTGTTTGTTTTGTTTTTTTGACGAGAGGGTATGTATGTGTGTGTGTCAAAGGGCTGTGATCGCTTTAATCAGCGATTTTGATTTTGTCAACTGCGGTTTCCTGATCATCCTGCTGGTTTGATGATGAGTGAAACCTGTTTATCTTTATCAAACACGCAGGAAGACAAAGGTGAAAAAGTCCCGATAGAGGATGACGTTCACTCACAGTCTGTCTGTTTAATCTAATAATCTAATTATCAACATCGCTGTGAATGGTTATATTGGAAGCGTGAATCTCGCAGCCAACGAGCCCCAGTGGCCTAATGGATAAGGCACTGGCCTCCTAAGCCAGGGATTGTGGGTTCGAGTCCCATCTGGGGTGAAGGTTTTTTTTTTTGGCGTTTGTAACTTTAATAAATAAATTAATAAATACATTTAAAGGTGCATTATGTAATAAATCTAAAGCAACTGGCCATAAAATCCTCCTAATATGTCACAGAGACTCAGGAATAATGTTCATATAACAAACTGAACTCACCAACAACAACAGTACAGACAAAATATTTGCATTAAAACAAATCTTTTGCAGACTGCAAATCATGTTTGGGCATGTGGCGCCACCTACCGTCGTCTACCAATCATTGCAGTCAGTAGAGTCTCAGCTACCGAGCAACCACGGGTTGCCAGTCAGGGCAGAAAACGATACCAAAAGACCTCTGTGTTTTGCATTTTAATGTAAACGTTTTTGGCCACATTCTTACATATGGCGCGTTTAAAAAATGACTTGCCTATTCCATTCGCGAGGGAGACAAAATTGTACTTTTAAGAAAATTATCCTGTTGAAAATTTGATCAAAATGTTTTTTTTTAAATTGTCAAATGAAATAAAGAAAAATAGTGGAATATGTAAACGACTACCTTTTATCAATTCATGAAAAACAGCTAGAATTGATCAATTATGAAGAAAATGATCTCATTAAATAAGGGAAAAAAATGATATATATATAACAATAATTGGTTTATTAAAAAAAAGCTAATTAAGGAAAGCGTAATATCATTCAGTTACAATTACATCACACATTCAGAACAATTCCCTAGGGATCAATTAAGTCAAAACAAAGCTGAAACGTTAATTTTTTTAAGAGGAACACTATCAAGATAGTTCAGAAAACAGAGCAAAAATGTGTTCGCAAGCTCGTATCCTCATTAAATTAAAGGTGAAGTAAGTAGTTTATAGTGCCATCTAGAGGAGAGGCTGAAATTTACAACAAAGAACTACTCCTCTGCTCACCCCCTCCCTTCCCTGAGCGCTACGGTGTCCTCAGCCGGTCAAATGCTGTCCTCGTCGTCTTTCTCCGCGTCAGCAGATGACGTTCGTGAGGCGAGGGAGAGGGCAAGCTACCGCGGCCGTAGCAGACGAAGCGGAGAGAGTGGAGGCGGGACTTCTGCTACAAGTAAAGCGACGCTTGATTTGTTCTCTCCGGTTTGTCCTTACAGGCTCCGGTAGAAACATGGCGTCTCGCTGCTAACAGTGGCTATGCAACCGCGGCCCGCGACCATGTTATTTTACATGACTTTTTGAAACACTACGAAAAATGAAACAAAAACAATTATACAGCGACTAGACAATGCAGGAGCACATAATATGTATAAAAGAGTGGATTTTGGGTTATATAAACCCATAAATACTACACAGTGTCCCTTTTTCACTTTTATTGAAATAAATGTATCGTTTATGAACAAAAATTGGGCTAACTTCTAATATTCTATAAACTATTTCTAATTTTTCCAAAGGTTTAAGTTTAATTACTAAAACCACAACTTAAATTCAAGCAGGAGTTATTTAATAAAACGGCAAGCAAACAATTTTGCCTCTTTCATTACTTTAACTTGTAACATGATTTTGATGAAAATATTGACTTTAAAGGCCACCGTAGAACAATATTTACTTAACCGTAATCTAATGGTTTGAATCCAACTGCAGTGTCCTGACATTAAGTAGTTAGGATAACAAATAAAAAAGCATCATTGATCATTGATGGTAGCAAGTTTACAACATATATCTTCAAATAAGTTAGTAAACCAAACGAAATCCGCTGGAGTCGCACTCTGAATTTATTCAAGGAGGAAACGATTCCCAAAGGAATCAAGAGGTCACATTTACATACAAATCTTATGTAGCGCTAAAGCAATGCTCTTGTTTTTTATGTAAAAAATACAAAGATCTCTTCCCTCTTCTTCTTCTTTTTTTTTTAATTATATATATATATGTATAACACACTATACAATCACACAGCGTCTCCTAATGATTCAGGCCAGGGTGGAGGAAATGCGGTGAATAAGAAGCTGTCCTTCTAACCGGATCAGTCAAACATGATAATCAACAATAACGGGATTCGGCGACCCAGAGGTCGGCAGTTCGTCCAGTTACGCGACCTCTGACCTCCTTCGGCGAGAGAACGTCAAAGAGAACGGGGAGGATCTGAGCGGTTGGGAACAGAGATCGTTCTCGGTTCTTCTAGTTTAACGAGGGGCAAAAAAAGTACAAGCAGCAGATAAAAAAAGAAGAAGCTAGTTTTGGATGCGAGCATGAACGTCCTTGGAGAAGCTGAACGTTTTGATGCCAGAATGTTTGAAATCCTAAGTGACCAAAAACAGTCCGGAAGAAGAAGACCAGAGAACAGGAAACCCGGGATTCCACCAACTAGTTAGCATCGTCTACGCATGAACGAGCCTCCTGTGTCTCTTAAGGCCGTGAAGACTCGAAAAGGCTTTGTTGCACACGGCGCAGACGTACGGCCGCTCTCCCGTGTGGGTCCGCATGTGCAACGTGAGGAAGCACGACTGGACGAAACCCTTCTCGCATATGTTGCACTTGAACGGCCGCTCGCCAGTGTGGTACCGCCTGTGTATCTTCAACTCGGCCGCGGAGCGGAAGGACTTGTCGCAGTCCTCGCACTTGTAGGGCCGCTCGCCCGTGTGAATCAGCGTGTGCCTCACGAGCGCGTCCTTGCCGAAGAACCCCTTGCCGCAGTGCTCGCACGGGAACCGCATCCCCTTGTGGTGGAAGTTGTCGTGCTTCAGGAGGCACCTCCTGGACGTGAACGTCTTCCCACACTGCGCGCACGTGAACGTCGGCAGCGGTTTGTCCAGTATGGGCTCGCCGGCGTTGTGCACGCGCTCCACGTGGCGCGTCAGCGTGACGCTGTGTCGGAACTTCTTGCCGCACTCCCAGCACAGGAACGGATACGCCTTGGTGTGTTTCTTCTGGTGCTCCACGAGGTCGGAGAATGAGCGGAAGCGCTTGGTGCAGTAGGAGCACTGGAACGGCTGGTAGCCTGTGTGCTTCCACTCGTGCCGGATGAACCGCTTCAGGCTGGGGAACGTGGTCTGACAGTGGGTGCAGGTGAACGGCTCGGCGGGGTTGTGGACGTCGATGTAGTGCTTGTGAAGGGCCTTGAACACCAGGAAGCTCTCGTCGCACTGGTTGCACTGAAACGGCGTGTGCGACTCCTTGTGCATGGCCAGCGCCTCGGGGTCTCGGACCAGCTTGGTGCACACCTCGCAGTACAGCGGGTTGTGCGTCTGTCTGTGCGACTCCAGGGTCGATTTGTACCGGAACACCTTGCCGCACTCGTCGCACCGGAAACAGCGCTTGGCATCCTCGGACGCCTCGGGATCCACGTGGTGCTCGGTGTAGCAAATGTTTCTCATGTGGAACCGAAAAGTCTGTCTGCACTTGAACTCGGAACTGCAGAGCTGACAGAAGAACGGACCTTCCAGAACGCTCTTGTTCCCTTCCGGGCTTTGGTCTTTGGAAGACTTCCTCTCTGACGGCGTGTAGTCCGGGTCCTGCTCGGTGTCGTCTGCCGGCGGATCCTCGGCCGCCGCGTCGCAGGGAACCCCGCTGGATGACTCTTCGGCCTTGTCCTCTTCTGCTCCCGCCGCCTGCGCCTTTGGTTTCCTGCCAGGCTTCTTCTTCTCCGTCAGACCTTGACATCGGTGCTGCTGCAAGTAGCGCAAGCTCTTATAAAACCTTTTACACACCGAACAGGTCAAGGCGACGTCCTTCGAGTGTCTGCTCATGTGCCGCGGCAAGAACTTGGCCTGTCTCACCACGAGGCCGCACACTTTGCACGTTCTCTCGTCCAAGTCGTTGCTCTTATTCGGTGCTTGGGATCTGGTGAGGGTTTTCGAGCCAGCGTTGACAGAATTGCCGCTCTGCGTCCTTGAAGATTTCCTCCACTGCGACAGGTATCCCTTCATCTTGAGGCCACGGTTCTTCCGCACTGGTCTCTCCCACAGAACATCGTAATCCGGGTCTTCGCCTGTGGGTTGTTTCTTCTTCCTTCCGCGTTTGTTCGGCTTCTTCTCCGCGTCGTCCAGCACCGTCACATGGCCGTCCTCTCCAATCATCAGCGTTCCAGACTGGTCGTCGCGTTGCTCGTTGGCCATTTCGCCCTCGCCGGCTACGGCGCCTTCGGCTTCAACCTCAGTCTTCACTTCGGCAGCGATACCGAACCACTGGTCTGACGCCGCCGCTGTGCCCTCCGCGTACGTCTCTTTGTTCTCGGTCTCCACCTCCATCTCTGTGCAGACCGTGTAGACGGCGTCCGTTTCCGTTTGGTCGTTGATGATCATGACTCGCTCTTCGGACGGGAGGCAGAGGACAGACAAGATGCCACTTTCTACGATGCAAGATTCTGAAAAGAAAGCGAGATTTTTGTCGTTACTAAATTGACAATTTAGATTTCAATCAGTTTTAATTAGTGCTGTCGAACGTTAACGCGTCAACGGCGCCAACGTTAACGCGTCGACCGGAAAAAGGCGCTCATGACGTCATGTTTATGTGACTCCGGGTTGTTAAAATTAGTCTGTAAAGTGACTCTAAACTTTAAAAACAGACGCACACATACGCAGTACACGGGCACGCTGGTTATTTGTAGCGCTGCTCTTTTTCTTTAATAAACAGACCGCTCCAGGTCCACTGTAGGCGCGCTAACGGCTCTAAAGGAGCTAGTGCAGCTAACGTGGCTAACTGGTAAACGGTGCCTGGACTCCGGGTGTCACGGCACGTCAACATGACACGTTAATCTATTGCACAGGACTAGCTTTAATGTACCTTTAAATTAAACATTAATTTTAAGGTTTATTCACTCCTCTGACAGAAAACTGAATATCTGTCCAGCGTGTGGACAAAACAAGGCAGCGTTTGAATGTTTAGGTTAAGTTAAGTTTTTCCCCAAACAACAAAGAGATCAATATCATCTTGAGCGACTCACCGATGTCCTCTAACTGAGTGAGGTCTTTGTAAGAGTCCAGCAGCGTCTTCAGCTCCTCAGGTTGCGTCATCGTCTCCATGCATTCGCCCAGGACAGACGAGGCGTTGCTGAGCAAAGACGCAATCTGACAAAAGACGGGGAAAAACGAACGTTAATATTCACCCAACAAGTTATTTATTTGGAGAAGCGGCTTCCCTTCCTGCACTCCTCACTGCTGACCGTCAACGACACAGACGGTGGCCGTTAAATCTGATTTCCTTTGTGTCTGAGGAGATTTTATTCTCTATACCTGCTGAAGAGTTTGAGCGGGAAGAAGCTTCTCAAGTCTGGACAGAAAAAGCCACATCAGCGTCTGGATGGCTTTGTCGTACGTGGGACCAAAGTCGCCCGGGAAAACATCCTGGAAGAGCCAAGAAAAAAGTCAATCTCCAGCTAAGCTGCTCAGACTAAAAGGAACGTATTTTCAAATTAAGAGCGTGAAACGTATTCACACACAGAGGAATTCTCACCTGGAAAAAGTTGGTTCTCTCGTCGGGATCTTGGAGCAGATTTCGGACGAGGCCCATGAAATGAGAGTCGGGTTTGATTTGTTCTGCGTTTTCAGTCTGTCGCGAAACAAGAGACAACCACACTTTATTATTCCAGCTATTTGAATAATCGACAGTATCGTTCATAGAATATTTGAATACTCGAGAAGCGACGCATGGGTCACTGTTTTTAATACATTCGTTTGCCATCTTTTTAAACTACATCGAATAGCGGTTGGGACTCACCTCGGGGCTCCACAGCGACGTGAGCGTCTGCATTCGGTCCAGATGAGGCTGAATGACCCGGAGGTCGGCCGTGTCGTCAGAGCGACACAACTCCAGGATGAGCTGCAGTGAGGGAACAGAAGAAACAATCACCAAAAAAAACCAAAAAATAAATAAAATTGCAATTTACTAAAACTAAAAGTACTAAAAAAGTACCACTAAAAGACGACCAAGTAATCAGTCCAATATTTGCTATTTTTTTTAATAATCTGCGCTGACCAAATATTACTTATCAATCCGCATATTTGTTCTAAGCAACTTGAAAAACGCTGCTCATGGGGCAATAACTAACGATAACTTTCATAATTGTTTTTTTTAATATTCACATTTAAAGGTGCATTATGTGATAAATCATAAAATCCTCCTAATATGTCACAGAGACTCAAGAATAATGTTCATATAACAAACTGAACTCACCAACAACAACAGAACAGACAAAATATTTGCATTAAAAAAATGTTTTGCAGACTGCAAATCATGTTTTGAAATCATGTTTTGGCATGTGGCGCCACCTACTGCCGTCTACCAATCCTTGCAGTCAGTAGAGTCTCAGCTGCCGAGCGACCACGGGTTGCCAGTTACGTCAGAAAACGAAACCTAAAAGACCTCAGTATTTTGAATTTGAATGTAGAAACCGTTTTTGGCCACATTCTTACATATGGCAACTTTGAGTAAGAGAACTTAAAACCAATTAATTTAAGATCAAAAGAGTTGCCAAGTCACTTGTAAACTTTATTTATCCATCCAAAAGTTTCTTTTTTCTGAGTTTCATGTATTTAATATTTCGCTTACACGATTTTTTTATTGAAAATATGGTATATAGTTGAATGTTTATATAGTATTTGTATCAGATGGCGGAAAAAAGATAATTGGATAAATAAATGGGCCAAATCAGCATCAATTATCAGACTACATTCACTTCTTAAGGATATTAAAAAAGGTAAAAGAATAAATTATTGACTCTCGACACTTACCCGCGCCCTCAGACCCAGAATGAG
Source organism: Microchirus variegatus (assembly GCF_963457635.1). Lineage (NCBI taxonomy): Eukaryota > Metazoa > Chordata > Actinopteri > Pleuronectiformes > Soleidae > Microchirus > Microchirus variegatus. The sequence continues at coordinate 22,372,680 of NC_139819.1, forward strand.
TTCGGCTCGCTGCCGCGGCGACAGCAGCTGAGGGACGATCTCCGTGACCATGAACACAAACTCCTCGAGCAGCCCGTAGTCCGACACCATCTTCTGCTCCACCGTTTGCCATATCGCCGCGGAGACCAGCCGGATGGGCGGGACCAGGAGACGCAGGGTGGAGAGGGGAAGAGAGGGACCTGGAGACGGAGAACAAAGATTAGATAACAAGAAAACCGTCAGTGATACGTCACATTAGGGGAGTGTTTATTCCATCCTATGCTCCTGAGCGCGCCATGTAATGTAGAGCTGCAACTAACGATTATTTTCGTAATCGATTAATATGTCGAATATTTTCTCAATTAATCGTTTGGTTCATAAAATGTCATAAAATGTTAAAAAAAAAATCGATCTGTGTTTGTCAAAGCTGGAAATTACGATGTTCTCGAATGTCTTATTTTGTCCAAAAACAAAATGATTCAGTTGTGATGATTTCTTTGTAATGTGGAGCAAAGAAACCAATGAAATATTCACATTTAAGAAGCTAAAACAATCAGAAATCTTGTCTTAATAATGAAAAAAGCTTCAAAACTATTATCAAAAAATCATTTAGTAATCGGTTAATTGTTTCAGCTCTAATGTAATGAATACTGGGGCTGAACAATTCATTTGCAGGGGACAATATTTATAAATTAATGTCAAAACACAATTTTAGATGAACTAATGTTTTGATCTATACATTGCACAGACTTAAGGCTCCATCTTTGTTTCTCACAGATCTGCACAAAGATCACACCGTAATCATTCTACTGTACCGTATGTTTTTGACAATAGTAATATCGTGTCATATTCCACAGGCCGATGAAAACGCCTTTGTTGTTCCTTAATAAATATGTAAAAATCGCCACTCCCTCCCCTCTCTAACATCACGGATCGTACCCGCAATGGCAATTTCAGGCTAAAATAATAACAATTTGACATTTATTTTAAAACCATTCAGCGCTAGTTTACATAGTGGAAAAAATAGAGACACAAATATACTTTCAACTAATACGATATTGACATAATATTTCAAAAACAGAGCCATAACGAGTCCGGAGCTACTGTTAGGTTTAGCCAAGATGGCGGAGCCGACAGCTCGCATTAGCATAAAAATCTTCACTGTAACTTTTAAAGCACCGCGGTTAAAACACGTCATCGTTTTAAACCGAGAAGGAAACACTTGAGTACATCGTGGACCGTGAGTTTATTTCACAGTGACGCGAAGTTGGGAGGAAAAAACTAAACAAAACAAGTGTTTTAGCTCCGCTGAGCGATGCTATTCCCGCGCGCGGGCTGTGTCACGGCCTAGCCAAACAAACGCGTCCTTCCCCGGGTTCCACTCACCGTGTAAGTGTGAAATAACTCCGTCCATCGTGGGATTGGGAGCAGTCACATCACAGTCGACGTGAGCGGAGTGTGTTTGTGCACCACAGGCTGAACGCGACGGATTTAGAGCGGCTGTGATCCCGAGAGCGAAGCTAAGCTACACTGACGAGCTTTGTGCGTCGGCTACTACTGCTTCTTCTTCTTCTTCGATTTTAATGGCGGCTGGCCATCAACTCTATGGGGCATTACCGCCACCTACTGACCCGGGGGTGTGTTGTCAGGCTCCAATATCGCCTCCTAAATGTCTTTATTAACTTAAATATAAATAAAAAATAAAAATTATAATTTAAGTATTAATTAAATTACTATTAAATTAAAAATAAATAAATAAATGATACATTGTATATATGTGATATATGTATATATTATACATATATCATATAATATTGTGTTGATTGCAGAGAGAACTTTAATTTAATGGGTTAATTTTTAACGGATGAAGATTTGATTAAATTAAATTAAATTAAATTAAATTAAATTAAATTAAATTAAATTAAATTAAATTAAATTAAATTAATTTAATTTAGTGAAATAAAATAAAAAAGAAATAACAAATATAACATTGTAAAAACACCATGAATCCAAATATTTTATATCAAATATCGTATGTCACAGTAAACACCGACAGCGCTTCATTCGCAGTGCATTCTGGGAGTTGTTGTTGTTAATCCATATGAGCCAAAAATACTATTTTCTGCCTTTTCTCGGCCAAGAACAAGAAGGCAGTTATACTTACTAAATATTATTTCACATTTCTATGACACAGATGATTTAAAATATTTTACATTTACAATTTGACATTGGTTTCACTTTGGTCCATTTGTAAATTAATCTTTATCCAGATATAAAGTAGAAAATGTATCTGGCACACGTGAGAGTGTCAAGATGCTCCACAGACATTTAAGAACTACAACAATAAAAACAAAGTGGAAAAATAAAATATTTGAATGTCAGAAACAAAACCACTTAAGAAAATTTTAAAATAATACAGGTTAATTATCAGACTTTTCTTGCAGAAGTTTTCATGCAAATCAACACAGACAAGAAAGAAAATGCATTTAGCTACACATAAATAACACTTTTTAACTTTAGCAAACTGTATTTTTTTTCATTTATAATTCACACTTTTGAATATTGTTTATTGTATTGTATTTAAAGGACAAGGATTTGTGTGAAATATAAATTAATGGTTCATGTTTATTATGTGCAATGTAATTCTGCTGTGTGGACTATGGGTAAGTTTGTTTTAATTAAACGTGTCATTAGCTGTTGCTAAATTAGCCAGGTTTTGTGATTATTCGACTTTTTGGCTGTTAATAAGCTTTAGTTTACAGTATTTAATCATTATTTATTCATTGCATTACTTGTATTGTTTATCATGTTGATCGAAAGAAAATAAAGACAACAAAAACACAAGTCTGTGTGGGGAGGACACATTTAGCTGTAACACAGGATGCGGAAATGAGCCGCAGCTCGGATTGAACGATGGGGGACATTTGAGGCTTAAAAACTGTCAAACAATGGACTGAAGTCGAGTAAATAACAGCTGGTTTGTCTTAAACCCACCGCGCCCTAAGGTTTGTTTGATTGTTGTCTTGGAAGTGGGGACATGTCCCGCCGTGTTGCTTCACAATTGGCTGCCTTTAGCTTCTTAATCGTCACATTTTAGCCGCATCTGCTCAGTGTGTCCGCTGCCTTCGGGACTCTGTTGTTGTCCGTGTCTTCCATCATTATGTGTCACCTGCAGCTGAGGACTCTGGTTTTCGGCGCCTGGGTGCTGGGATACGTGGTCTTCCTGCTCTCCGTCAGGAAGATGTGGACGGGGAAATACGTGCGGAGCCCGCTGGTCCGGTCACTGATTACCAACATGGTGAGCGAGGGCGACGCGACGGAGACGCAAGAGGTATGAACGAGCGATGACCAGTGATGAATATGAACTTTTTATGTTCCCGATTTGCGAGACTAGTTGTAGTTAATACGCCTATGAAGTTTGGTGTGAGAAATATTTGTTTCTACCCCCAATAAATGATCATATGTTTAGAATTGCCAACTTTTTGAATGGGGTTTGGTTTGAACGTTACTTGGCATTTCTGCACAATGACCAGATGACGTGTTTATGGTGCCGATTTGTGAGACTAGTTGTAGTTAATGCCCTTGTGGGGTTTGGTGTAAGAAACATTTGTTTCTACCCCCAATAAATTGTGATACGTTTAGAATGCTCTACTTTTTAAATGGGGTTTGGTTTGAACGTTACTTGGCATTTCTGCACAATGACCAGATGACGTGTTTATGGTGCCGATTTGTGAGACTAGTTGTAGTTAATACGCCTATAAAGTTTGGTGTAAGAAACATTTGATTCTACCCCCAATAAATTATGATATGTTTAGAATTGCCAACCTTTGAATGGGGTTTGGTTTGAACGTTACTCATTTCTGTCTCCAGTGGTACCGGTGCTGTCCGGATCTCCTCGGAGAGTCCGTGCGGCCCTTGTTCATCCAGAGCCACCTGGACTCGGACACCCAGACATTCCTGAAGTGCAGTGTGGAGAAGTCTGGCTGGATGTTCACGCAGCTCTACCACTCTTTCGTATCGTCTGTCCTCAGCCCTGTGGTCTCACGCACCTCCATCAACGGGTCAGTTGTTGTTTTTTTTAACGAGACGCTCGTCTTTGTGCTCGTCTGACGTCGTGTGACGTGTTTCCTGTGTCAGGTTTCTGGGCCGCGGCTCCATGTTCGTGTTCTCCAGCGAACAGTTCCGGCAGCTGCTCCGGATCGAGCCGGAGTGGAGGGCAGAGCGGCTGCTGGACCTCGGGGCTGGAGATGGAGGCGTCACAGAGGTGATGGGAGGCCATTTCAGAGAGGTCTACGCAACTGAGGTCTCTGCACCCATGAAGTGGCATCTTCAGAGGAGGAACTACAAGTGAGTGGACTTTTCTCTGCTTATTCTGACTGCTTACTTTCAACTTTATGTAATTTACGCTGTAGTTTACGCTGTATTTACACTGTAGTTTACTCTGTATTTACACTGTATTTACGTTGTATTTATACTGTAGTTTACACTGTATTTATGCTGTAGTTTGCTCCGTAGTTTACACTATTGTTTACTCTGTAGTTGTCACTGTTGTTTACACGGTTTTCTCTGTATTTTACACTGTTGTTTAAGTAGTAGTTGTCACTGTCATTTACCCTGTAGTTTACTCTGTAGTTTGAGCTGTAGTTTACACTGTAGTTTACTCTGTAGTTCACACTGCTGTCTCTGTAGTTTACTCTGTTGTTGTTTACACTGTAGTTTCAGCTGTATTTACACTGTAGTTGTCACTGTAGTTTACACTGCATTTACATTGTAGTTTACACTGTATTTACTGTAGTTTACGCTGTAGTTTACATTGTATGTACGCTGTAGTTTACTCTGTAGTTTGCACTGTATGTACACTGTAGTTTCGATTGTAGTTTACACTATGTACACTGCAGTTTCAACTGTAGTTTATACTGCATTTACATTGTAGTTTATGCTGTAGTTTACATTGTATGTACACTGTAGTTTGCACTGTATTTACACTGTAGTTTGCGCTGTAGTTTACACTGTAGTTTACACTGTATGTACACTGTAGTTTACTCTGTTTAGACTGTAGTTTACACTGTATGTACTCAGTAGTTTACACTGTATGTACTCAGTAGTTTACACTGTGGTGGTTAATGTTCTCCTACAATTCCACATTCCAAAATGTTATTATATGGAGCAAAGAAACCAGGAAATATTAAAATTTAAGAAGCTGGAAAATCCGAAAGGCCCAGGAAGTAGATGTTAAACTACGGCACATATGAGTGGCGTGATTGACAGCTGGTATAATCTGGAGGTGTGCCCTCTCTGTCTGTCTCGCTCAGAGTGCTGGACATAGACGAGTGGCAGCAGACCGGCTTCCTCTACGACGTCATCAGCTGCCTGAACCTGCTGGACCGCTGCGACGATCCTCTCCACCTGCTGCGCGACATCAAGCGTTCGCTCGTCCCCAACACGGGGCGACTCGTCCTTGCCGTGGTGCTTCCCTTCCAGCCTTACGTGGAAGTCGGTCAGTGTGTGTGTGCGCGCCGAAAAATAAACGGATAATCGGGTGAAAGAATCGCAAGTAAAACCTGTATGTGTGTTTGTTCTCAGGAGGACGATGGCAGCGACCGAAAGAGCACGTGAAAATCCAAGGGAAGAAGTGGGAGGAGCAAGTGACCAACCTGAACAATGAGGTGTTCCTCAGGGCGGGGCTTGAGGTGGAGGCGGTGACGCGGGTGCCGTACCTGTGCGAGGGCGACATGTACAACGACTACTACGTTCTCGACGACGCCGTGTTTGTCCTCAAGGCCGCGGACGACGACGCCGCGGAGTGAAGACGCTTTTTTTTTTTAAACTTTGAGTGGAATTTGAAGTTTGTGTTTATTTGTTTGAAAAAACTCCACAAAAAACAGGTTTTTCTGACCAAAGCTCAGGTTTGTGTAATTACCGACATCCACCAGCCGTCTTTGTGCGACAGTGATACCTCGAGTTCTTCTGTCAGGGCTGTCACTCCTCATTCAGTTCAAGTAGTAACCCTTAGAATCCAGCAGAGGGCGCACGTAAAGTTTTAAATCATATCGTATGACCACATCAAAACTAGTGGTGGGCACGTTCGCGGCGATTAAGTCACAATACGATAGTATCGCGGTACAGCTCGAGTGAGAATGAGCACACGGCACCCTCTAGTGGACTAACCCGCCCGCCGCTAATCAATACAGTGAAATATCACAATATTTCGATCTTATTTTTGATTTGTTTCGCATGTTGCGATAAACGTGGGGGGGGGGGAAATCATTGCAATTGCGTTTCAGTCCACTAGATGGTGCCGTGTGCTCACTCTCACTCGAGCTGTATCGCGATACTATCGTATTGTGACTTGAATATCTCGGTATCGTATCGCGGTGCCTCACCGAAGACTCGCAAAGAAGCTGACATATGCTGTAGAGAATAATAACAAAAAAAATTGTTAAAAAAACAGCTAAAATGAATTTAAAAAACTTAATAAAATCCAATTACAAGTATTAAAGTAGTTAATAAAGTGACAGCCCTGGTGTTTTACTGTAATCATGCTGTAATAATGTTGTGTTACAATCTGTTCATAGGGCAAAAGAATTGACTCGGCAGCGTACAGTCTTAGTGATGTATTTTAAAAGTGCCACAAGGGGGAGCCTTATGAGTCATAATGATCTTATTCCAGGTGATTGTTTGTTTGTTTTTTTTACTTTGTGTCCAATCTGCGAATTATCTGTGCCTGACCAAAAATGTATGCTAAAGTGTTTTCAATGTTTTTTTTTTTTAAACAAAAATATTGTGAATTTCCGTTGCTTTTAATCCGAATAATCACAGCATGGAGCTTCCATATATCATCCCATAATCCCAGTAATATGAGGCCTTTTGTAAAAGTGTCATTTACGTTCAAACTGCAGTAACTGTAGCCACAAACGAAGATGAAGCTGCGTTTATGTCGTTTCTGGGTCTTAAAACTTTCACGCGCGGTCCGTTTAGCGACGAAAAAATATGCACCGATCAGATTAAATGTTGTTATTGTTAGCCGTTGCTAACGCGCACAATAATGCTCTGTGACTGTAGCTATGGCTGACGAAATTTGTGACGACTTCAAGTGCGTTCCAGTAAGAAGTCGGATGTTTGGATTTCCCGTAGGCTCACACGAGCCACAGTTACTGCGGTATTTGTACTTAAAGATGGAAACTGTGAATAAAAATAAGTAAATGTGTATTTTATACTGACTTTTGTGTGTGTGTGTAGTGTGTGTTGTAACAAGGAAATGTGTTCACCGGTGTCGTATCTCTTTGTCTATTGTGTGTGTTTTCCTGCTCGTGATAGGTGTGTCACATTTTATTCATACTTGGCGTTGGCACTCAGTAGTTCTTATCGACATTTCTGCGATAAATACCTTATGCTCGAGTTAGCTCCTTGGTTCTCAAACTGTGGTGCGCGCTAATCACAAATACCGTCTCTACTGTGTATATACCGGAGTACGAGAATGGTCGTCATCAACAACTGTTCACTATAAGGCATCATGGTATCACACGTATATTTAATAATATTATTTCTGATGCAAAATGAATGTATTAATATCAAAAACAGACATTTATTTTAAATTACATAAACAATAGTGTGGACATCTGTTATTAAAATTTGTACCAGGAGAAGTTTTGGTCACTGTCATTCGTGGCTCGTGCCCTAACAAGTGTATTTATATATGTAATTGAATAACTAATAATTATGACCAAATGTCTTATTATTATTGTTATAATTACATTTCTAGCATGTGACTCAACTAACATAAATAACATGATATTAAGTGGGGGGCCGCATGTGGACCCCGGGCCGCCAGTTTGAGACCCCTGCTTTAAATGCTGTGTGTGTGTGTGTGTGTGTGTGTGCGTGTGCGTGTGTGTGTGTGTGTGTGTGTGTGTGTGTGTGTGTAGTCGCGAATGCTGAGTCAGCATATCCAACCTGTCGCGTTCACGTTACACTCAATAGTTTATTTTATGATTTCACGAATTTATCCTTTATTTGAGTTTTAAACTTTTTCATATATATACATATGTATGTATGTATATTTATATATATAACGTAATTCGGTTGTATTTTTTAAATAGTTAACTTCAAAGTCTATTTTAACGTAAATTTCCCGTTTAAATGTCCTCGTACGCCGAGCGAAACCTACGTTTTCCTAATGAGCGTGAAGGCAGCATTCGTATATGCAGATGAGGCGGTCCCTCGCTTCTGATTGGCTGAGCGTGCCGGCGCTTCCGGGTTCCCGATTGGTCGCCGCCGCCTCGGCCACTTCCCCGAGCCACGTCGCTTTCTACTCGCCATTTTCCCCCCCGTCCCGTGAAGCCCGAATCGCCCCATTCTGGTGTCGCGGTGTCAGGCCACTGTCGTCGGGTGTTACCGCCGAGTCTTACCCGAGACGAACCAAGCTCTTTTTTTTATTTTAATTTTAATTTTTTATTTTAAAAAAAAGGCCGCTGTGCGTCAACAAACATGAACATTTTCAGGCTAACCGGTGATCTGTCCCACTTAGCAGCCATCATCATCCTGCTGCTGAAGATATGGAAAACCAGGTCCTGTGCCGGTGAGTTTGCCACACAATTATACTTTAAATAATGTAAATGTGTGAAATGCTAAAGTTTACTGTCACAAAATGGCTCCGTGGCGTCTCTTTTTTAAAAATGTTTTGCTCACGAGCCGGTGTCGTGGCTAACGCTAGTTAGCTATCTGGCTAGCAAAAACCCGGTGTGTCCTCGCGATATTGGTCATGATACAGTTGTTGTTGTTTGTTTTACTATCACACAACCATTTTTGCCGTGAACCTCGTTCATATAACGCGGTTATAAGTGCGCTGTTGTGGGGGAGAAGGAGCTGTAAAGTCTGGTTAGCAGCAGCTGCTGTCAGGTCAGAACAGCGGGGCCTGGACTAAGTTTACGGTAAGCAGAGATGTTATTGGGGGGGTCCTCGTCTCTTTGAGGGTCACCTGGACTCGTTTTTCTCCACGTTGTGGTTGTTGGTCATGGCGTTATTAACCCGGCTGTTGTGTCTCTGACGTGGCAGCAGCAGCATTAGCAGCAACAGTTATGTCCTCACAGTAGCTTTGCTCTGTGTTTTCCTGTTAAGCCTTTGCCGTGTTTTCATGCTCGTCGTCGAACGGTCAAAGGTCAAAGGTCCATCCCAGTCACTCACCTGAGTTAAAGGTGCATTATTATGTAATCAATCTAAAGCAACTGGCCATAAAACCCTCCTAATATGTCACAGAGACTCAGGAATAATGTTCATATAACAAACTGAACTCACCAACAACAACAGTACAGGCAAAATATTTGCATTAAAAAAATTAAAGTTTTGGCATGTGGCGCCACCTACCACCCACTACCAATCATTGCAGTCAGTAGAGTCTCAGCTGCCGAGCAACCACGGGTTGCCAGTTGCGTCGGAAAGCGAAACCTAAAAGACCTCTGTATTTTGAATTTTAATGTATTAACCGTTTTTGACCACATTCCTAGACCGGAAGTTCCAATTAACGTTGTTTTTTTTTAGTGTGTATCTGCGTCGTTAACATGTTTACAAAGCCCTGAAGGTTCTAAACAAACAGCCACTGCTGAGAAGGCTGTGTTTTATTGTAATCTCGGGCTCAGGGAGATCTCTGAAAAAAAAACCTTCTGGTTACGTGAACAGCAGATCCTCCTGCTCCGGGCACTAGTCCGTGCACATCCTGTTGCGTACATTGAACCGCAGAAGAAGAATAACGTCCGTTGTGAAGGTGTTTCACGAGCGACAGTGTCTTCTGACTCCGAGTCAAAGTCATAAAAGGGACTGCGGCGGGGAGTCGTGACAAAATATTTTTAAACATTGTTAAAACAATGTTTTGATAATGAGTAGCAGTGCATCCAACGTTCCAGAGGGGGGAGCTGCGCTTCTGAGAGCTTGCGTGCTATTAATGTCGCATCCGGGTACTGGCCAATCACAAGACAGTTGGGAAGGCTCTTCTACGCTGGCTGGCCAATCACAACACACTCTGTGTTTCTGGGTGTGAGAGTTCAGTCTGAAACACTGCGGCTGATGAGAGCTTCAGTGAGGAGAGATTTCTATCGGCTCGTTTACAGCAACTAGGAGGTTTTTGAGCATAAAAACAAGTTAATGTATGTAAGTAGACCTCCATAACTAACATATATGTGCAACAGGACCACTCTATGTGAGCTTTAAGTCACTACGGCTGTTTGCTGGAGATTAAAGGCGTGATACCAGTTTGTACTCGGCGCATACTGGACTCGCTTATTTTGGTACCAGAGTGGTCCTAATGTAAACGCAAAAGAACCGAATCGTTAAAATCGCTTATTAAATGAGAGGTTCATTGAGGAAATACTCGGCAGATGAATCGATTATGAAACTAATCATTAGTCGCAGCCCTACTGGACTGATGAAGTTTTCTGATTTTTCAGCTTCTTAAATGTGACTATTATCTGGTTTGGATTTGAGGGTTACAGACCAAACAACTGATGGATTAATAGAGATATTAATTGATTAGTTACAGCCCTGATGTGGTGATGACTGGTTACTATCACAGTGGGTGTGACCGTCCTTTCACCTGCCACCACACCAGGTAAACACAATGTGATGATGATGATGACGATATTCTTTTTCTGGCCCCTATATTGAGCCGATTTTCATTTATTTAGAGCGTTATGTCTTTCTTAATGGCCGTTTACGGGCAAGTGGCAATTGGTTAAACACACATGCTACGTTATAATAGTTTTGTAGCTTTAAACTGTGTTAAAAACACTGCACTGAAAGCATGTGATGCTGGTTTATGTATCGTATACGACGCAAGAAATCACCGTTATTGTTCTCCGTTCTTATTTGTCCTACATTCTGCTCCTGTTCACATTTCTCCTAATGAATCTTATTCCATTTTGCTGTGACCCTTTGTTTTGTTGCTGCTGCTGTGTCAGCTTTAATTCACACACACACACACACACACACACACACACACACACACACACACACACACACACACACACACACACACACACACACACACACACACAGAGAGAGAGAGCTGTGAATGAGTGTATGAGACTCAATGAAATAATCCCAGTCAATAAGAGTGTATTGGTTATGCAGATCAGGCTCGGTAGGATTGTTTCTAGTGTCACAAAAGGAAATGGTGATTCCAGTTTGATATAGACTCACTTTAAGAGTCGTATTGTAGTTATTTCTTGATTAATTGACTGGTTGTTTGGTTTCCCAAACCTTTTAAACCTTTTTGTTTTGAGTGGAGCAAAAAAGAACCTAGAAAATATTCACATTTAAGAAGCTGAGTAGAAGTTTTCAAATGTTGTATTTGTTTTTAAGTACAAACGTCTTCTCTTCTCTTCTGTCTGTGCTGTATAAAAGTGTGTGAGCGCCCTCTGCTGTCTCCTCGCAGGTATTTCCGGGAAGAGTCAGCTGCTGTTTGCGTTGGTGTTCACCACTCGGTACCTGGACCTGCTCACCTCCTTCATCTCCCTGTACAACACCACCATGAAGGTGAAGAAACGCTCTTCTCTCCACGCTCACCAAACACACACACACACACACGTCGTTATTTTTAAGATCTTTTAAGCCGACACGCCCTGTGTTTGCCGAAGGAAGACGGAAGAAGGCCGACCCTCCCCTCAGGAGACGACACGTCCGCGTGTGTCTTCACGGTGACACGTACTGTCGTTTGACAACGCTAACATCTTGTCCTTCCCCCCCACCCCACCCCCCTCGGTCCAGGTCATCTACATCGGATGTGCGTACGCCACCGTGTACATGATCTACGTCAAGTTCAAGGCGACGTACGACGGGAACCACGACACGTTCAGGGTGGAGTTCCTGGTCGTCCCCGTCGGTGGCCTGGCGTTCCTGGTCAACCACGACTTCTCTCCTCTGGAGGTCAGAAAACTCCTCCCATGTGTTTCTTTTTTAAATATCATATGTAGGATTGTGTATGTTGAATTTAGAAGTGTTTAACTTGAAATTCAGTCCCCGCTTCCTTGTTTTAACCAATTTTCAGACGAAAAATGAAGGTTTCTTTGCTCCGTATAACAAAGAAATCATTCAAATTGAATGCAAGACATTTGAGAACATCATTATTTCCAGGTTTTTGGTGAACACTGATCAATATTTTCCGACTTTTTCTTGTTGGAGCCGTAGATGGAAGATAATACACATATTTATGCGCCTCACTTTGCATATAACACAGAAAAAACATCAAAATTAAAAGTAAATTCAATGAGTTTGAACTCCTGCTCATCTGGTTAGAGTTAATATACCAAAAAATTACTCGCAAACATTACAATTTAGTCCACAATTCCTTGTTTTAACCTATTTTCAGAGGAAAAATGAAAAAGAGTGTTTTTTTCTGGTTATTCAGCTTCTTAAATGTGAATATTTCCTGGTCTTTTTTTGCTCCAAATAACAAAGAAATCATCGATCAATCAACAGATTCATCGAATATGAGAATAATCTCGAGTTGCAGCCGTAGTTAGAAGATAATACAGATTTATGTGCCTCACTTTGCATATAACATAGTAATACGTTCAATGAGACGCATATTTTTCAGGCAAACGCATAATAAACAATCTAAATCTAAATTAAATGTGTTTAAAATCCTGCTCATTTGATCCTGAAGTCATGCTTTGATTATGTATTTATATTTAGGTCCGTTCCGTGATGAATTTTCCTGACCGTTACGTTGATATTTATTGTATATATTGAATAAATTTGTGAAATAGACAACATAATATATGTTGATTTAAAAGCCACGCGTGGAATTTTTCATTTCCAGCCTAATTACTTGTGTTATCGCAGAATTTGACCACGTTTTCAGTCGCCGTAATTGTCTTTAACGTGTGTAAACGAGGGTGTATTTACAGTTTATTAGTCTAAAGTCCATCAATTCCACGTCCTACCTGAGCCTGAAGCTTCACACAGTTTGAAATGTTGACTTTGTTTCCCTGACAACCATGCAAATGTCTGTAACCCTCGTTATATTTCACAGTCAAACTCCTCACGCTCTTCTTCTTCCCTCCCCAGATCCTCTGGACGTTCTCCATCTACCTGGAGTCGGTGGCCATCTTGCCGCAGCTCTTCATGATCAGTAAGACGGGCGAGGCGGAGACCATCACCACGCACTACCTGTTCTTCCTGGGTCTCTACAGAGCTCTCTACCTCATCAACTGGATATGGAGGTTCTACTTCGAGGGCTTCTTCGACATGATCGCCATCGTGGCCGGCGTCGTTCAGACCATCCTCTACTGCGATTTCTTCTATTTGTATGTAACTAAAGGTCAGTCTTTCTGTCGCCGTTCCGTCGTAGAGATTTGTTTTTGTTTTTGTTCCGTTTGTTATTTGTGGTTTTAAGTAGTGCCGTGTTTTCCATGACGACTGACCGTGCCACGCCACCGGAGTCCAGGCACCGTTTACCAGTTAGCCCCGTTAGCTGCATTAGCTCCTTTTAGCGCAGTTAGCGTTATCCTACAGTTGAACTGGAGTGGTCTGTTTATTAAAGGAAAAGAGCAGCGCTACAAATAACCAGCATACCTGTGTAACTGCGTAAGTGTGCCTCCGTTTTTAAAGTTTAGCATGATTTTAGAGACTCATTTTAACAATCACGTAAACATGGCGTGCGTTAGCGCTGACGCCGTTAAACGCCGCTAACTCGTTAACGTTTGACAGCACCAGTTTTAAGTCAACGCTCGGTGACAATTCAGGGTTTTAGCCGCTTTATTATCTGCTCACTTAATACATAACGTTATATGTAAAAAGTTTACATTCAAACAAGGGAATACAAGGGTTAAAAATAAAAAAAATAATGAACCTGACAAAAAAAGTGATATTACAGAGCACCAAACCCCATAGAGAAAATCAGTGATTTTAACATCACAGCACCCAGGAGTTCACAGGAGTTGTTGATCCACTGCTGCCTCCATCACCAAGTTCAAATCTTATTTTGTCATTTCGGCATTTGAAATCGGATTCGGACTCATTCGGATTTACCTCAGTGACACAAAGTGACCACACGAGGCAGCAGTAGATCAGAATCTCCTGTGTCCCCGTGTGCTAAAATCACTGATTTTCTCTATGGGGTTTGGTGCAGGGAGAAAGAGCTCGCTTAAAAATGTCACTTTCCTGTTGAAGAAGTCGATGTTATGGCGAGCTAAGGCAGTGAACGTCTTGTTTAGATGCTGTAGAATCTTTTATTACGTGGTTAAAAATGTGTGTTTTCCGCCTCGTCTCGTTTCCAGTACTCAAAGGAAAGAAGCTGAGTCTTCCAGCTTAAGTGCCAAAGACGAGGAGTTTGTCCCGACTTGACGGGAGGGGGAGGCGGGGCATGCGCGGACACGTACGACCCCCCACCGCCACCAACAACAACAACACCACCACCACGTCCTCCACTTCCCCTCCCGTCAAGAGAAAAGATGCCTGAGACAGAGAGCGTGTGGGAGCTGCCGACTAGCGCCTCCATGTGGCCCGGAATCAGAGTGGCCGCCGGTCCGCCGCTACCACCACCACCATCATCATCGTCTATGGATTTCTGTTTGACGCATCTTGCCTTAACTGTTTTTTTTTATTTTTTTTATTTCAGTGTATAAAGGAAGGAAAAAAAGAGAAAGAAAAGTTTTCTACCCCTAAAGATTTGACACATTGGTGAAGAATAAGAGCTGAAGATACAAAACGGCCAATGATTCGGCGTTGTATGATACTAAGGCGGACATCTTGTGGAGGGATATTATCAACTTTAGCGTTTGTAATAATATTTGCAATGAAAATAAATGTGTTTTTTTGTTTTATTTTGGGGGGGATTTGTTGAATCTTCTTAACTTTGGTGGACAATTGATTCATTTGCTGATCTGTATGCATTCCCACGTCTGAAGACTCTTTTCTTTTACTTTGACCCCGGGCACTCGATGAAGATGGACGTCACGATTTAACATTAAAAAGAAAGAGAGGAGAAAAAAAAATAAGGCATTCGGATGTAAAATCTCAAGTTTTTATGACGTTTGAAGACAAAACCACAACTGTCATCCGTGTAAATGTGTATTTTCTCACTCCATTCATCGCCCCCAGCCTGTTTTCTTTTAAATGGTCCATTTAAAACACATAAATACGAGTAAAAAAAATCACTGGTAACGTCTTGTATATGAAGTATCTCTCACTCTCTCTCGTTTTAGTTGCAGATGTATTTATTTTTTATCCTCCTGGTTTCCAATAAACAAAGAGTCCGTAGAATTTGTTTCACGTGCTGTGCATATATATATATATTACTTTTTTCCTTTTTTTCTGACAATCCTATTTTTTTTTTAAACGGAAAACATCTGCAATAATTATGGTTTTCATACAATTTTCCCCTTTTAACAGCTTTTGCATGATGTTGCCACCGTTAATAAACGACTTTCTTGGGAAAAATAAATATTTGTCTGCTGTTGTTACAATAAGCAGCATTTTATTTATTTAAAAAATAATATTTAATTCCTCTTTAATGCACACAATTAATAGAAATAGATGGCTGCAGTGCTCACAAGTCCATCGTCAATACCTGTTTTATGGTTTTTGGCAGATTTCGATGCACACTTACTTTAAAAAATGACCGTGTCACACCAGCTTGTCAAAGGTTCCGTGTATTAAATCGCCAAAAGACACAAAGTGAACGGTTTCTACTCGTTTAAACTAACAATAGTTGTTTAAAAATTCTATGTGAAAATATGACTTTTTTCTTTTCCGTTTGTTTCAGTTCACGCATGACACAACCCGGAACGAAAACACAGACGGACGAACGATGACGTTGTAGCTTCCGTTTTGGTCCGGAAATGCGGCCGCCATCTTGGACCGGTCATTCTGCTATTAGTTGAGCAGCGGAAGCGACACGATGCCAGAACATTGTGCAGCATATTCCTGCGTTAATAGACGGACGGTTGAAAATAGGGCTCGAGGGATAACTTTTCACAAGTAGAATTGAACATTAATATTTTGTTTGTATTTTGTGACTCGAATACTACTGTACGGTATTTATGTCCACCAGCGAAATCGTAGCCAGCTAACGTTAGCTACGCTATGTTTGTTGCCGGTGTTCACCCCGCGATGAGCCTCTTAAAAAATGTGATGGAATATAGAGCTGCAACTAACGATTATTTTCGTAATCGATTAATCTATGAATCGTTTGGTCCATAAAATGTCAGAAAATGATAAGAAAAAAAATACATTGATCAGTGTTTGTCAAACCTGGAAATGACGATGTTCTCGAATGTCTTGTTTTTGTCCACAAACCAAAATGATTCAGTTTTAATGATTTCTTTGTTTATGTGGAGCAAAGACTAAGAAAATATTCACATTTAAGAAGCTGAAACAATCAGAAATCTTGTTTTAATAATGAGAAAAGCTTCAAACCGATTAATCGATTATCAAAATAGTTTGCGATTAATTTAGTAATCGATTAATCGTTTCAGCTCTAATGGAATATGCAGGATATTAATGCTATTTTATGCTATGAAATAGCGTGAATATGCTAAAACTAGCATATATAACTAAATATCATTGGGCTGAGTTATGTACACACACACTCACACAATTCAAGCAGCTTTGGTTCATTATCAACAGATATGCACCAAAATAGGAGTTTTGTTGAAGAAAGGTTTTAAGAAATTTGAAAGAAAATAAGCTTGACCTCTATTGTAAAATGTTTTTTGTGTGTTATTTTATTTTAAAGGTTTCCCAAAGACAAAGACGTGAGGAAGAAGTGGGAAGTCGCTCTGAGGAGGGAAGGATTCACTGCGAGTGATTCCTCCGTGCTTTGCTGTGAGCACTTTGAGCCGGGCGATTTTGACAGGACAGGTCAGACTGTCCGACTCAGAGATGGTGTTTTTCCATCCATCTTCAGCTTCCCGGTTCATCTCCAAAGAGTAGGTGTATCATCATAAGGCTATTGTACGGTGGCCCTGAGGTGCAAAACACAAACGCAAATCACAAAACACAACACAAATCAAAAACACAAACGCACATCAAAAACATTAACTCAAAACGGACACACAAATCACAGTGATTTGTGTTTCCGTTTTGAGTCAATGTTTTTGTGTTTTTGATTTGCGTTTGTGTTTTGTGATTTGCGTTTGTGTTTTGCACCTCAGGGCCACCGTACTATTGGCATTCATAAATGTAAATACTAAATATACTAAATACTAAATCATAGGGCAGGGTGATCCCTGTATATTATTTTCAAGTACACCAGAAGCTGCTAAAAATATTTAAAAAATAATAATACTTGTGATACATAATACTTTTGTTATTGAACGTATTATGTATTATTACATGACATTACATTAATATCATTTAAGCCGGGAAAAAGCAGGAAGACGTCTACCTCCAGAAGACCTGAAGAGAACTCACAACCTCAGCCTAATGATGTGAGTATTTCTACTTTAAACATGAGATCATAATGGTCCTGGACATCTGACTTTGTTTGCTGCCATTCATATTAAACACACTCACAAAAAAAAAACACACACACCATTGAAGACATGTTGAACGTATAGACACACACACACACACACACACACACACACACACACACACACACACACACACACACACACACACACACACACAAACAGTGCTGGAAGTGGTTTTGACAGGTGATGACTATAAGAAAGAATGTGGGCCATGCACTAGTGGTGTCAACGTGATGTTTGTTTGTGTGTGTGTGTGTGTGTGTACTAGGATCACGGCTATGCCTTGCCCTCTTCTCGCGACACTCTTCAAACCAGACTCGATGAAGCCTTGGCAAGAGTGGAAAGTCTGGAGCGAGAGAGGAAGAATGCCGTGGCCAGAGAAAAGAGTGCAAAGACCACGGTGAAGAGTCTTTTGGGAGATTTGAAAGAAAAGAACCTCATCAATGAGAAGCTCTACTCAGGTAAGACAAAATTAGCACTTTGACATGTATGTACATGTTATTCTTACAGTCTTTATTAACTCCTTAGTTATTATCTGTATCAGACTTATGTGATTGTTAACTAATTTTTGCTCATAAAATTTCAGATCTTCAGGTAGAATCCATGGAAAACAGGGGTCATGAGTACACGAAGGACTATAGAGAGTTTGCGCTCACACTACAACTTCACACGTGTGTGTGTATATGTATATGTATATATATATATATATATATATATATATATATATATATGTGTTTATGTATATATATATATATTTGTTTATGTATATATATATATATGTATATGTGTATATATATATTTGTATATGTGTATATATTTGTATATGTATATATATGTATGTATATATATATTTGTATATGTGTATATATGTATGTATATATGTATATGTGTATATATATATATGCATACATATGTATATGTATATCTATGTGTATATATGTATACATATATGTATATATACATATATATGTGTGTGTATATATATACACACACATATATAATATATATATATATGGTTACTCTATGATTTATATTGCTGTGTTTATATTTATAATGTATATGTGTTTGCAAAATACCTACATATCACATATAAAACACAGCCCGGAACCAAAAAAAAAAAAACACCGACACCGTCGGACGGATAATACAGTCCGGATTCCGTCACACATGAGTCGTTTGCTGTCACACAAACAACTGAGAGGAAAAGGCGTGAAAGGAGTGAAGTTTATCTAATAAAACAAACATTTTGCTCCTGAATCGAGAACAGCGGATGATGAGGGGCAGTTTAAAGGGAGACTGTGAGTAACCGATAACCAAGTTAGTAGCTAGCCGTGTAGCCACTGAGCTAATGTTAGCAATGTCTCGTTCAATTCTTCTAAACTCTGATGCTCGATTTGAACGTAAACTGCGCGTTGTTGTTGTTGTTGTTGTTTTTACCACGTTTACCATGTTTAAATACACGTAGTCGCTGCCATGTGATAAACGGATATGATGCTAGCAATAACGAGCGGTTTATACGGGTGTAAATAATAACGTGACCAATGAGCACATACTGTGTGTTTTTTTATGCTTTTGCACGGCATTATCGAGCGATATTGGCTTTAAAATATAATACCGGATATCGGCGAACACCAGAAGGCTAATAAGCTGCTACCGAGGCTGCTTGACTTCTATACTAACGCCCTCTCTACAGCTGTTATTTATTATTATTACATATAAATGTATATGTATGTGTGTATGTGTGTATATATATATATATATATATATATATATATATATATATATATGCATATATATATGTGCGTGTGTGTACAGAGGAGATTCTAGAGTCTGTAGGGGCCCTAAGCAAAACTGTAAAACATTGTAAAGAACCCACATTATAAAACAATATAAATATATAGAACATTAAATACTGTAAATAACTGAAAAAACATATATAAACTGAGTAAAAAAGATATGCATTACACTGTAAATAATCCTCTTCATTTTCCAACTTGCAGAACGATAACTTCACACAGGTTAAAGTGAGGTGGGGCCCCTTTAGTACACATTTGCACATTTCAGTAAAAAGAGCCCTCAGGCTCCGAGTGTCGGGGGCCCTAAGCAGTTGCCTGCCTTGCCTGTTCACAAGCGGCGCCCCTGTGTGTGTATATACGTACATATATAGTATTGGATAATGCTATACTCTTGTTTTCATGACTCAGGTCCTGGTCTTCCTCTCTCTGCTCTTCGTCTCCTGGTCTCACCGGTCTGCCTGGTCTCTGCAGCAGTCTGGCAGACCGTACGGCAGAAGGCAGTGGCTCATTATGGGATGCTGGAGGAGTTTGTGTCCATGGTTACCGACCTGGTCCCGGAGCTGCTCACCAGCCGACAGAGGGCCCAACTGGTCCTGGGCCTGAGAGCGCGGGTGAGAGGCTGAAGTGATGGAAACGCTGTAAATGCTGAAAATGTATGAAATGAAGATGATTAAAACGTGTGTTTTGTGTGACGCTGTTTTCAGCTCATCCTGGAGTTATGTCAGCGCGAAGATTCCGCTCACTCAGAGGTCGTTCAGCCTCACCTGGACAGGATGCAGACGCTCATCGAGGCCTGTGTAAAAGAGGCGAGTTTACATTTTTTTCAAATGAAAAGAAGTTCTATAAAAGAAGGAAAATTTTTCGACGTTTTAATATAAAGTTCATGTTGTCTCTGACAGGCTGGAGCCACAAACGACTTTGTGG
The DNA here is from genome assembly GCF_963457635.1 of Microchirus variegatus. Classification (NCBI taxonomy): domain Eukaryota; kingdom Metazoa; phylum Chordata; class Actinopteri; order Pleuronectiformes; family Soleidae; genus Microchirus; species Microchirus variegatus. The sequence goes on from NC_139819.1 coordinate 22,392,847, forward strand.
ATTTCGTGAAAGACTTGTTGAAAGATCCAGAGACGAGGGACAACTTCTATGAGGTGAGAACATGAATTAGATTCAAGTGGAGCTGAAACAATTTCTCGATTAAACTTCATCAGTGAATGTTCAATTTTCAGACAGTTTTCCACGAAGACTTTGGTCCGGCGTTTGACGAAGCTCTTTGCAGTTTGACGCGGCTGCTTCTGTCCAGACTGGACGAGTTTCTTCCTCTTCGGTCTTTCCAACAGGTGCAGAACATGAACATTATCTCTGAGCCGTAGACTTTTGAGACAAAATGTGATTCTAAATGCTTTTTTCCTCTCAGGTCGCCTCCATGTTTGGTGACGTGTCTTCAGTTCTGCAGGACTGTATGGCGCCCGTGTCTCAGGGGGAGGAGCTTAAGATCGTCCTGCAGTATCACAAAGAAAACAGTCAGCTTGACCACAACGGCAAGTTTTGTCTCTTTGTTCGTTTAAGAAGCACTTTCACCTTTAGATGTGACAAATTTTTAATTTTTCACTCTTTCCTCTTTCCAGACGGTTCCTTGGACGGTGCCTGCATTATTTCAGCTCTCAGACTTCATAGAAAACAAGCACAGGACGCCGTCTTGGATCACGTTCCGTCGCGTACGGGGACCGAGGTCGTACCGTCGCCCCGTGCGGCGCAAACGAACGCCGACGCGATCCCGGAAGGTCGCACGATCGAGATAAAGCGCCACGACACTCGCCTCGCTCCTGGAGACGTCATCGAAAGCGTCGCGAGACGCGGCGAAAAACGTCTCGACGCGACGCCACGACTGAAGAGGAAAACGCTTCTGCTTCAAGAGAAAGGAGGACTTTGCGAAGAGGCTCCCTCTCCCTGCAAATGGGTCGTGTCGGTCAACGAGGATCCGAGCATCTCCAGGAACAACCCGGCAGAAACCGCTCCCGACGCTAACTGCAGCGAAAACGACTCGTGGTCTTACTACTCGGACGATGATCGCAGTCCCACGTCGTCCGATTCTTGGTCTTACTACTCGGACGCCGCCTCGTCTCCCGGTAAAAGTCCGACTGGGTACGATTCACTGTCCGGCTGCTCAGACCCAGAGGACCTGTCCTTCAAGGGTCAGGAAACTTTATCCTCTTCAGAAACAAACCCGGGAATCGCCGACGCGAATTTTGTCGCGCGGCTAAAACCCTACAACGCTCACTGCCTTCTCTGCAAAGAGCTCATAAGCACAAGTTTGAAAGCTCACATGCTGATGCACTTCCCCTCAGAGAACTACGCCTGCCCCGTCTGCAACAGAAGGTTTAAGCTCTACATGTCTTTGCAGAGGCACTTGCGGGGAAGTTGCTCCGACTCTGCGAGGCAGCAGGTCATCGTGGAGAAACCCGAGGTCGCCAAGAACCTCTACAAGTGTGACAAGTGCCTGGACGCGTATTACGACGATTATTCCCTGGCCAGGCACAAAATCACCCACCACGAGCTGTACTGCGGCGTGTGCAGGAAGGTGCTGCGCGACGCGGCCACGCTGGCGCGACACAAGGCGTCACACGCCACGTTCCAGTGCATCCGCTGCGAGGAGACCTTCACCGTCTTGACGCTGCTGCTCAGGCACTGCGAGAGCGTCCACAAACTCAGCAAACCGTTCAAGTGCGACCACTGTCCGAAGACGCTGCCCAAGCTCCGCTCCCTGATCCTCCACGAGGGCAGGCACACGGGTCACCTGCCGTACCAGTGCGCGCAGTGCGGCTCCAGGTTCCGGAGTCACACGGACCTGGTTTACCACGAGCGCGTCCACACGAGGGAGAAGCCGTGCCTGTGTCCGGTCTGCGGCAAGACGTTTTCCCAGAACTCCAGCCTGAGGCGGCACCTGAAAGTCATCCACAGCGACTTTAAGAACGACAAGAAGTACGCGTGCTCGCAGTGCGAGAAGTCCTTCAAGGACAAAAGATCGCTGAAGAAGCACCAGCAGAGCAGCCACCTCAGCGACGGGTCGCCGAAGAACCACCAGCAGAGCGGCCACCTCAACGACGGGTCGCTGAAGAACCGTCAGCAGAGCGGCCGCCTCGACGACGGATCGCCGAAGAACCACCGGTGGGGGGCCCACGTGTTGCGGTATCCGTGCGAAATCTGCGGGAAGCTCTTGTCCCAGTCCTCGGTCGTCAGGCATAAACTCATCCACACGGGCGAGAGGCCGTTCAAATGCACGGTGCCGAAATGCGACAAGAACTTCAGGTCGGGCACCGAGGTGAAGATCCACATCCTCTTGCATCACACGTCGGAGCGGCCGTTCAAATGCGACGTCTGCGGGAAGGGCTTCATACGGCTGGGGTTCCTCAACGAACACATGAAGATACACTCGGGGCAAAAGACGTTTGTTTGCTCCGTGTGCGGCAAAGCTTTCCACAAACGCTACCTCATGAGGGCGCACCGCAAGAAGGTTCACACATCTGCGAGACGGTGAATCTAAGGCCCCGGTCACGGATCTATGCAGGACCCTTGTGAAACGGTCATTGTTGTGATGGTTAAATGTCTTGTTGTGGGGAGATTGGGAGCTCTCTCCACTGCCCCCTACTGTCTGTTAGAGGAAAGGCAGACTTCAGCAGATCAGGGCTGTCAAATGCCGTTTTTCCCACTACATCGTACTAAAATTGTCAGACTCCTCTGTTTAAATGAGGAGATTTGACACATTTCCTTGCCAATTGTTGGAGATTAATCCACGTTTTTGGCTATTAAGTCTTTTTTTTTTAACTGAGCTACAGTTCACCATTGTTCGATATGATTCTTTTGTCGGACGTCACGCTAACGGAAAAGCAAGATAACTGTGCCGAGGCGAGGTGAGGCGGGTTATGCGTGTTATTTTAAAACATAAAAGAATGGCCAAAATTGTCTGGGCTAGCTACAAAACGCAAACAAATCATCACGTTAATGTCTTTTTTACGTTTTTATAGACGCTGTTCTGTCTAATTTCAATTCATCGCGTGTCGTCTTTGTGTCGAGATTACCGAGCTCGAATTGGAACTTCAAAAAAAAAAAAAAGTGTTTGAGCTAAAAATGCTTATTTTCTCTATGGACTTTGGTGTGGGAGAGTGAGAATGGTTAAAACTCTAAAGTTTCCTCCTGGAAAAGTCTGTCCAATGGTGACATTAATTAGGTGCCATATGTAAGAATGTGGCCAAAAAACAGTTACTACATTCAAATTCAAAATACCGAGGTCTTCTAGGTTTCGTTTTTCTGACGTAACTGGCAACCTGTGGTTGCTCTGCAGCTGAGACTCTACTCACTGCAATGATTGGTAGACGGCGTTAGGTGGCGCCACATGACGCCAAAACATAAACAAGATTGGCAGTCTGCAAAATATTTGTTTTAATGCAAATATTTTGTCTGTACTGTTGTTGTTGGTGAGTTCAGTTTGTTATATGAACATTATTCCTGAGTCTCTATGACATATTAGGATGATTTTATGGCCAGTTGCTTTAGATTTATTACATAATGCACCTTTAAGCGGGAGTGGGTTTTATTGAGCTGAATTTTATGTGGCTGAAATGTGTTTTTCCCTGGTTTCAAGTTTGTGTCTCGGGCTGCTGGTTCTCTTCCAAAAAAAAAAAAAAAAAACTCTGACCATCATAAGTTTTATATATATATATATATATATATATATATATATATATATATATATACATACACATAAAAAAGAATAAATATTGCAGGTCTGACGGCTAATTTTCATCCAAGTGTCGTGACTTTTATATTAAACGTGAATCTGCCTCGAAGCGGAGAAGGGTCTAACTCCGGGCCGGAGTCACCACGCCATCCCTCCCCTTACCATTACGGGCACTCCCCTTACACGCGGGCACGCCTCCTCAACACTGATTGGGTGAGAGATCACGTCTGACGTGATGACGTTGTCGTATTTGAAGAAGGACGAGAAGCGAGAAGTTAAAAAGAGAGGAAAGCTGCAGAACTACGCAAGTTCAAAAAATGACGGAAGACAAGGTAAGAATGGTTTAATACACAGTTTGATATTGAACACTGTATTTATTGTCGTTATTTATACATTTTAGATTAAGTCAATTAAGTTTAGTTTGCTAACCAGTCGTGACTCGTGTCTACATGTTATAACCGTAGCGACTGTATCAGTAAGCAAGAGAAGCCATTTTTCTAGTTTGTTTTAATGATTTCTTAAACGCCTTTACTCATACAGTTTATAACATTGACAAAGTGAGTCACATTTTCCACTAAGAAACCTTTACGATAAACTACATGCTCTTTATTTAGTTGTATCTAGTCATGTTTTTTAATCTTTAAATGACTGAAGTTGCACACAGCTTTGCTAATTTGAAAACGTGACCTCAGTTCTACAATTGTAAAGATGAAACATTTGATAATGAATAATATATTTCACGTTAAGAGATAAAAAGTTATGTTGAATCACAGTCAACAGTTAAATGTATTTCATTTCAGTTAGCCTACATATATTTTAGGACAGGTAAAGTCTTATAGGCAAATGTAATCCAGTTAATTTCTACTGGATTGTTGATGAAACATGTTCCCATGTTAAAAATACAAAAGAAATGTAATTTAATATTAAATATTAAAATTCTCTTACAGAGCAACATGACCTTTCCTGTTGGAGCAGGCCCTGAGCTGAGGCAATGTGACTCAGACACTTTTCAGTGTCCGATTTGCCATTTGAAGATTTGCAACATTTGCATATGACACATGCTGGCACAATTCTGATTGTGATGATGATCGTCTACAGGTGCCATCGGATGCAGATGACCATATATACAGCAAGATGCCGTACATCTTTCCTGCAAAAGACTTGGTTAGTCTAAGCATTTCTTTCATACATCAGTAAACACACAGATGTGTTCTGTCTCATTCAAACTTATCTGTGTATCCATTTAGGGCAGTGATGTTACTATGGTCGGCTCCGATGATGCATCCACAAAGAGTCTTGTGGTACGTAAGGAAGTGCAAATAATCAGGGAAATTGTCTTATTCAAAGCACTTGAATATATACAGTGTTGCATATTTATGCATTGTAAAATTTAATTTTAGGAAAGGGCCCAACAGGCAAGAAAGAAACGGCGTGAGTCCAGTTGCCTGTTAATTAAAGCAATTACTGAGGATCAAGGCATGCTGCAACACCTTCAAGTGAGTTTGTCAAAAAGCATTTTGTGTGGGATTTATTTATTTATTGTATTTATATATGAATACCCAAACTAAAAACTTGAGTAAAAACTGGAGTACTTGAAAGTACAAAGACAGACAAGAAGTACGCTGATCCAGTGGCTTTCGTCATGGATGTACTTTTGCCAGAGGTGAGATATCAGACACTGATTCAAAGACTACATATTTTATATAACTGCATATGTCTCCTTTTAACACATGGTCACTGTCCAACACAATCTTAATCTTCATGACATAGGCAACAATATTCGCCCTGGCAGTTGTACACTCCATTTCCCTGGACAAAGCCACTGAGATGTACAAATGTGGAAATAAGTTTGACTCGAGGTAAGTCAGATAGTTTAGAAAACTGTTAAACCAACTTTCACAGCAGTGTATATTCCCAAATGTATGTGAGTGTCATTAATGACTATCATTTTGTCTTATCAGTGAGATAACGCTGCTCAGTGAACAGCTTCAGAGCCAGAGCCTGTCTGATGAAGCAAGGCTCAAACTCCAAAGCCTCTTGGCCAGATTCCAGAGCGCTTTAGAGAGTGAGGACTTTCTTCAGCGACTGTGATTCGAGTCAAACTGTTTTCCATCCATCTGTCCATTACCTACCACTTTGTCCTCCACTGAAGGGTCACGGGGGGTGCTGTGCCTATCTCAGCTCACATAGGGCGATAGGCGGGGTCACACCCTGAACAGTTCACCAGTCCATCACAGGGACACATATAGAGACAAACAACCGTTCACTCACACTCACACACCTACGGCCAAATCACCTAATCCCCAAATCTGCATGTTTTTGGGCTGTGGGAGGAAGCCGGAGAACCTGGAGAAAACCCACGCACACACGGGAAGAACATGCAAACTCCATGCAGAAAGACCCTTGTTCCAGCAGGGGCTCTTTGTCAAAAGTGTAAAAAGTTTATTTTGTGTTACACAAATAAAAATAATATATCATTAATTTCTTGTACTCATTACATGGATTTGAAAGTTATACAACTTTCTGTGCAGAATCAAGTGTTTCAGAGCTTTTGTATGACTTCATTCGTCAAAATATCCACTGATGTCCAACTGTGTTTGATTCAGATACCAGAGTTTCACATATCTACCTGGAAATAGGTAACAACTCCTTAATGACATAATCAGCAATAGTTTAGTTTATTGTTGATTTTGTTGAAAGCTTTGTTGAGTGATTTTGTAGTTGTACCTCATGGGAGTGTAAAAACAGAACAAGTAGACTTCTATAGTTCTAATACTTTTTCTGTCAAACAGACTAACAAGACATTCAAAAAGTGTAGGCTATTAAACACAACTTTTTATAACCTACAGTTTGCTGTGATCATGGAAGTTTGCAAAAATAAATGAAATTACTCACAAACGTTACATTTTACAGAAGCTATTGCTGTCACAGTGGAAATGTTTTTTGGGGATCAGTATCACGTTATAATGTGATACTGTAATATATAAACGTGATCATTATATTTTATAAACGTGATCATTATATTTTATAAACGTGATCATTATATTTTATAAACGTTATAATTATATTTTATGAACGTGATACTTTATTTTGTAAACGTGATTATTATATCAGAAACATGATAATTATATGTATGTGTATAATCTGCATTTATATATTTTAGCAGTTTGGCTATATTATTTAATAGTTTACAAAGTGGCTTTAATTATTCATAAATTGCATACAAAGTACACTTATGTGTTCATAAATGTCAGCGAGTATTTTATTCGTCTCTATTATTGTCGCACACCGTCAAGTAGGTCTAACTCCGGGCCGGAGTAACCACGCCATCCCTCCCCTTACCATTACGGGCACTCCCCTTACACGCGGGCACGCCTCCTCAACACTCCCCTTACACGCAGGCACCTCTCCTCTGACGTGATGACGTTTGCTTTTGTCGAAACTTTATTTATACACGCGTATCCCATGCAAACTCATTGAGAGAGACTTTTTACCACGGTAGGCTAACTGAAATGAAATAAATTTAACTGTTGACTGTGATTCAACAGAACTTTTTATCTCTAAACGTGAAATATATTATTCATTATCAAATGTTTCATCTTTACAATTGTAGAACTGAGGTCACGTTTTCAAATTAGCAAAGCTGTGTGCAACTTCAGTCATTTAAAGATTTAAAAAAAATGACTAGATAAAACTAAATAAAGAGCATGTAGTTTATTGTAAACGTTTCTTAGTGGAAAATGGGACTCACTTTGTCAATGTTATAACCTGTATGAGTAAAGGCATTTAAGAAATCATTAAAACAAACTAGAAAAAAAAGAAGCTTCTCTTGCTTTCTGATACAGTCGTGACGGTTATAACATGTAGACACGAGTCACGACTGGTTAGCAAACTAAACTTAATTGACTTAATCTATAATGTATAAATAACGACAATAAATACAGTGTTCAATATCAAACTGTGTATTAAACCATTCTTACCTTTTCTTCCGTCATTTTTAGAACTTGCGTAGTTCTGCAGCTTTCCTCTCTTTTTAACTTCTTGCTTCTCATCCTTCTTCAAATACGACAACGTCATCACGTCAGACGTGATCTCCACCCAATCAGTGTTGAGGAGGCGTGCCTGCGTGTAAGGGGAGTGCCCGTAATGGTAAGGGGAGGGATGGCGTGGTTACTCCGGCCCGGAGTTAGACCCTTCTCCACGGAACCGTCCAGAACTGACTCATGACGCAACCCGGAACGAAAACACAAACGGACGAATGATGACGCTGCGCCGCTTCTGTAAGATGGATCTCAACTAAAACATTGGACGAAAACAGACGGAAGTGTTAAAAAGTAATTTTAACGCGTAAAAGATGTTGAAATGTATTGTAAATTCGTGGTTTACGTTGTTCGCGGTGGGGGTTTGGTCGCCGCGGCCGTGACGAGACGAAACACGACCCGGAACTAGAAACACGGAAACACCGCCGGACGGATAATGAAGTCCGGATTCCGTCACGTGAATCTCTACTTTCACAGAAATGAGAAAGGCCGGGAAGAAGTGAAGTTTATCTCATAAAACACAACTTTTTACTGCTGGACCGAGAACAACGGATTAAAAAATAATAAAGAGATGAGGGATAATTTAACGGGAAACTGTAAGTAACCGGTCACCGGGTTAGCTAGCCATGTAGCCATTGAGCTAATATTAGCGTGTGCCGTTACTGATGCTCGATTTGGACATAAACTGCTCCTATAAACGTTTACGTGTTTAAATACACGTATCCACTGTCCGGTGATGAAGTACACGGTGGAATTGTGTATCTTATAAAGTGACCAACGAGCGCATCGTGTATTTTTACGCTTTTGCCGGATATTGATAACGATTACTGACAACAAAAGGAGGCTAAATTTGCTGCTACCTCATTGACTTCTAAGTTTGTAGCCCCTTCAACTACTCTTTATTTTACGTTTATTTAAACACGAAATCAACCTTAAATTTATATAAAAACATAATTTATATAAAAATTCCACTACTTTAAAACCCTGTGAACCAGACTGCACTAATTTAAGTGACTCTTCTTATTATTTTTATGGTCGGCCATGCTCATGATCTTGTGTTTTTTTCTCTTTAAACTGTTTTATATTTTTAAATTGTTTGTGAAGTGCATTTGTATCATTTTTAAAAAATAAACATAAGTAATTTAATCATTATTAGCATTATTAGTTAAAGGTGCATTATTTAATAAATCTAAAGCAACTGGCCATAAAATCCTCCAAATCTGTCACAGAGACTCAGGAAAAATGTTCATGTATCATAACTGAACTCACTAACAACAGTACAGCCAAAAATTTGCATTAAAAATATTTTGCAGACTGCAAATCATGTTATGGCATGTGGCGCCACCAACCGCCGTCTTCCAATCATTGCAGTCAGTAGAGTCTCAGCTCCCGAGCAACCACAGGTTGCCAGTTATGCCAGAAAGCGAAACCTAAAATACCTCAGTGTTTTGTATTTGAATGTAGTAACCGTTTTTGGCCACATTCTTACACATGACGCCTTTAATAATGCTAAACTCTTGGTTTCATGACTCAGGTCCTGGTCTTCCTCTCTCTGCTCTTCGTCTCCTGGTCTCTCCGGTCTGCCTGGTCTCTGCAGCAGTCTGGCAGACCGTCCAGCAGAAGGCAGTGGCTGATTATGGGATGCTGGAGGAGTTTGTGTCCATGGTTACCGAACTGGTCCCGGAGCTGCTCACCAGCCGACAGAGGGCCCAACTGGTCCTGGGCCTGAGAGCGCGGGTGAGAGGCTGAAGCGATGGAAACGCTGTAAATGCTGAAAATGTATGAAATGAAGATGATTAAAAACGTGTTTTGTGCGTCGCTGTTTTCAGCTCATCCTGGAGTTATGTCAGCGCGAAGATTCCGCTCACTCAGAGGTCGTTCAGCCTCACCTGGACAGGATGCAGACGCTCATCGAGGCCTGTGTAAAAGAGGCGAGTTTACGTTTGAAAAAGAAGTTCGTTAAAAGAAGGACGATTTTCGACGTTTTAATATAAAGTACATGTTGTCTCCGACAGGCTGGAACCAAAAACGACTTTGTGGATTTCGTGAAAGTGTTGTTGAAAGATCCAGAGACGAGGGACAACTTCTATGAGGTGAGAACATGAATTAGATTCAAGTGGGGCTGAAACAATTGCTCAATTAAACAGTGAATGTTGTTTTTCAGACAGTTTTCCACGAAGACTTCGGTCCGGCGTTTGACGAAGCTCTGTGCAGTTTGACGCGGCTGCTTCTGTCCAGACTGGACGAGTTTCTTCCTCTTCGGTCTTTCCAACAGGTGCAGAACACGAACATTATATCACTGAGCCGTAGACTTTGAGACAAAATATGATTCTAAATGCTTTTTTCCTCTCAGGTCGCCTCCATGTTTGGTGACGTGTCTTCAGTTCTGCAGGACTGTATGGCGCCCGTGTCCCAGGGGGAGGAGCTTAAGATCGTCCTGCAGTATCACAAAGAAAACAGTCGGCTTGACCACAACGGCAAGTTTTGTCTCACCTTTAGATATCGCTAATTTTTACACAAACTGTTCTCTCTTTACTTTCTTTAGCTAGTTTTTCACTCTTCTTTTTTCCCCCCCTCTTTCCAGACGGTTCCTTGGACGGCGCCTGCATTATTTCAGCTCTCACACTCCATAGAAAACAAGCACAGGACGCCATCTTGGATAATTTTCCATCGCGTACGGACTACGAGGTCGTGCCGTCGCCTCGTACGACGCAAACGAACGCCGACGCGATCCTGGACGGTCGCACGATGGAGATAAAACTTCACAGAATCGACCTCGTTCCTCCGGGGAAAGAAAAACCACCCGCGGCGGTCGTGTCGGTCAAGGAGGATCCGAGCATATCCGAGAACGACTCGGCAGAAACCGCTCCCGACGCTGACTGCAGCGAAAACGACTCGTGGTCTTACTACTCGGACGACGGCTCTGTCCGTCGCAGTCCCGCGTCGTCCGATTCTTGGTCTTACTACTCGGATGCCGCCTCGTCTTTGGCGTCTCCCGGCAAAAGTCCGACCGGGTACGATTCGCCGTCCGGCTGCTCAGACCCGGAGGACGTGTCCTTCAAGGGTCGGGAAACTTTACCCTCTTCGACAAGAAAGCCGGCAATCGCGGACGCACAAAAACAAACGCAGAAAAACAAGCACAACGCTCACTGCTTCATCTGCAACAAAGTCATAAACGTGAGCCTGAGAAGCCACATGAAAATGCACTTCCCCTCGGGTGACTACAACTGCCCTCGCTGCAGCAAAAGATTTCAGAGGTACACGTCGTTGCAGGGGCACTTGAAGAAGGTCTGCTTCGAGTCGACGAAGCGGCAGGACGACGCGGCGAGCCCCGACGTCGCCGAGAACCTCTACAAGTGTGACAAGTGCCCAGACTCCTTTAACTACAAAGTGTCCCTGGCCAGGCACAAAATCACCCACCACGAGCTGTACTGCGGCGTGTGCAGGAAGGTGCTGCGAGACGCGGCGACGCTGGCGCGCCACAAGGCGTCGCACACGGCGTTCCAGTGCGTCCGATGCGAGGAGACCTTCGACGTCTTGAAGCTGCTGCTCCGGCACTGCGAGAGCGTGCACAAGCTCGGCAAACCGTTCAAGTGCGGCCACTGCCCGAAGACGCTGCCCAAGCTCCGCTTCCTCGTCCTCCACGAGTGGAAGCACACGGGCCACCTGCCGTACCAGTGCGCCCAGTGCGGCGCCCGGTTCCGCTGCGACACGGACCTCGTTTACCACCTGCGCGTCCACACGAGGGAGAAGCCCTTCCTGTGCCCGGATTGCGGCAAGACGTTCGCCCAGAACTCCAACCTGATACGCCACGTCAACTTCGTCCACGGCGAGTTTCGCGATGCGAAGAAGCACGCGTGCTCGCAGTGCGAGAAGTCCTTCAAGGGCAAAGGGTCGCTGAAGAAGCACCAGCGGACCAGCCACCTCCACGAGCTCTTCCGATATCCGTGTCCGCACTGCGGGAAGCTGGTGTCGCGGGCCACGCTGCTCCGACATCAGCTGATCCACACGGGAGAGATGCCGTTTAAATGCACAGTGGCCGGATGCGTCAGGGAGTTTAGGTCGGCGACGGAGGTGAAGAATCACGTCCTGTTGCGTCACACGTCGGAGAGGCCGTTCAAATGCAACGTCTGCGGGAAGGGCTTCACGAGGAAGGGGTTCCTCACCGTGCACGCCAAAATACACACGGGAATACGGCCCTTCGCTTGTCCCATATGTGGGAAAGCGTTCCTCAAAGTCTACGGCATGGAGAGACACAAGAAGCTGGTTCATTCGGTTTTTAAAGAATAAAACGAGACTGTGATGTTGTAATAAAATCACACCAAATTAGCTTTGTACCTTTGTTGTGTGATGATGTTTTAAACATTTGTGTTCCGGGTTTAATCTTGGAATTAATCATGGAATTAAACATTCATGTTAGGGGTTTAAACCTGGAATTAAACATTTGTGTTCGGGGTTTAATCCTGGAATTAAACATTCATGTTCCGGGTTTAATCCTGGTATTAAACAGTAATTTTCTGGGTTTAATCCTGGAATTAAACATTCATTTTTCCAGGTTTAATCCTGGAATTAAACAATCATGTTCCTGGTTTAATCCTGGATTTAAACATAATGTTCCGGGTTTAATCCTGGTATTAAACATTCATATTCCCAGGTTTAATCCTGGAATCAAACAGTCATATTCCCAGGTTTAATACTGGAATTAAGCATTCATGTACTGGGTTTACTCCTGGAATTAAACATTCATGTTCCGGGTTTAATCCTGGATTTAAACATTCATATTCCCAGGTTTAATCCTGGATTCAAACAGTCATATTCCCAGGTTTAATCCTGGAATTAAACATTCATATTCCCAGGTTTAATCCTGGAATTAAACTCTCATATTCTCAGGGTTGAACCTGGTATTACTCTATCATGAAACAACATTTCAGTGTAGTTTGATAAAAAGTGAATTTATTTTGTTTACAGTTCGTTTGGCTTTGGAAACATTATTTGTAAACTGCTGTCTGGAAAGTCTAGAGTCAGTGCATTTTCTAACCAGCAGGTGTCGCCACAACCTAAGCACAACGTGTGCAGGTGTTCCCTGGTTAATGAAGCGTTATCATAATATTGACTGTAATATTTACACACACACACACACACTATATTTATTATACAACCAACAAATGCCTTTTAAATCTTTAAATATATGATCATTGTGTTAGAAAAACAAACCCATTAACTGTGTGAGGCAGCGGCTTCACACGGGTTTAATTAGTGTTTTATTGATTTTTGTCAAAGTTTAATTTGTACTTGCGGTTGTTTAAAGTTGCCCGGAATATAAACAGTTATGCCATTTCGCCTTCAAAATAAAACCTTACATTTTTTTTGTTTTAATGAATTAAAAGTAGAATGCTATGTAAGTATGTATTGTACGCGAATATAAAATATTTATTTTTAAATATGTTTGATTGCATTTGCCCTTTATTTAGCCAGGGTCAACCATATATAAATATATTTCAAATCACAGTGAATTTCATTAGTAACTTTCACACAAAAAAAATACATTTAAATCATAGTAAGTCGATCACAATCATGTTAAATGTATCACAATACTCATCGATATGAATGTTATTGATATATTTTACATATATATGAACATAATGCGACACTTCATTTGGCCTAAGCTTTATTTTGAAAGTGTGTCACCGGAACTCGGTGCGTTGCACGCGCTCAGCTTGACGCCGAGCCGGACGCCGTGGTCTCGCGCTGCTGCTGCTGCTGCTGCTCTGTCAGTGTCTTCAGTGTCTTCAGTGTGCGCGTGAGTGTGTCCACCTGTCCTTCCTGCTCCGTCCACACCAGGTGAGAACTGTCCCTCTTTAAACGCTCACCTTTTTCACGCTGTTACGAAGTATTTTTAACGCATCGTTACCCAGGAAAAGACGGAGAAAAGTACGTTGTTGTTTTTTTTCCCCTTTTAGACGCGCGCGAGCGTCACATCGGAACACCTTGACAACTTTAAGCTAACTATCGAGACCGCGTACGATAAACACGTTAATACCGCACTGAATTTGATGAAATAAACGCGAAATAAAAAAAATCGACTTTAAAATGTCGTCGTGTTTCAGTTACGGAGGTTAAAGAGTTAGAGTTAGAGTTAGAGAGTTTGTTTGTTTCCAGAGCTGGAACACCAGTCTGTGGATTAATATCGTGGATTAACTGATGAAATTCTGGGTCCCAAACTTTAAAAATGGCTTCTTTAAGTGTCCGAAAACAACACTTATTTAGTTAAGTGTCGGAAAAGACTTAAGAAATCACATTTAAGACGTTTATTCAGTCAAAAAAAGTCGTCAGTTGGGATGTGAACAATTAATCGATAACTAAATGAATCGTTGAAACCCTTTTTTCAGGGTTTTTTTTTACATTGTTTTTATTGTGAACCAGTATGAAATTAAATATTTAAATAATTCACCAAAAATCAAAATCTACATATTTAATTTCATACTGTATCAACATAATGGCAGATATCAACACAACTTTACCTGTAGTAAAGTAGCCGCCTAGCATTAGCAACTACTACAGCAATCAGAATGAGGAAAATGTTTATTTGTTGATTGAGAAAATGTCTTTTCGAAAACGAATATCAAACCTCCTGCTAACTTATGCTCGCTAAGTGTCGGAAAAGACTTAAGAAATCACATTTAAGACGATTATTCAGTCAAAAAAAAGTCATCAGAAACCCTTTTTTGATAATTAAAACAGTTTTTCAGATTTCTTAGCTACTTATACGTGAATATCGTCTGGTGTCTTAACAATAACAAAGAAATAATAATGACATTTCTGTACTGAAGACTGTAAGAAGTACGTTTTTCCACATACGATAAACACGAAGGTGCAAAATGATGATTATTCTGACGATTAATCGATCAGTTTGAGCTGTTTTTAGTCAGAAAAGAGCAAAGAAATGAGAGAATTCTCATGTAAGAATTCATATTCAATCAGGGGCTTTAACAATTCATCGATTACTAAATTAATCTTGCTCAAATTTTCTCATTTTTTTGATTTGCGATTTCTAGATTGCGGATTGTGACGAAGAAAATGTCAGAATACCTTTCCTTTGGTTCATGATTCAATTAAAAATGATTTAGTACATAGGGCTGCTAATCTGCTAACTTGCTGCAACTAACGTTTATTTTCATCATGGATTAATTTGTAAAACATGTCCTGGATTAATCAAACTACGTGTTTTTGCCGTAAAATGTTGATCGCCGTTTCTCAAACTAAGGAAATTGGGATGTTTCCAAATGAAAATGATTCCGTTTTAATGATTTCTTACATCCTCAACTTTTAAAAGAAAACCTCTATGCAGGTAACCACGGCAACCATGGTACTAGCCTAAAAGTAGAAAAAATATCCCGCCCACAATTATCCCGATCAAAATAATTCCCGATATTATTGTGACGATGGAAAACAGAAATTTAAAAAAAAACAAAAACATATTTCTTTAGTGGAAAAATAATGAATTTCATAAGATCGTAATAAGTCACGCAGCTCCCCCTTGTGGCAAGCAGTGTACACTGGCGCGTTAGACGGGATTTTCAAGTCGCTCACGAGAAATATTGATGTTTTTATTTTTTAACGGAGGCTGCAACTAACGTTTTGTCCGGAAAATGTCGGAAAATGTTGATCGGTGTTTCTCAAACTAAGGAAATTGCGATGTTTCCGAATGAAAATGACATTAAGAAGATTTAAGAAGCAGAAAAATGTAACAATGAAATCATTAAAAATCAATAAAACTTGATTTGATTCCGATTCCTTTGGTTCACGATTCAATTACAAATTTATTTCGTACATAGAGCTGATAATTTGAGTCTTTTGAAAAGTTCGGTAACTTTCACGTTTTGGGAAAAATCCGACGTAAACACAAGCAAATCCAAGAGAACGGACGTTATATTTAAGCTAAACTTGCACCTTCTTGGCCGCTCTGATGCTAACTGTGACTGAACGGCAGCATTTTGTCACATTTAAAAGACCAAACTAATTGATTAATCATTCGCAGCGATTAATGTCGTGCGCTATTTCTGTTTGTGTTTATTTCAGGGACGCAGAGCTCCTGCAGTAACGATTTTCTTAAATAATAGATGTTTGTTTTCATATCCTGACAAACAACACGGGATTAAATTGTCAGGATTCTGAATGGGGTTTGGTCTGAAGTGGTTTGCATTGAATTAATAATGTGATCAAACTACATTTACAGTTATGTTTATTTTACAGCGATGAGGTCTCTGATTCTGCTTTGTTTACGTTCTGCTTCAGACGGTTAGCCCACACTAGTTTTAGATCATATCATGTGTCATAGCTTTAGCATTAGCATGTGCTTGAATACCTCGGCTTTAAATAGGCAGCGAGACGTCGTATCCACCTCTGCCTTTTTTTTTTGACTTGCAAAGTGTCGCCGCACCAGCCGGCCTGGATATATTTACTCGAGTGGGTGTGTCGCATCTGTCTGCATTGACATGTGATGATAATATTAAAGGGACAGTTCCGTTTTTCTGCTTTTATTTAGACTGGAAACTTTCGCTCCCTGCACCAAACTCCATAGAGAAAATCGTCGATTTTTACTTAACGACACGCAGGAGTTGTTCATCCACGGTTTCTTTGTCTGTATGTTCTAACATGTTGTTTTTACGATATCGGTGTTCGGAAATTTGAATTCGGATTCGCCTAAGTGACGCAATCTTGCTCAACGAGGCAGCAACACAATAACAAAGAGTGTATGCAAGCTTGTAAAAATTTCTCCTTTTTGTCAATGGACTTTGGTGCAGGGAGTTAGACGTTGTTGAATTATAGTTCAAAACCAGTGCTGTCAAACGTTAGCGCGTCAACGCTAACGCATGACAGAAATATGTTTTTGTTTTGTTTTGTAAATTTGTTTTTTCCATCGTCACAACAATATCGGGAATTATTTTGATCGGGATAATCGTGGGAGGGATATTTGTGCCGGTGTCGCGGCACGTAAAACATGACGTCATGCGCGTCGTTTTGCCGGTCAGTCGTCACGGAAACGCGCCATGCGTTAACCCATTGCGCAGCACTAATTAAAACACGTTTTGCACTCCCACTAGCCACGTAGCGAGGCTTACGTCCTCAACTTTTAGAAGAAAATATCTATGCGGGTTACCACGGCAACCATGGTACTAGCCTAAAAGTAGACGTAAATATCCCGCCCACGATTATCCCGATTAAAATAATTCCCGATATTATTGTGACGATGGAAAATACAAATTTAAAAACAAAACAAAAACATATTTCTTTAGTGGAGAAATAATGAATTTCGTAAGATCGTAATAAGTCATGCAGCTCCCCCTTGTGGCAAGCAGTGTACACTCACGAGAAATATTGACGTTTTTATTTTTTAACGGTGGCTGCAACTAACGTTTATTTCCATCATCGATTAATCTGTAAAACATGTTCCGGATTAATCAAAGTACGTGTTTTGTGCGGAAAATGTTGACCGGTGTTTCTCAAACTAAGGAAATTGCGATGTTTCCGAATGAAAGTCATTCCTTTGTCAAACGGAGGGGAAAAAAACTGCAGATATTCAGATTTAAGAAGCAGAAAAATCTTTGTTTTGGACTATTTTACCTCGTTATTCGTCGTCCCGGCTGATTCAGATTTAAAGTTTAAAAACGGCCTGTGAAGCTACAGCGTTACAGAGGAAAAACACTGTGTTTTATTTAAAACTCTAAAGATCTCAGGAGGCAGGAAGCCAGATCCACTATCTGCCTGCAAAGATGCTTCCTTACTTTGGGAGTGTGGCGTTATCAAAAAGACAGAGAGTCCGTTCCTGAACGGGAAGAGCCACAGATTAGCCGACGCTCCTGAGGGAGCGAGCTTCCTGGATCAGAGGAAAACACACACACGCACGCACGCACACACGCACGCACACACACACACACACACACACACACACACACACACACACACACACACCGAGTCGAGTGAGTCGACTTAAAGTCGCACGTCTTACCTCAACACTCGGCGGCGGCTGGGAGGGGGGAAAACGTGTCACGGAGCACAAAGAAGAACTAGGATTAGAGGAAAATGAAGACTTTTGACAGGTTTTTTTTATCATCTGTGAGGTTTAAAAACGTCTCGTAAATCAGTAAAATTAAGTTCCCGGGAAACGACGGAGGACAGATTTTCTCTTATTAGGAGGTCGGGGGAACGGTGCACATGTCCGTTTGACAAATGTGGGAACAACGGAGTCGAATATCGTTGGACAACCACTATACTTAAGTAATAATTGATTATTTTGAAGAAAACTAATCGATATAGAACGAGCCGATACTGTCCGGTATATGGCTTTAATCACAAAGAGAAATGTCTACTGTAAACGTCCTTTTTCCATTTTTATATTTGACAGCAGTATAAAAACTGTGTTGCCAAAAAATACACAAAAATGTACGTACAGTATTTCTAAACTGTATTCATTTGAGTTTCAGGTCCAAATTGTACTCATGTACTCATTATTATGTTATTTTTGAGTCAAATCTGACTCATTTTGATATAAAATGCTCCAAATCCCCTTGGTTTAGTCTTGGTTTTGACCAATTTTCCCTCCAATATTCCCGTATCTATTGACCTGGAATTACATCCATGCATGTAGCAGCACATTTTCCTCAAAGTCGTTTAAAAACCTTTACTTTCTGTACGTGTCAAATATTTGATCTGTTTTTATTTGACGGTGGTAAAAAAAAAAGCCCTTAAATGTCAAAATGTCAAATTTGACCCACATAGAATGAGCTGGAAATACTTAATACAGTATAAAAATCCAATAATTTTACATTACGCTTACATTCTATACGTGTTTAATTTGACCACTTTTGGCGTTCGACAGCAGTAAAAAATACCCTCAGTGTCACTTGTTTAGCCTTAAATTTGAAGATTTTCCCATTAGTGGCCTGAAATATACAGAACTTTTCATAATAACTTCAAAGACTTTAAATGTTGTGTTTTCAAGGCTTGAGTTTTGGATAAAGTAAAAAAATAATGAGCTTATTATTAGACGGAGGAATAAATAAATACTAAAAACTGGGCCTGGACCTCGCTTGTGCGTGTTTGGAGCAAAATTCCATCTCTTTTGATGGGGATAGACGGAGTGGAATAATCATTTTATATACGAGGTGCTGGGAAAAGCCTTAAAAGTGTTATAAAGAAAACATGTAGAAAACGAACCAAAACAAACATTATTCCTGGTTCTTCATCCACTTTTTGATCCATGTTTTCCATTCATTTCCAATGGGAGAAAATGTTAGATACTACAAGAAGTGAAAATGGCAGAAAAATATCTTTAATATGAATATAAATGTTACAGAAAGACGGGGAAAACGAACCAAGATTGACTCGTTCCTCTGCTTTTTTCCTCCCAAATGAATGGAACCCTCGTTTGCCATTGATCTAAGCTTTTACCGCATTTTCTTTTTTTTGACGAATCAATCTGAATTTTTCGCGACGTGTAGTCGATCACCCAAGTATGTATTAAATAATTTTTGGATGAATCCCACCTACTGGTGACGTCGCAAAACATTGTCCAATTTTCAAGAAATCCCAATCTCTTACAATGGCCAAAACGGTAATTTTAATATTCATATATCTGTCAAAACTTATCAGATTTGAACGTTATTTGGTAAGTGTGTGCAGGACCAGACCATCTAACAGTATACTATGTTTCATGTGGATCTGATCCAGATTATGGATGTGGTGGCAATCTAAATGTTTAACATGGTTCAGTCCAATCTCAGAAACATCTTCACAGATCAGGATGACTTTAGTCATGTTGGTGTAAGATGGTAACGGCTACACACAGGTGATGTTCTAGATTCAGAAGGTTCTTCTACATTGAATTCAATCTTCATTTTCTCATTTTCAGTGATTATAAAGCTAATGTGATTTCTCTCTGTCTCGCAGCTCGACCCGGACAAGACTATGAATATACGTTCAGCTCTTCACGCCGCCGAACCTCCACTACGTCTTCTCCTCTAACTCCAAACATCCACCGTCCCATCATCGAGAACACCATGGAACCAAACTGCCACAGTGTGAGGAAGAAGAAGATTGGTTCCTGGACCAGTTCCCCTCACTCCCCTTCTCTATAGACGTCCGTCACCTCGTTTGACGTTTGTGGAAACCGGAGCTAATTTAGAACTGGAATAGCGCGTCACGCAGGCGACCTCCGTGGTGGTGATCATGGGGAAAGAGCAGGATCTGCTGGTGGCGGTGAAGACGGGCGATCTTTTGCTCGCTCACAAGCTACTTTCCAGAGTCAAGGGCAACAAAACCAGTGAGTACAGCGTGGTGTGCGGTGTTGTTTTCTAAGGTTCTGCGAGTGTGATCGTTTCCTCTGTGAAATCCAACAAAAATGGCCGACACTATGCTACAAGGTTTACTGATTCTGAACCACACAGATAGGGCCTTGAAGGTTCTGAAGCAGAGATGGTAGAACAGGACCAGACGAGTTTACTTCATGGAAGTTGTAGCCGGAACATAGCACAACCTTTACCAAAACACTGTTGGGGGGACGGGGGATGGTGGGGGGTGGGGGGGACGCTTTTCTTTGCTGCACCACCCAAACTAATGGTAAACAAGAGTTTAGCTGAAGTAGTTCCTGTGTTGAGTGGTAAAAAATGGACAAGTTGGACCTTCAAGCTTCTGTATCTGAAAGGTTAGAACTGGACGATACGGACAAATTTGTGTTTGATTTGACGCAAACCAAATAACGTTTTGCTGCAGTTGTCGTTGGGTTGTGCTTGGATTAAAGTGCTGGATGAAATGACAGCGGGTCTCCAGAGGTTGGACCTTTTGAAGACAAAACCGTGTCTGTTGACATTTTTTTGAGAAACCGAATTACGATTTACTGCAAATGTTGTGTAGCACGGGCAGAAATCACATCTTAACCTCTTCTTCACGGTTGCCCCCGGTACCGTAGAAGAGAAATCGGCACCGGAGCGTCAGCGTGATTATGTAAACAAACAAAAACGTGTCGACTGGACAACAGAGAATCCACAGATGGTGCCAAACTGTGCCGTTCTTTACTAAAACCTCTGTAACTTTACTCTGCTTCACTTCAGCAGCATCAGACTCTGCACAGCTCATGTCCACATGTTGTTACATGACCTCCATGTGTTTTTAAGCTCCTACTGCATATTTTAAAGGTGATATTTGCTTGAAAATAGCAATATTTTTTTAGGCGAGAGAAAAAAAACATCCTTCAGCTATGCTGTGTTCCATGTACATTTACTCTGACACGGTGGCATCTACAGTGAAACTTACACCTCTGGTGGAATCTCACAAGTGTTATCTTTATTTTGATTCCAAGATAATCCACATAGAGCTTGTAACTGCAGAGATTTACTCTATTTAGTTTGTCATTTTGGAGCAGGGACTCCAAAAAGAGGGTCAGGGAAGAAGAGGTTAATGAGGACCAAGAACTCAAATCTATATCGTTTTCCATGACTTTGGGTCGCGATCGGGCTCACGATCGCCGCCTTTCAGTCGGCGCTGCTTTAAATATTGGCATTTTAGACATTTCCTTTGCTAAATGATGGAGATTGCCGCACGTTTTCAAGTCTTTTTAACGTTCATCTAGACAGTTGGACGTCGTTTTGCGCTCATGACTCTTCGGTGACGTCGATCCCTGACCAAACGCGTGTGTTGACGTCGCATTTTTTTTAGCATTTTTAGCAGGAAGTGATATAGAAAAAGCACCAGGTACCAGGTTCTATCACTGATATCTGTTGTTTACTGTGATACTGTGGTCATGAACCAGAGCGCTCGCCGTCAGCGCTCCCGCTGTTCGCTCTAAGCCGAGCACGTCGTTTCATTGTGATAACTGCGGGATCGGGTTCAGCTGTCGACCGCAAACAAACGTCGGGGTCAGGGACGATTTTAAACTAAGTGGATTCAAACTGCGCTAACGACACGGGCTAATCTCCTTAATGCAGACCCCTGCAGCTCCTGTGTGTGTGTGTGTCTTTCGTTTCTTTGTCGGAGTTTTTCTTATCTGTGGAGATTCAGAGTTGCAGTAGCATTGTTGCAGATGACAGACTTCTGCTGCTGTTTCTGCTGCTGTTTCTGCTGCTGCTGCTGCTGCTGCTGCTGCTGCTGCTGCTGCTGCTGCTGCTCTCTGATCCAAAGCCCGGGGAAAGTTAAGGCCACGCAGCTCTGTGAAGTTGAAACGTCTCTTTGTGGTCGTTATCTGTGTTCTGGGCTTTCATCAGTGCGGCTTTGGCTGCTAAATGACAAGCCCTGTGAACAAAGCTGTGGCTGTGCGCGACACACACACACTGACACACACTGACACACACACACACACACAGACACACAAAGAAGCATCGTTGGCAGGGAATATTAAGAGTGATATTGTCTGTTTTCTTTGTTCCGTTCCGTTTGAGCGTTTCGACTTTTTTGTGAACGACGCCGCCGTCGACGAGCCGCTGTTGTCTTCCTCTCTCCCGTTTCATCTCTGATGCCTTCAAGGTGCCCTTGAGCAAGGCACTGCATCTGCTTCAGCGAGGAGCCTAAATTCAACATGTGCCTGTACAATCTCCCAAGTGATAAATTATGGATAAAAAATCAATAATAAAATACATTTTCAAACAATAATTTAGGCTAAAGCTGCATTTTTTTGCAAGGTTTAAATCAGTTATTTATCAAGGACTAAATTAATCATCGAGCAGTCGAGTATTTTGTTGTTTTCTTGCTCCCTAGAACATAAAATAAATGATCAAAAGTGATTCATTTTGGTTTGTTGAAACACTGATCGTGATTTTTTTCAACATTTTTGACCCAAACAGATTAATCGATTAAGGTAATAATCCCTGTATCGCCTGATTACAAACGATTACAAAATGACCAAAATGGTCAAGTGCAAATAATCTGCAAAAATAAGCATGTATTCCAGTTTCTTTGCTCCTCTGTGACAGAAAAATGCATTTATTTTTGGGCGGAATAAGCATTCGTGGAACATTTTATGCTATTTTCTGCCGTTTTAATAGCGTAAAAATCAAGTTAAAACTAGAAAAGCACTCGGAGAGCGCAGACCTCCGCCAAGGCAGCCCCATTGCGGACATTTCCTGAACACTTGCACGTATATTTGTATATATTTCACACACGGCGAGTCTCATTGTGACCTGGGTTAAAGTTCACAGGATGTGGCGTGGATTTAAAAAGGTTGAGCTGGAAGTGTCTGTGTTGACATTGTGCTTGTGTTTGGAAGGAAGTGGTGCCAGTTTACAGTGAGTGAATAACCTGCCCCCCCCCCCCCCCCCCCGGGGCCAAGAGGATCGGAATTGGGCTCATAACCAAAAGGTCACCGGGTCAAATCCTGGGAACGGCTGCGGGTTGCGGTGCGGTCGATTCCCCCCCCCCCCCCCCACTGCTCCTGTGCCTTCAGAGGTCAAAATCATGACCGCTCATTGGTGTGTGTGCAAAAATAACACCGTCTAATTCTAATTAATCTAATTGAAAAGGGATTTACAGCATCAGCTGAAGTGTGACTTCAGAGTTGTTCCACCCAGGAAAACAAGTCTGAACACCAGCGGTGTCACAGTCTGACATCAGTGATAATCCGTCATGAAATACTTGGTTTTTGGACCAAGTTTGTTAAAGAGCGCAAAGATTAAAGCGAGTACAAGTGAAGCATGGAGGTCATGTGCTTTTTAAGCCTCTGTGGTGATGTCTGTACGACATGCTGGACATTCCAGGCTAACCCAGGTTAACCCAGGCTAACAGGCCCTGTCCCAATACCTCCCCGTTAAAATGTCCACTTGGTTTGGACTGCCCTCAACCGTAAATTCCCCCTTGTTTTGAAATTGGGACACGCCACTGCATGCAAATTAGCTTAGTGAACGCAACGAACGTGCTAACCTACGTCACATGTTGACAATTTTACCGGTGGAGCGTGTTGCTATTTTCATTCAGGAAAAATGCCGGCGGTTCCAGCTGTTGTGTTTGCCCGTTGTGTTGGCTGTGTTTGTTTTTCTCCGCCCTCGTAATTCGTGATATAGCGTGAAATCTGTCAAGTCCAGAGTATTAGTGTTCAAGTGAACGCCGGTACACGCATCCAAAAACACTGACAAAACTACCCAGATGTAGCAGAGCTAGCTAGCAGCTATTTGCAGAGTGCTTCGAGAGAGTACGAACGCTCTCGAAGCACACGGCAAATAGCCGCTAGCTAGCTAGCTAGTTCGCTAGCTGCTTTGATAAATCGTCAGTTATTTTCTGACATTAGTGTTCAAAGCTCAACTGTCAAACCGACATATTCCGACACAATTCGGCATCGTAACGTGCTTATTTGCGAAAATATGTTACAAACGAAATAGTTCCTATATATCAGCCGGCTCGCTGAATTCGCAAAGCATCATGGGTAATTCCATCTTTCATGTCGTTTTAAGCCCGCATCAGCGCTCGCGACACTACACGTGAACGCGCAAAATTTTGGGTTAAGGCAAAAATGTAGGGTTCGGGGGGGTGTTGTGACGGGGCCTAAGCCTCAGGCCTCGAGGTGTTGTTGTTAGAACGGGAACTGAATTGCGACGTTTGAAGGAGCGGTGGTGACGGGGGTTGTTGACGGGGTCAAGAGAGGACGGACAAAAACAGAGCACTGGTGGTGAAGCCCGTTCGGCTCCTTTGACTGATGAGTGAGACCAAAGGTCAAAGGTCGGGGACACGAGGGTGAACGTCTCTGCGGGAAGTTTGACCCCCGTTATAATACCAGCGTTTCCCAAACTTTCCATCTGCCTTTTTTAAAAAAGATGGCAAACTCCTGTGAACTACATTTCATGCATGTTATTTAAAACATTAAGACATAAATTTGAAGTAATTTTTTTTGGGAATTCTGTGTTTGTGGACCCCAAAAAAAATTCCCGTGACCCATCTGTGGGTCCACGACCCCAGTGTTTGGGGTCACTTAAGTGTAGAATAACACAAGGAAATCCCACAGATCAGAACATTAGTTGGGTGTGTTGCTTCATGGTCCTTTTTTTTTTGCCTAAATTTCATCCATTTTTTCATATTTCCTGACCTACTTTTTGAGCTCCATGGCTCCCTGAACTGACCCTGAAGGCGTCCAGGAAGATTTCCACAGAGAAAAAGAACTCTCCTCCACCCGTCTTCACCTTCTTAACTCGAGCTAACGAGCTCTGCAGAGTCATCGAAAAACAAACCAACCATCGACATCAGATCATTTTCAGTCTGCGGGGAATTGAAACCCCGGTCTCTTATTTCACGACGCTTATTATTGTTAAAACCCGACCGTCTTGTTTTAATCAAAGAGTAAGAGTCTGTCGATGGTGCTTTGTTTACTTTCACTTTCATGGGCTTATATGAATATGAAAGTGTTTTAAAAAACGCCTTTAAACATGGCAGTGGAAGTTCTTGCTCGGGGCTGTAAGGTGGCAGAGGTAAACCCTGGGTGGGAATGACCCGGGGGGGGGGATTAGCAGTATCATTGTGTCTCGGTGATGGACAGGAAGCTGAGATGGGAGGTTTCTTCTCTCCAATCGACCATCTGCTGACATCGGTCTGCGTCTTCAGGCATCATCTGAATCGACTTCCCGCAGTCGTCCGCCTGTTTTTGCTTAGCTTGTTGCAAGCTGTCGAGTCAGGTTTGTGGATGCAGAAGAAGGATGGTAGCGCCTGTCTGTTATTCGCATTCTGTTGCACAATAAAGGCTGCGTTTGTACTATTTTTTTTTTGCCGGAAACGGCATTCCGAAGAGATTTAAAGGGATAGTTTGACCTATTTTCCAACTCGACCGGTGTGATGGAGACTTCTGGAGACGTTTTCCAAGAAATTTCATTCAGTTCTTCTAGTTGCCGAGTTCGCTGGTGCTATGGCTATGGCTAGCGCAAGTCAATGGTACCTGCTAGCATGGCATTAGAAACACTCATACCGACTCCACAAACGGCAGACTATCGATGTACATATCTGTGTTGATAGAATAATATTTGAAACAAAACTAACCTCGCATCGCATGAATTTTTGAAGGACTACTTTCTCGGCGGAATCAGTCCGCCGCTGCCATAGCCTAACAGGAAGTATGACGCGCTGCTGCTGCTGAGACATAAATCCTTCAAATTGCAATGTTGGTTTTATTTCAAACATTCCATCAACACAGATATGTACATCGATAGTCTGCCGTTACAACCATTGACTTGCGCTAGCCATAGCACGAGCGAACTCGGCAACTAGAAGAACTGAATAAAATTTCTCGAAAACGTCTCCAGACGTCGCCATCACACCGGCCGAGTTGGGTAAATAGGTCTTATGTCCAAAATTCCGAACTATCCCTTTAAAGCTCCATATCGGAAGTCATCCGTGTCTGTACTCGCTGGCATTTTTGAGGCAACCTGGAAAGTTTGGTGGATTGGTGGATGTCGGATGAGGAAGCGGTCTCTAATCTGTTCCTGTTGGACGGATTGCGTTCAAACATCGTCAAAAAAGTGTCCAAGTGCGCCCTCAAACTACCAAATGTGCTTTTGCTAGTTGGATCGGAATCGATCGGAATCGTTCGGACCTGTTCTTGGCGCGATCAGCACATGATCCAATCACTTTGGACAGGATACTGAACAGGATGTTCTTTTGGGGACTTCTTCCGTTTCGACCAAGTGGAGCGTTTCGATCCGGTACGCATTTATTTGCGCAACCGTTCCCTTCTTTGGCACCCTTCCCTTCCCTTTGCTGACCCAGGGCTTTATCATTCCAAACTGTACCATGATGATGGGAGTCTAAACAGGATGTTCTCTCAAGGACTTTAAAAGCTTGAGCGACACTCCCGGTGTTCTCAACGAGCTCGGAACAACCGGCATCGGGAACCCTACCGGATTGGGTGGCCTGGTACCAATCTAGGGTGTCATCAGTTTTTGCCCTTTCAAACTTTGGATGTCAGGTGCATCTCAGGAGCAGAGGTTGATCATTGATCATTGTGTGGATGCAGCTCTTTAGAGCGGTGTTTCCCAACCCTGTTCCTCAGGGAACGCTGCCCTGCCATGTTTTACATGTTACCCTGCTCCAAAAACACCTGGTTGAAATAAATGGTCAGCTCATCATCGAGCTCTGCAGAAGCCTGATAACGAAATTCAAATAATGTAATATTTCAACTTTTGTTACAAATTTAATTTAATTTTTTTAAATGGAATATTTCGACTTTTGTCCATTTTTTTTTCAAAAATGCAATGTTTCGTCTGAATCAGGTGTATTGGAGCAGGGCAACATGTAAAACATGGCGGGGCAGCGTTCCCTGAGGACCAGGGTTGGGAAACACCGCTTTAGTGGAGTGACAGCTTGACTCATAAAGTCGTCTCACCCCCCGTCGGCTGAAGTGGGTGTTGTCCAGAACCCTCCCCCTGAATGGGGGCGACCATTAGAGACCTGAGGTTCTTCAAAGGAACTTTGGTGATTACAATGTCTTTTGTTGTAACACATGCTGTCTTTCATCTCGACCCCGCGGCCCAGCCCTCTCTGCTGTCACGGTAAACACGAGGCACCTCGGGGAGTTCTCCATAGATGCATGGACAAAGAGTCGCCACACAAAAGGGCTAAAGATCATATTTGAGCATGCATTGTGGTGGCCATTTTAGCCATAGATATAATTTACTGATGACTCAGACTTTCTTTCAGTCTTTTTCCACCAGACGTACAAAAGTTGCTTTGATATCGTATCATTTGAGTTTACGTCCGACTGTGATCAAACACGTGAGGTACAACGGTGACAAAGCCGCAGATTGAGAGGCCCACAGATGTTTAAGTGCAGCAGAGAGTGTAGAGAAAAGACTGTTTTCACCAATATCACGAGGTGACTGTATGACATTTCTGGAACAGAGTTGGGACTGCAACTGCAATATTTACTTTCATAATCTGTTTCTCAGTTAGTCGTTTAATCCGTTGTTTCCCAACCCTGGTCCTCGGGGAACACGGCCCTGCCATGTTTTAGATGTTGCCCTGCTCCAAAAACACCTGATTCAGATGAAACATTACATTTTTGGAAAAAAAAATTGTGAAACATTAAATAATAAAAAAAAACAAAAAACAAATGGCCAAGATTTGATAAATATATATTTTTTTAAAAATTGACAAAAGTTGAAACATTATTTTTTTTTAATTTTTCTTATCAATTATCAATAATTTTAGATTTTATTATTTTTAAATGTTATTATTATTGATAACAAAAATTATTTAAAAAAAAAAAAAAAAAGTTCATTATCAGGCTTCTGCAGAGCTCAATGACGGCTGACCATTTAATTGATTCAGGTGTTTTTGGAGCAAAAACACCTGTAAAACATGGCAGGGCTTTGTTCCCTGAGGACCAGGGTTGGGAAACACTGGTTTAATTAATAAAATGTCGGGAAATTGCAGAGAAATATTGATCGTTGCTTCGCCAAACCAGGAAGTATTGTTTATTTCTGTGTATAGACATGTAAAACATGGCAGGGCTTTGTTCCCTGAGGACCAGGGTTGGGAAACACTGGTTTAATTAATAAAATGTCGGGAAATTGCAGAGAAATATTAATCGTTGCTTCGCCAAACCAGGAAGTATTGTTTATTTCTGTGTATAGATGTCTCGCTGGTTCTAGCTTCACACCAGGAATTAGAAGATTGTTTCTCTCTTCTCATATTTAATAAGAAATAGCGAATAAGACTTTAACCCCCCCCCACTGCCTCTCCCAGCTCCCTCATCCTTTATCTTGGCATCCTCCTTCCTTGCTTCATTCCTCTACCTTGAATTAGGGATAACCCGTCTGGCCTAGTGTCAGATTAGAGGTCTGTTAGCATTAAGAGCATTTAAGACGACGTGTGTGTGTGTGTGCACACGCCTGAACACATCCACAGTTTATACTTCTTAACCTCCAACATAATTTATTTCACTTTTATTTTTTTCATTTTGTTTTGACTCTCTTGAAGCACTGTGTTATGTTTCTAAACCGCTAGCCTGATAGCTAACTGTGCTAATGTTTATCACAATTTTGTCTCTGTTTTTTTTTAGTGATTTGACTCTGTTGATACAGAGTGCTGTTTTACAAAGTAGTTAGCCTGATGGCTAACCTGCTAAATGTGCTAATCATCATTCTTCTTCTTTGTTTATAACAATGTTGTCT
Source organism: Microchirus variegatus (assembly GCF_963457635.1). NCBI lineage: Eukaryota > Metazoa > Chordata > Actinopteri > Pleuronectiformes > Soleidae > Microchirus > Microchirus variegatus. The sequence goes on from NC_139819.1 coordinate 22,421,661, forward strand.
CTGTCTGGTTTTTTTGTAGTGATTTGACTCTGTTGATGCAGAGAGTGTTGTTTTACAAAGTAGTTAGCCTGATAGCTAACCTGCTAACTGTGCTAATCATGATTATTCTTCTTTGTTTATCACAATATTGTCTGGGTTTTTTTTGTAGTCATTTGACTCTGTTGATGCGGAGAGTGTTGTTTTACAAAGTAGTTAGCCTGATAGCTAACCAGCTAACTGTGCTAATCATGATTATTGTTCTTTGTTTATCACAATTTTGTCTTGGTTCTTTTTGTAGTCATTTGACTCTGTTGATGCAGAGTGCTGTTTTACAAAGTAGTTAGCCTGATAGCTAACCTGCTAACTGTGCTAATTAGATTCTTCTTCTTTGTTTATCACAATTTTGTCTGTTTTTTTTTTTGTAGTCATTTGACTCTGTTGATGCAGAGTGCTGTTTTACAAAGTAGTTATCCTGATAGATAACCTGCTAACTGTGCTAATCATGATTCTTCTTCTTTGTTTATCACAATTTTGTCTGGGGTTTTTTTGTAGTCATTTGACTGTTGATGCAGAGAGTGCTGTTTTACAAAGTCGTTGGCCCGATAGCTAACTTGCTAACTGTGCTAATTAAGCTGACGTTATTAGCCTGATAGTTGGGTAGCCTGTGTGTGAACAGCTTTTGGCCACTTGCTCTTGCATGGTAACACACACACACAATAATCCTGAGCCTTTGCTTAGCTAACAGATGGACTCGTCTGTCTAGGATTGTCAAGTAAATAACCTTAAAGTAATTAAGCTGCGTGTGTCTTCGACAGACAGTGTTATTTAATCTAGCTTACGTGCCGCTTCATTACTTTCCCCGGGCGGCACATAGTTGCGTCCACCGTCGTCGTCATCGTCGTGCTTTTTTTCTTGTAGCGTCGTGTTTTTCTTCTTCTTCTGTTATTACAGAAAAGGAGGCTGGTGTTTGACTGCAGCGATCATCTGCCTCTACTTGCCCCCTAAACTACACTCACATCAACATCAACACAAAGGCAGAGAAGTGTCCGTAGGCTGTCGAGTTTTCTGTGGTTTGTGGAACTGATTCATGCTCGTACATCGAGTCTGAGGCGGGTTTTTTGTCTGATCGTGCACTTGTTGTTTGTGTCGGTATGTGTTTGCGGTAATGAGAATCAGCAGGAGACGCCGCCGCTGCTGTTCTTGTTGTGTCTTTGATGTTCTCCATTATCTCGGGTCTTTTATTTTTCTACCTGCTCCTCTCATCTCTTTGCCCCCGACGCAAATGCAAATAAAGTGCACAGCGTTCACATCCTCCAGCTGTGTAGATAACACATGATATGTGTGTGTGTGTGTGTGTGTGTGTGTGTGAAAGAAAGTGCATTTTCTGATGTATTCAGCATCATTTTTCATGTGTTCTGACTTCTCGCCGAGGGGACGGGGTCAAAATATCGATTTGGTAAAATATATCGTCTTCATGCTATACGATAATCCAATACACCAGGGAAAATATCAATATTTTAATTAACAAATGAAGGTGCTAAACAGTCCTTGTCAGTTTTCACTCACCAGGTGACATCATTTTGTTTCTGATACAATACAATTCTTAGACAAAATGAGTTAAAGCAGCTAATACTATGCAGGATTCTGTTGAAAATATTTGCAACATTGAGCTGACTTTCTTCTCAAAAACAAAAATGACTTAAATCTTAAGTCCGAATGACTTAAAATTTACCATCATAATAGTCGGCATCTCCCTGAACAAGGATCCGTTGAAAATTTTTGCAAACCTCTTAAGGAATAATTTTAATGAATTTTTGAAATTCTTGAAATGATCCATTTGCCCTGATGCACTTTGACAGTGAGCTGACTTTCTTCTCGAAAACAAAAAGTATCTCGGAATGACTTGAAATTTACCATCATAATAGTCGACATCGCCCTGAACAAGGATCCGCTAAAAAATATTTGCAAAAAAGGAATCATTTTCATGAATTATTGTTTTGGTTAGCGCTGGTGTGGTGAGTCATTACAGCTAATAGCTGTTTGTTGCCCTGCTCCTAAATAAACCTTAAAGTCACATAAATAATGGTTTGTAGACGTCATCGATCCGTGTTCCTCTGAGGCTAATTGAGAACTCTAATGACTTTTCCACGAGCGTGACCTCATTCTTGACCAATAATCACATGACAGTTGACTAACTAGCTGCGGGAGGTCACGCTGCAAAAGTGAGCCATGTGATATTGATTGGTTTGTTTGTTTTTTAATCATCAGATACGACTTCGAGAGAGAGAGAGCCACTGCTCATATAGAGCAATGTTAAATATGGGAATGAGAAAAACTCTGTGAACCAGTTATGTCGGGCGTGATCATACCAAACAAATCACATAATGATTTAATGATGGTAATAATGCTTTGTTTATAGAGCAATTTTCTTAACAATGTAACAAATGGGGATGAGCCGACACTCACCTGCCAAGTTTGAAACCTGTTAAGTGAACGGTTATGGGCAGTTGTGTTTTGAATGAACAGATATTGAGTTCTTGAGACGATGTTAAAACCGTGAGCGCTGTCCCACATTGTAAAAAAGCAAGTTTTGCTACAAATATGGCTAACGGCTATGCTAACAGCCTGAAGATAAGAGTGTGCCATAGCATTGCGCAGGAAGTGAAGCAGGAATCTGGAATCACTGCCAAAAACAAGAAGTCTACAAGAGGAAACAAGCTCGCCTCTTTGCCGGGTAGATATAAATCACGGATTCGGACTAGATTTACCAAGACCTGGTCTTCACTCTGAAGATGAAGGGAAGTTGATCAGGAAGTTGAAGATGTCTGGAATAATGTCCTTTCTACCTGTTTTGCGATATAACGGTCGATCTCTGCAGATTTAAAGAGACGGTGAACTCTTGACGGGTTGAATCCAGCACCGGTCACTTTCATTTTTGCCGCATCTTAGACTTAGGCCAATGTGACGTCCAGATCTCTATTGAGCCTGGGTTTCCACCGAGTGGAACGGAGTGGTACGGTACGGGATTTATTTGTATTTCTATTAGAAATAGTACCAAAATAACCGGTCCCAACTGTTCCATTCTTTGGCGCCCTTCCCTTGAGGTCCCAGAGTAAAACGATACGTACGGTATGGTCCGGTTGGAGCTAGGCCGTTGTAGTCTGTTGAGTCGCATTGGCTGTCGTCGTTTCCTTGTCGCCCTACGACGTTGTCGCTCGTTGTCTTGGCGCTGGTTCGAGCACAGCCAATAACCAAGTAAAAGGCACTGTCCCAGGGCTTTACCATTCCAAGCCGTTCTGTACTGGAGCCAAAACACAGGAGTGAATATCAATCAAACGCGTTCTCTTTGGTTAAAAGAAACAGTTTAAACCTGGACGTAAACATGTTTTTTCACCAGCGAGGTTCCAGAGCCCATTCAAACAAAGGGGATGTGGGACCTGAATTGTACTCGCTCCTACTTCAAAGCGTTCCAGCAATTGAAGTCGAATGTTAGAAAACGGTGACGATCGCGGCGCTTTAGATTTATGTTTGAAGAGGCATTTTGACTGTCAGCAATTCAGTCTACTCACATACACGAGCGAGCCGTATATGTAAAAGCGTCATGAGTATACTTTTACCGTAGCCCTACATATCTTCATGCTAACGGATAACGACGACGACATAATTTCCCGCCATAACATGAAAAACAAGTTGCGATAAAATTGCTGTATCTGAAACATGTTATTCTCCGACGTCATTTTGGTGAATTCGGGGTTAGGTCGATAACCCTGACTTTGCTCGTGGGAGGTCCCACTTCGACAGGCATTCCAGTTCACTTTTTCTAGTTGGAGGTCGGATAAGTCCCACCTCCAACTGGTTTGGATGGGTTCTTGAACGCAGCATATGTCATGGCACTGAATCCACCGTCAACTTGTAAAACTCAATTATTTATTTTTAAACTCGTACAAGAAGGGAGGGGGGGGGGTATAGACATTTAAAAGCTATAAACCCCCCTATATCAGGCAAGATGGAAAGACATAGAGGCCAAGATGGAAAGTTTCCAGATTCAGGCAATACTAGGGGACATAGGAAACAAATTGGCTCAACAAAGCAATAATGAAATTATTAAACAAACATTGGCTATCTGGAGCAAGATGGTTAAGGAATACAATATGGAGGGAGACATCAAATTATTAATTTGGCCTGCTCTAGACCCCAGATTCGAACCAGGAATCAGTGATGCTGGATTCAGGCGATGGTGTGACAGGGGCATTACAGCAGTATGCACAATAACTCACAGAGGGCTCTTAAAAAGTTTCAGTGAGCTACAGAAGGAATTTGGACTGGAAAACAAGGATTTTTTCCGTTACCTGCAATTAAGAGATTTTTACGAGAAAAGAATCAAACCAACATTGTCCAAAGAGGGCAATGCAGTGGTGGATACTCTGACTGTAGCCTATAAAAAGAAGAATAGGAAAATAATATCTAACATTTATCAAGGTCTTCAGAAGCAGAAAGGGATCAACACAGGATACATTAAAGCAAAATGGGAGAAAGAACTAAACATGGAAATATCAGAGGAGGAGTGGCGTTCTATGTGGAGTGCACAGCATTCATCTACGAGTTCGAAGAAATGGAAAATATTTGGATGGAAGAACTTGATTCGTTTTTTCATTACACCTCATATAAAAAGCAAATTCTCTCAATCTCAAGAACAGTGCTGGAGGCAGTGCGGAAACATGAACGCAGATCACTCCCATATATTTTGGCTATGTCCAAAAATTCAAACCTTTTGGAGTTGTGTAAGTACCACTGTGGCAAAGATCTTGGGATACACAATTCCTAATAATGTGATGGTCCTCTATTTCTGTGTCTTTAATGAAAATGTGGTTGAAAAAAAAGATTGGTATCTGTGTAAAATACTGCTGATGGCTTGTAAAAAAGTTATAACAAAATACTGGTATAAATCTGAGTCTCCAAGCATTAACCATTGGATGGACAAAGTGAAGGAAATGTGCTTCATGGAAAAGATGACTTTCTCTCTCCGATCAAGAGGAACAATTTTTCCCAGGAAATGGGAGAAATGGACTGCTTTTATCAAAACAATTGAGGACGCTACACACTAACAAGTAAAATCACTGGACACTATATATAGGACTTTTAACTGAAGAGCCCCCATGTTTGTTGTTAACTTGTTTTTCTCTTAAACTGAAAATGCTAAATAAAAAGTTTAAAAAAAAAAAAAAAGCTATAAACCGTGCAGGAGCGCAGACGGCGTCGCGGCGGCGGCATGCACTCCTTCAGACGAGTAAACAACAAATACTTCTCCAGACAGGTGAACTCTTCATGAACCTGTGTCACATTTCCTCTCATTATTATTATTATTACACCCTGGTCCTCTTCAGTAATCACAGTGCAGAGTGGTTTCTGTGTCTTCACTGCTTCACAGGACATGAAGAGGAAAGGAAGTATCACAGAAAACCTCCAAATATATGCACATACGGTTTCTCTCTTGTTGCGTGTGTGTGTTATTGGTTTATAAAGTACTCGCAGATTCTCGTCTTTTGGAGGATAAATACTTGAGGAGGTTGGGTGTTTTACCTCTGCGGCGCTCAAACGTCCCACAAGGTTTCTTTTAACGTGGAAATTTCATGAGAAGCCATTTTTTTGGAGTTTACTAGGACGCCGTGGAGCCGTAAAATGAAAAATGTACTTGTTCTTTGTTTGTTTTGCGTTTTCCACTTTACCTCATGGGATTGTTGAGTCATAATTAGTAGTATCATATATTATTAGCACCAAGAGTGGAGAAGTTAATTTCTTTGTCATTTCAGCTTCTTAAATGTGATTTTTTTCTGGTTTCTTTGCCCCATATAACAAATAAATCATTAAGAAGTGATTTATTTTTGTTTTTTTGCATCATAATTTCAAGCTTTTTTTTGTCATTTTCAGACCAAACGAGTACACGATTGATTGAAAAGAGGTTAATTGATTATGGATTATTGACATTCTGTATGTTATATCTTGTATGTTATATTTTGTATGTTAAATATTTACATTTAAGAAGCTGCAAAATCTCGAAAAATTCTCAATTATAGTTGACGTTTAGTTCAGTAATTGATTTATTGTCTAGTAGTCGTCGTAGTATTGTGTAGTCTTTGCTCCTTAACGACAGTAAACACAATACCTTTGGTTTGTTTTTGAACGCCGTGACGTTGACGCGATCAACAGCTTCATAAATATGTGTTAAAATGTTTCGGAAAAATAAGCGGCGGATGAAACGTTCAAGAACATAATTATCGGTTACAGCCGCACGAATGAAAGGAAACCCGACGCCGTCGGAAGAATCGCTGCCAAGAACCTCGACGGCCTCGCATACCGTCAGATTTCCTAACCCCAGGTGGATATTAAATGTTAATTATGACACGGTTTTTTAGCTCCGAGGCTGAGATAATGTTGGTAGAGAGAGAACGTGGTGTTAATAAAGGAGAGGCTCTGCGCTCAGTGTTGTGTGAGTGAGTGAGTGAGTAAACACACGATTTGAATGGTATGTAAAGTGTTTTCTCCCTGAGGTGCAGGGTTGAGACTTGTTATGTAACACGAAACCCGAAGGACTGTTTACACCATCAGAGGCTTAATGCACATGTAGCAACACACACACACACACACACACACACATTCCTGTACAGCAGTCTTAGTGAGGACTCTCGTAGGGTTGCACCAAACTGCGATGTCCGTGATCGGACTAATCGGAATATAACCGGAGATGCGTTCTGATCTTCCAAAACACTTCGGGACGCGGTCGGAGATGCATTGAGATCACGTTGTGTACGTCCCACGACCTTTGAAAATGTTAAGTTCCAGCGTTAATGCTATGACATCATTCGGGAACTTGGAAAATTCCTAAAATTTCGACATTCCGAGTTCCCACGACTAATTATAGTAGTTATAACGTGGTTCTGAGAGATTCCTAAACTCGGAACATTCAGAAAATGTGGGAATTCTGAGTCTCGACGACTAATGGGACGCAATATTGATGCTATGACATGATTTGAGAAGATTCCCGAACTTGGAAAATTCTAAATATTAGGATTTTTTTTAGCTCGCATGCTAATGGAAGGAAATTTCAAGTTCCAGCATTAAATGCTATGACATAATTCGGGAACTTGAAAAATTCTGAAAATTTGGACATTCCGAGTTCCCACGACTAATGAGAAGATTCCCGAACTTGGATAATTCTGAAAATTAGGACATTTTGTAGTTCAGAATGCTAATGGAACGCAGCATTCATACTGTAACGTGGCTCTGGAAGATTCCTAGGAACTCGGGGAAATTCAGAAAATCTGGAAATCCCTCTTTATGGAATTTAGCATTGATGCTATAATGTGGTACAGGAAGATTCCTGAACCTGAAAAATGTGGGAATTCCGAGTTCCAACTACGAATGCGAAACTAAAACTGCGATGTCTGTGATCGGACTAATCGGAATATTACCGGAGATGCGTTCTGATCTTCCAAAACACTTCGGGACGCGGTCGGAGATGCATTGAGATCACGTTGTGTACGTCCCACGACCTTTGAAAATGTTAAGTTCCAGCGTTAATGCTATGACATCATTCGGGAACTTGGAAAATTCCTAAAATTTCGACATTCCGAGTTCCCACGACTAATTATAGTAGTTATAACGTGGTTCTGAGAGATTCCTAAACTCGGAACATTCAGAAAATGTGGGAATTCTGAGTCTCGACGACTAATGGGACGCAATATTGATGCTATGACATGATTTGAGAAGATTCCCGAACTTGGAAAATTCTAAAAATTAGGATTTTTTTTTAGCTCCGCATGCTAATGGAACGAAATTTCAAGTTCAAGCATTAAATGCTATGACATAATTCGGGAACTTGAAAAATTCTCAAAATTTGGAAATTCCGAGTTCCCACGACTAATGAGAAGATTCCCGAATTTGGAAAATTCTGAAAATTAGGACATTTTGTAGTTCAGAATGCTAATGGAACGCAGCATTCATACTGTAACGTGGCTCTGGAAGATTCCTAGGAACTCGGGGAAATTCAGAAAATCTGGAAATCCCTCTTTATGGAATTTAGCATTGATGCTATAATGTGGTACAGGAAGATTCCTGAACCTGAAAAATGTGGGAATTCCGAGTTCCAACTACGAATGCGAAACTAAAACTGCGATGTCTGTGATCGGACTAATCGGAATATTACCGGAGATGCGTTCTGATCTTCCAAATCACTTCGGGACGCGGTTGGAGACACATTGAGATCACGTTGTGTTAATGTAACGAGTGTCCGATGTGTCTCAGCTCCACCCACAACAACAATTGCGTTAGCGTAAAATACACCGGTGGCTACGTCGAGCACTGCTAACGTGAAATAGGCGACAAAACTGAGGAACGCCCCACAGCCTTTGAAAATTTCAAGTTCCAGCATTAATGCTACGACATAATTCGGGAACTTGGAAAGTTACGAAAATTTGGACATTCCGAGTTCGCACGACTAATGTTGCGCAGCATTAATGTTATAACGTGGTTCTAGGAGATTCCGAAACTCGGAACATTCAGAAAATGTGGGAATTCTGAGTTTCGTCTACTGAGGGAATGCAACATTGATGCTATGACATGATTTGAGAAGATTCCTGAACTTGGAAAATCCTGAAAATTAGGACATTTTTGAGTTCCGTATGCTGAGGGAACGCAGCATTCATGCTGTAATGTGGTACAGGAAGATTCCTGGGAACTCGGGGAAATTCAGAAAATCTGGAAATCCCTCCTTATGGAATTCAGCATTGATGCTATAATGTGGAAAAATTCAGGAAATGTGGGAATTCCGAGTTCCAAATACGAATGAAATGTAACATTCACGCTATAATGTGGTTGAGGAAGATTTCTAAACGTGGAAAATTCAGAAAATGTGGACATTCCAAGTTCCTAGAGCTAATTTAACGTAGCATTAATTCTTATAATTTGGTTCAGGAAGATTCCTGAACTGGGAAAAAAATCCGTATTAATCCATAAACATCCATTTTAAGCACTGACAGAACCAAAATGTCCTCTTTTCCCTGTGGTTTATGAGTTTTTTGGTCCTCACAACCAGAGGTTCTGCCTTATTAGGACCAGGTTTTGGTCTCTGGTCCTGACAAGGTCAGTGTTTTAATGCCAGAAACAGAGTCCCGAATACAGGAACTCAGACAGCAGCAGCAGCAGATGATGATGATGATGATGATGATGATGATGATGATGATGATGTTTCATCTCCTCACTGTCAGTGAATATTGAATGGCTCTGACCTAGTTGCCGCCGGCGCCGCGGGAGATTATTCTCTTCATTTTTAACAATGAAGCTAATTCATTTGATGATGTTTTTCATCTTAAGCTTTAGTTTATTTATTTATTTGTTTTTTAACTCCAGACCTAGTTCCTACTAGTGTTGTTTTTCTTTTAAATGTGTCACTTTGTAAATGAGGCGAACGTGAAGAAAGAACAACACCGACAGTTGTCGTCTTAGGAAACTGCCAAATATACACACACACGCACACACACACACACACACAAACACACTGCAGTTTGATTTCTGTTTACCCCAAAAACTCTGCATATTTAAAGGCTGTGCGACGTCAAACTGAGATTTTAGCACGAGGAGTCGTAGGAAGTAGCTTTTCTAGACGACGGCTGCAGGAATTTGATCAACAATAGAGACGTTACGTACGCCAGATTATCTATAGATCTGTGCAGAGATGTCCCATAATAACACGACTCTCGAGTCGTTCTGCCTGTTTGAATGTTCGTGTTCTCTCTCGTACTGAGATGAAGGCGTAGACTGGAGAGATCGGCCTTTGTTTCTTCTCACTAACAGATTAAAAACGTTCATTGTTGAGTCACGAGAACGCTGATTTAACGCTCTCATCTTCATTGTTGACCAGTGGGAGTGAGGTTTGATCACTTTAAACACCATAGAAACCTAGAAACCTTAGTTTTTCACCAGTAGACATTAGATTTTGGTGGTAAAATAACAATTTAAACCCCAGTTTAAGCAAGTTTTGATCATTGGGAATTAGATTTTGATGATAAAACTATTTGAACCTGGGTTTAAATTTGTTTTTGACCAGTAGAAATTACATTTATTGATAAAATCCTATTTAAATCTGGGTTGAAACAGGTTTTAGACCAGGACAAGTGAGATTTTGGGGATAGAAACCAATTTAAACCTCAGTTTAAACGTGGTTTTGACCACTCTGACAGGTTTTTGACGAGTCATACCAATTTGAACCTATTTAAACCTTAGTTTTTGATCATTGGGAATTAGATTTTGATGATAAAACAATTTAAATCTGGGTTTAAACAGGTTTTTGACCAGGACAAGAGAGATTTTCAGGATAGAAACCAATTTAAACTGGGGTTTAAAGGTGGTTTTGACCACTTTGACTGAGGTTTTAACGAGTCATACATTGACATTAGATTTTGGTGGTAAAATAACAATTTAAACCTCAGTTTAAGCAGATTTTGACCATTTTGATGATAAAACTATTTAAATCTGGGTCTAAACAGGTTTTTGACCAGGACAAGTGAGATTTTCAGGATAGAAACCAATTTAATCTGGGGTTTAAAGGTGGTTTTGACCACTCTGACTGAGGTTTTGGTGAGTAATACCAATATAAACTTGGCTTTAGGAGGTTTTTGACCAACAGAAGTGAGGTTTTGGTGATAGAAACCAATGTAAATCTTAGTTTAGACTAGGTTTGACCAGGAGAAATTAGATTTTGGTGGTTAAGAACAATTTAAACCTCAGTTTAACCAAGTTTTGACCCGTAGAATTGAAATTTAATGATAAAAACCTATTTAAATCTGTGTTTAAACAGGTTTTTGACCAGGACAAGAGAGATTTTCAAGATAGAAACCAATTTAAACTGGGGTTTAAAGGTGGTTTTGACCACTTTGACTGAGGTTTCAACGAGTCATACATTGACATTAGATTTTGGTGGTAAAATAACAATTCAAACCTCAGTTTAAGCAGATTTTGACCATTTTGATGATAAAACTATTTAAATCTGGGTCTAAACAGGTTTTTGACCAGGACAAGTGAGATTTTCAGGATAGAAACCAATTTAATCTGGGGTTTAAAGGTGGTTTTGACCACTTTGACTGAGGTTTTGGTGAGTAATACTAATATAAACTTGGCTTTAGGAGGTTTTTGACCAGCAGATGTGAGGTTTTGGTGATAGAAACCAATGTAAATCTTAGTTTAGACTAGGTTTGACTAGGAGAAATTAGATTTTGGTGGTTAAGAACAATTTAAACCTCAGTTTAACCAAGTTTTGACCCGTAGAAATGAAATTTAATGATAAAAACCTATTTAAATCTGTGTTTAAACAGGTTTTTGACCAGGACAAGAGAGATTTTCAAGATAGAAACCAATTTAAACTGGGGTTTAAAGGTGGTTTTGACCACTCTGACTGAGGTTTCAACGAGTCATACATTGACATTAGATTTTGGTGGTAAAATAACAATTCAAACCTCAGTTTAAGCAGATTTTGACCATTTTGATGATAAAACTATTTAAATCTGGGTCTAAACAGGTTTTTGACCAGGACAAGTGAGATTTTCAGGATAGAAACCAATTTAATCTGGGGTTTAAAGGTGGTTTTGACCACTTTGACTGAGGTTTTGGTGAGTAATACCAATATAAACTTGGCTTTAGGAGGTTTTTGACCAGCAGATGTGAGGTTTTGGTGATAGAAACCAATGTAAATCTTAGTTTAGACTAGGTTTGACTAGGAGAAATTAGATTTTGGTGGTAAAGAACAATTTAAACCTCAGTTTAACCAAGTTTTGACCCGTAGAAATGAAATTTAATGATAAAAACCTATTTAAATCTGTGTTTAAACAGGTTTTTGACCAGGACAAGAGAGATTTTCAAGATAGAAACCAATTTAAACTGGGGTTTAAAGGTGGTTTTGACCACTCTGACTGAGGGTTCAACGAGTCATATGTTGACATTAGATTTTGGTGGTAAAATAACAATTTAAACCTCAGTTTAAGCAGATTTTGACCATTTTGATGATAAAACTATTTAAATCTGGGTCTAAACAGGTTTTTGACCAGGACAAGTGAGATTTTCAGGATAGAAACCAATTTAATCTGGGGTTTAAAGGTGGTTTTGACCACTTTGACTGAGGTTTTGGTGAGTAATACCAATATAAACTTGGCTTTAGGAGGTTTTTGACCAGCAGATGTGAGGTTTTGGTGACGTACAGGGCTTTGGTCACTCTCTTATCGGGGATTTGAAAGTTAATTTAAAGTCTCAGATGCTTCAGATTTACTCTTCATGTTAAATATGTGACGTTTATAGACGAGGAAAACAACAACAACAACAACAAGGCCGTGTGCGTTCCTAATGATGGAGCGTCATTAGGAGTTCAGTGTTACAGCTGCTTTGGTCTGAGGTCGTCAGATGGATGTTGTTCCTCAGATAAGTGTTTCCTCTTCATGTGGCCGTCACCTGACCACGGAGCGTTTATCGCCCACAGACTCTCCGCGACCTCAAATTACCCCCCCTGTGTTTAGCTCTGGCTCCAGGCCACAGCTGGAGAACTCCTGCAAGTGTCTTTTTCTTTTGTTAATGAGAAGCCGGCGTGGGTGGAAGTGGGTTCGGATTCCCCGCGGAACGACTACAAGGAATATTTTTCCGAGCTACAGAGTGAAAAGTTGAACAAAAGTCTCAGTCTGCGACGAGGAAACAGCTGTTTCACAAATTCTCTCTTTTTTTTTTTTTTTTCAAAGCAGCCGTCCGTCCGTCTCTGCGCCGTCCTTTTTTAAAATGAATTATTTATTCAGAATTCATGGAGATGAAGACAGGACAACATTTGAGATTCTTTTTTATTATTTATTCATCGGCCAATTCTTGCACGTCACGCATTTTCCTCTCAGGAAATATGGGATTAGATGTTGATATTTTTAAACAACAACTTTTTAGACTCAAATAAAATCTTGATTTAATCATTCAAAAATATTGTATTTTGTTGGGTTGTATTTGATTTGTTCTTTACGCTCCCTCACTTGTTCTTTTCACTCCCTCATTTGTTCTTTACACTCCCTCATTTGTTCTTTACGCTCCCTCACTTGTTCTTTACGTTCCCTCACTTGTTCTTTACGCTCCCTCACTTGTTCTTTACGCTCCCTGATTTGTTCTTTACGCTCCCTCACTTGTTCTTTACGCTCCCTGATTTGTTCTTTACGCTCCCTCACTTGTTCTTTACGCTCCCTGATTTGTTCTTTACGCTCCCTCACTTGTTCTTTACGTTCCCTCACTTGTTCTTTACGCTCCCTCACTTGTGCTTTACGCTCCCTGATTTGTTCTTTACGCTCCCTCACTTGTTCTTTACACTCCCTCACTTGTTCTTTACACTCCCTCACTTGTTCTTTACACTCCCTCACTTGTTATTTACACTCCCTCACTTGTTATTTACGCTCCCTCACTTGTTCTTTGCGCTCCCTGATTTGTCCTTTGCACTCCCTCACTTGTTTTTGCGCTCCCTCACTTGTTATTTACGCTCCCTCACTTGTTATTTACCCTCCCTGATTTGTTCTTTGTGCTCCCTGATTTGTTCTTTACGCTCCCTTACTTGTTCTTTACGCTCCCTGATTTGTTCTTTACGCACCCTCAGAGCGAAGAAGAGAGTTGTGTTTTCAAACAATAAAATACAACATTTTGAATGATTAAGTTGATATTTTATTTGCTTCTTAAAAACTTGATAAAAAAGTTAGTTCCCCTGAGAGAAAATCTGAAAAGCTCTGCTCCAGACGAGTCTATTGTGATGTAAATACACTCATTTCGTCATCCATAAAACCCACGACAAAGACAGCTGCGCTCACTACGGTTACACCTGAGGAGTCGTCATAGCGATATTTAAAAAACAACAAATAAATAAATGAGTGATAACCGCTGTTACTCATGTATCCTCTCAACAACGTGTATTGATGCATCAATAGTGACTTTATAGCGTTTTCACTTCCTTTTCATTTATTCTTTTTGTGCCCTCCAGTCTTTCACGTGCGCGGCCCTGCGATCAAAGACGAAAAATCAAAGCAACGCATTCTCGCTTCTTGCCAAACTGCCGTCTCGCTGAAAACGAACACAGAAATAATGTCGTCTTTCATTTTTAATTTGTCTTTTCCAGGTGTTTCTCTTGTACCTGCTCTGAAAAGACACCAGGTTTCCAAATGTTGCTTTATCTCACTGTTACACACCTTTTTTTTGACTGGAAACTAACATTTGTGCCACTTTGTGAACACGCTCACTCTCCCACACCAAACCCCATAGAGAAAACCAGTGATTTTAACATCACAGCAACACAGGAGTTTACAGGAGTTGTTGATCCACTGCTGCCTCCATCACTATATACAAATGTCTTATTTTGATAATTCGGCTTTGAAAATCCTTTGCTCTGATTAACCTCAGTGACACAGAGTGACCAAACGAGGCAGCAGTGGACCAGCAGCTCCTGTGTCCCCGTGAGCTAAAAAAACGCCGGTTTTCTCCATGGGTTTTGGTGTGGGAGAGTGAGTGGTTTGTAAACTTTCCAGATGGAAAACCTAATAAAATCTATGTCAGCTTCAAGTTTGTAAACCACTCACTCTCCCACACCAAAGCCCATAGAGAGAATCAGTGATTTTAACATCACAGAGACACAGGAGTTGTTGATCCACTGCAGCCTCCGTCCGTAAGTCCAAATGTGTTTATTTCGTGACTTCTGTGTTTGAAAAACCGTCATTATGGTTTACCTCTGTGACACAAACTGACCACACGAGGCAGCAGCAGCAGCAGCAGCTCCCCCCCCCCCAGCCCCGTTAATTTTCTCTATGGTCTTTGGTGCAGGGGAGAGAGTGAGCCGTTTCACAAACTCTGGTTTAGATAAATGGGGCGAAAACATATGATTTAGACGTCGCAGGCTGCAGCTGGTGTGTATTTTAGTTTTGGGCCGAAGCTCAAACCTCAGCGATGATACGGAGGCAGGATAACCATAGTTGTTTGGAGTGTGCTATCAAAACACAGCGTCGCATACGCTTTCTGTGCTTTTGTTTGTTGTAACCATAGAAAAACAATGGAGCGCTTCCACAGCGACGACGCGATGGTTTTTTTTCTGTTTGCACGGACGTCGTCGTCGTCTTCTTTCAGCGCTGCAGAGCTGAACCCTGTAATTTCCCCCCGTCTCTGCGAGGAAAAATAAAAACGCCGGAGATTTACTACACATCTGTTTGCAGCCGCTACTGTACGACGTGAGGGTTAGGGTTCACACTCGCAAAAACAACAACAACAACAACAACGCACACAAACGCTATACAGTCCACACACACACACACACGCTGCTAATGTAATTGATGCTGATGTCAGGAGGCGAGGTTTGAAAAGGCAGCTGAGGCTCAGAGAGAGGACGGCGTGGTGGGTGTGCTATGTGAGGAATGTCGGCTCATGTTGTAACTGGAACTCCTGAAAGGGCCTCGTTTCTTTCCACACCGCCCGGGGGGGGAGGGGGGGGAGGCTTTAAAAACCCCGCCTTCTTTGGCGAGCAGCCAAACAAAGGCCCCGCCCCCTCTATCTGTCTCATTATCAATGTGGCTTTTTGTGCCCTCGGGGCTCCTGTTTTTGTGTCTCTCTGCAGTCGTCTGTCAACTCCATGCTCCGCTTCTAAGACGCTCACTTTGTCCAAACATCTATTTGATCCTCAGCAATGAGATGCATTCAAGGAGCCTTGTACATTTATTTGATGGTCAAAATAACGTCAGATTTTGTCAAAATAAATTCAAATTTTGTCAAAATAAAGACACATTTTGTCAAAATAAAGTCTAATTTTGTCAATATAAAGTGAAATGTTGTCGATATAAAGTGAAATTTTGTCAATATAAAGTGAAATTTTGTCAATATAAAGTGAAATTTTTTCCTAATGGTCATATTTAGTCCAAATTAAGTGAAATTTAGTAAGAAATTTGATCCAAATGGTCAGATTTAGTCAAAATAAAGTGAAATTAAGTCCAAATAAAGTGAATTTTTGCCCAAGTAAAGTGAAATTTTGTCAAAATAAAGTGAATTTTTGTCCAAGTAAAGTGAAATTTTGTCAAAATAATATGAAATTTTGTGTTAGTTGGAAGTTGAAGGATCACCTTAACTTGGAAAGTCAGAGTTCTCAGTTTGAGATGCATTCAAGTCCTAGACGTTCGCTTTATCTAGAAAATTCAAAAACCCTGTGTGACTCCTGGAAATGTATTCCAAATAAAGTCAAATTTAGTCCAAATAAAGTGAAATTTAGTCCAAACAAAGTGAAATTTGGTCCAAATTATCAGATTTAGTCCAAATGAAGTCACATTTTCTCAAAATAAAGTTAAATTTACTCTGCTGCTGCTGTGAAAACTAGAATCTTCTAGGACGCTCACTTTGTCCAAACATCAAGTTTGAACGGCGCGATACTGTTGCCCCTTCCCTAATACACCACAATTCTCAACACTTAATATTATAGCTACAATATCGGTATCATCTAGCGATGGATTATAGAATTTGCTCCTCAGCAATGAGATGCGTTCAAGGAACCTTGTAAAATTTAAAATAGTTTATTAGTTGATCTCATGGTGCGTTCCAGTTGTAGTTGGAAGTTGAAGGATGGCGTTAACTTGGAAAGACAGAGTTCCCAGTTTCAATATTGGATCTAAAGAATTTAGATGCATTCAAGGAACATTGCAAACCTTCTGTTACCAGGCACGAGTACTTCTCATTACCGTGACTCCTGAAGCGTTTGTGATATCTAGAAAATTCAAAAACTGTGATGGTCTGGCGATCTGTCCAGAGCGTGACCCCGACTTTAACCCTACGTTGTCGTTAGTTTCTCAGTACTGTGATTCCTAAATGGTTGAATAACTGCCAGATATGGAAAGTGAAAGTTATCTTGGGGGAAAAAAGTGGGCAGAAGAACTAACTCCCTTAAAATTTTTGGGACAATTCTACAGCCATAAAATCTAAATAAACCCAGTCAGCCTTAAGGGTCGCAGGGTCGCTGGAGCCCGATCACAGCTAACGGAAAACGAGGTCACACCGTGGACATGTTTGCTAGTCCATCGCAGGGTAAACATACACATAGACGATCAGTCATTCACTCTCTCATTCACATCTACGGTCGAGATGGAGAGTTAATTAGCCTCTGCGTGCTAACTGGACAAAACCAACACACACACACACACACACACACGTCACAAACTTGTGTTAATGTTAATTTAACTGCAGGAGAATCTAAGTGGCCTTTTACAGTTGGACGCAGGGTAAAGACGCTATTAGCGCTATACGTTTTTGTTGTCTTCAGTCGGACAGATATCGCGATGTATCGCATAGTCGTCGTATCGCAAAATTATTGGTATCGTGGATATCGTTATTGCGTCGTAAGGTTCTCCAACTTCCGCTAAAATATAAGCCAGCTTAAGTTGTTTTGCGAGTTAGCTCGGTGGGATTCAGCGTATCTTAATACGCAGCTCCCTCATTTACTGTCGACTTGCATCTCCAAAGTGCTGTCGCTGCTGCGGCTGACACTGTCGTAGGATATCGTAGTGAACCTCACGTGCGCCCTCTGCTGGTTTGTAATGAACTTAAATCTGCGCTTATTTGATGGCAGCCAGTATTGGAAGTGAAGATAAATATTCTTTACTCGCTGAACTCCCGGAGAAACAAGAAAATAAGAAAATATCAAAGTGTCAAAGTGTCAGATAATGTCAGATTTAGTCCAAATTAAGTGAAATTTGCTCCAAAGAAAGTGAAACTTAGTCCAAATGGAGTGAAATTTAGTCCAATTAAGGTGAAACCTGGTCCAAATTAACTGAAATTTGGTCCAAATTAAGTTAGATTTAGTCCCAATTAGGTCAGAATTAGTCCATCTAAAGAGAAATTTGGTCCAAATGGTCAGATTTAGTACAAATAAAATGAAATTTACTACAAATGGAGTGAAATTTGGTGTAAATAAGGTGAAACCTGGTCCAAATTAAGTGAAATTTGGTCCATTTGGAACAAATGAAATGGAAGTCTTCAGTGGGAAGTGAAGATAAATATTCTTGACTTGCTGAACTCCCGGAGAAACAAGAAAATAAGAAAATAACTAAGAACTTTTTAGTGCTCTGTCTTGAATGCACAAAACCCTGTTGCACCAGAAATCAGAATATTTTCCCCCCGCTGTATTATCTTCATGAGCTGGGGAAACGGCATCAATAAAGCACAAAGAAGAGAATTCAATATTTAATCAGGGCTCCTCCATTATCTGCTTGTTCTCTTATTCTCCTCTTTATACTGAATATGGAACGTTTACTGCAAGAGTTTTCTCTTTCATTGTCTGCGTTTTTGGTTAAGAAATTACGAAAATAATCGCTAACTGTTTTGATCATTTCTTGATTAGTAATTTGATCCGCAAAATGTTTGATTTGTTTCCTAAACCTTGAAATTAATGATTTTTTTTGTCTCAAACTTTCAATCTAGAATGAAAATAGTTGATGGTTAATTCGGTATTTCTTCTTAAATGTGAATATTTTCTGGTTTCTTTGCTCCGTAATTACAAAGAAATAATTAAAAACTGATTGATTTCATGTTTGTGGACAAAAACAAGACCTTTGAGGTACACTGATCATTTGCTCCTCGTCAATGAGATGCATTCAAGGAATCTTGTACATTTATTAGTTGATCAAAATAAAGTGAAATTTTAGTTTAGTCACATTTAGTGCAAATAAAGTCGAGAAAATGAAAATGGCGAGGTGCATTTAGCTCATTTGCTAACGGAACAATGCGCTTCTTATTCTCTTCACTGTTCCTATTGTGCTGCTTATTGTCTGACACACACACACACACATACACACACACACACACACTGCTGTGATTTCCCACACCTATGTGGGAGAACACAGTGCTGCAGATTGATTTCAATGAATGGCCGTTTGTGTGGGATTAAGTCATTTCACCGTACCGAGGAGAGTTTCCTCCTCTTCTGCGATCGATGAGCGTATGAACGTCCGGGGGAGACGACTGAAATTGTTAGCGATAGACGATAATCTGAGAGTCTGGATTAACTGTACGTCGTAAAAAGGATGCAAAGGGACGAGGCCCTGATTTGACGGGAGGAGGACGACGAGGGGATTATGCACGTTTGAAAAGGAAGTTAGTCAACGATACAACTACAAATCTTCGTAGCTGTCTTTTTTGAAATCCTGCAGCTGGGAAAAGACTGGAAAACTAAAAAGGATATTAAGCCGAGTTTAATCCCCACCACTTCTTTTACAATATATATATATAATGTGGCAAAGAAACCAGGATATTAAAAGACCTAAATATGAGCCGACGACAGATTATCTTCCCTTTGGACGACAGAATGAATGAGTAAGTCATGGGACAAGCAGCCGTCTGTCTGCTCCGAGGTGAGTAAAGACAAACTTGTTCAGTCTTGCTTCTGCGTTTGCTTCTGTAGAAAAGAAGGATATTTAAACGTATAAAGACGACGGAGAGAGAGATCAGTGGATTAATGGACTTCTTGGTTCTCAATAATCCAGCTCCGACTATTTCTGCTAAGCTGTCGGATCAAAGATGCAAAAAAAGATGCTCTACGGTCGCTGAGCAATGAGATGCATTCAAGGAACCTTGTAAATGTATTCGTTGATCTCATGGTGCGTTCCAGTTGTAGTTTAAGGTTTAATTTTTAACAAATTAAGGATCGCCTTAACTTGGAAAGTCAAGAGTTCCCAGTTTCAATATTGGATCTAAAGAGATGCATTCAAGGAACCTCGTAAACCCTTCTGTAGGTTGCATAGTCACAGAAGGGAGGTACTCATTACCGTAACTCCTAGACTGTTAGCGATTTCTAGAAAATTAAAAAAACATAGACTGACGATCTGTCCAGGGTGTGACCCTTATTATTAGTCCAAATAATGTCAGATTAAGTCCAGATTAAGTGAAATTTAGTCCAAATAAAGTGAAACCTGGTCCAAAAAGTTACATTTAGTCCAAATAGTCAGATTTAGTCCAAATTAAGTGAAATTGGGTTCAAATAAAGTGAAATTTAGGCCCAATAAAGTCAAATTTAGGCCAAATAGTCAGATTTAGTGCAAATTTAGTCCAGATAAAGAGAAATTTGGTCCAAATGGTCAGATTTAGTCAAAATGTAGGAAAATAAAGTCAAATTTAGTCCAAATATAGTCAGATTTAGTCCAAATTAAGTGTAATTTCCTCCAAATGGAGTGAAATTTACTCCAAAAAAAGTCCAAGAATTAGTCCAGATAGTCAGATTTAGGCCAAATAAAGTCAGAATTAGTTCAAATTAAGAGAAATTTGCTCCAAATAAAGTCAGATTTAAGCCCAATAAAGTCAAATTTAGTCCACTTACAGTCAGATTTAGTCCAATGTAAAATTTAGTGCAAATAAAGTCAGATTTAGTCAAAATAAAGTTAAATTTAGTCCAGATAAAGAGAAATGTGGTCCAAATGGTCAGATTTAGTCCAAATAAGGTGAAACCTGGTCCAAATTAAGTGAAATTTAGTCCAAATAGTCAGATTTAGGCCAAATAAAGTCAGATTTAGTCCAAATTAAGAGACATTTGGTCCAAATAAAGTCAAATTTAGGCCACTTACAGTCAGATTTAGTCCAATGTAAAATTTAGTGCAAATAAAGTCAAATTTAGTCCAGATAAAGTCAGATTTAGTCCTAATGTATTGTGATATAATTGGTATAAATGACCATGTATGGTGTGTTGTACGTGAGGTACCTTGAGAATAGCAGCTCCCGCTAACCGCTCGATGCTCTGTCGCGACACGCTCGTGTTGTGAGTCGCTGCTAAAGAGCCGTGACAACATGTCAGGCTAAATGAGGCGGAATGGTGCGTTTGTGCGACGGGGAAATATCTCCCCCGTGTGTGTTTCTGTGAGCCCGCTGAGCTGCCGTGAGGGCGTCAGTCAGAGCCCAGAGAAGCTTTCCATCCTGTCAGAGCTGTCGGCTTGTTGTGAAGGAGGGAGTGATGATGGGTGGAAGTCAACGCAACACACACACACACACACACAGAAACAGGCAGAGTCCTGCAGGATTTTCTCTAATGGGAAAACAAATGTGTCACCAAATCTAACCCACACCTCCATCTGTGTTTATTCCAGAGTTACTGGGCTCCACCAAGAGGCTGAACATCAACTACCAAGATTCAGACGGGTAAGACTGTGTGTGTGTCTGTGTGTGTGAGTGTGTGTGAGTCAAACTAATGTAATGCAGCAGTCATGACTGACACATAGAGACTGAATGAGATGACAAACCTAGATAATAAGAAGTGGCCTCCCTCCCTGCTGTAGCTGTAGCTGTGTGTCTTCACAGTGTGTGTGTGTGTGTCTTCAGTGAGTGACTCACAATCAAGTTCAACACAAACATGTAGCGACAAATAACACAACAGGTTTATTAGATGATTTCAGGTCATTTCACTAAATGTTACTGCACTTTCTCCCCGTAATGGTTTGAAAGGTGTAGAAAGATCCTGGTGTTTACATGTTTACATAAGTTTTGGGAACTTTGGGGAAATATTCCAAATTGGAAAACTTTCCATGGGAATAAATGAGAAATTTTTGGATAATTAAAAGAATCTGTCTTATGCAAATATAAACATTTTTGTTTTGTCATAAACAGATGTACATGCAAAGTGTATATATACATATATATGTATGTATGTATATGTGTATGTATGTATATCTATATATATATATGTATGTATGTATATGTATATATGTTTATGTATATATATATATGTTTATGTATATATATGTATATGTTTATGTATATATATATGTGTGTGTGTATATGTTTATGTATATATGTATATATGTATGTATATATGTATGTATGTATATGTGTATATATGTATATATATATATGTGTATGTATATGTATATATATATATATGTGTATGTATATGTATATATGTGTATGTATATATATGTGTATGTATATGTATATATATGTGTATGTACGTATGTATGTATGTATATATACGTATGTATATATATATGTATGTATGTATGTACATATATATGTATGTATACGTGTATATATGTGTATGTATTTATATACCTATAAATGTACATTTGTATACAAACATATCAATGTATATATACACACATACAGTAAATGTACATTTGTAAAATGTGTACACGTATAAATGTATATACTTATATAAATATGTGCATATATCAACATTTTATGGACAAAAAGCTCGAGCTTTTTTTGATAAAATAATGGACATGTTAGTTTCACAGCAAGAGTGTATTTGTGACTCTGTTAATTTGCAGCAGCAGGTTTTTTCCTCTCAGTCTTCATGACTTTTCCTGACAGTGTGATGCTCTTCAGCTGTGGTTAGTTTTCACATGACGGTGTGAAGCTTCGTCTCCTGTCAAACGTCCTCCAGAGGATTCTTTTTTACACGCTGAACTAGAAGCTAAAACCACTCATTTATCACCACCTCAAACTCAAAGCTGTGCAAGTACTTTTCACTTTTTAAAGAAGTACTTTTCAGATTATATTATACATTTGTGTATATGTATATGTATATATACATGTTTATTTATATGTATATTTATATATATATATATATCTATGTATGTATATATATATGTATGTATATATATACATACATATATATATATATATATATGCACGTAAATTTGTGTATATGTATATATAGGTATATATATATTTGTGTATATGTATATATATGTATATATTTATGTATGTGTGTTTATATAATAATGTATATTTATATATATGTATATACATACATATATATAAATATATGTATGTTTATATATATATATATATGTATGTATATATATATATATATATATATATATATATATATATATGTATGTATGTATATATATATATGTATATATATATGTATGTATGTATATATATATATGTATATATATATGTATGTATGTATATATATATATGTATATATATATGTGTTTACAGTTGCACAAAATAATTATACAAATGAATATTTTCACTTCTATTGAAGTATTGTTGTGAATTAAAGGTGCAGCAGGTCACATTTCTATGATTTTTGTTTGTTTTCTTGAAAAAAAAACAAGCTAAGGTCGCCTTAAAACAGGCAAAACTACCAGACCTGACCGAGGGGAGCCTTTGCGTGTGTATACAGCAGCAGAGCAGGAGTGGAGCGGAGACGAGAAGCGTTTATTTAGACCGTCTGTGTGTGTGTTTTTGTGTGCTTGTGAGGACCAAAAACCCATAAAAACCATATGGAGCGAGGACATTTTGTCTGGTCCTCACAATGTTAAAGGGTATTTTAAGGGGTTAAGACTTAGTTTAAGGGTTAGACTTGGGTTTAAGGTAAGGCACTGAGTTGTGGTGGTGTGTGTTCTTGTCATAAACACTGACCTTGTCAGGACCAGTCGTCCTCACAGAGACCTAAAACCTCGTCCTAATGAGGCAGAACCTCATTTGTGAGGACTGTGGTTATGGTTTAAGTTAGTGATGAGGTTTTGTTTAGTGTTGTGTGTGTATTTTTGTGTGTGTGTGTGTGTGTGTATGTGTGTATCCGTGTGTGTGTTGACTGAGGCTGGATTCATGTGTCTACATGCAGGGACTGAGCTGTGTGTAGGAGGTGCTGCACAATAGGAGTGTTGAAAGTGTGTGTGTGTGTGTGGAGGGTCATACATACATGAGATGGGGGGGGGGTGAACAAATAGTCGCTCATCACTGAGTCAACATCATTCCACAGAGACAGATTCAGACAGAGTGTGTGTGTGTGTGTTTTAGAGAGTGTGTAAAAGAAGTGACTCAGGATATGGTTTAGTCTGTTTGAAGGGCTGATGGACGGATAAACGTGTGTGTGTGTGTGTGTGTGTGTGTGTGTGTGTGTGTGTGTGAGGATCACTGAGGTCTAAACAATGTGACTGAGAAGATAAGACACCTGTCTGTCTGTCTGTCTGCTGATTCCTCAGATTATCTGACGTCCAAAAACACTTCATCTCACGGTGTCACAAAGTCTCAATGATTTTCACTTAAGTCACAGTAAAGTTTTTTTTTTTTTACACCTGATGCTGCTTTTCCACGACATGATCCCGCCTGGACTCGTGAAACTGCCGTGACGTGGGTTTTGGTGGTCAAAAAGATTTGTTCACACAATCGTTCAGTACTTCAGGGTCGATTGAATGGTTGATTTGGGCTCACGATCGCCGGCTTTCTGCAGATCTGTCACTAAATTCACCAGATATTAACAATTTAGGCATTTCCTTTGCTAAATATCGGAGATTGAATGCTGTGGACATTTGTAGCGACCTTCTGGGCATTTTGTCGCGACCTTCTGGGCGTTTGTCGCGAAGGTTGCGTTGGTTGCGACCTTCCTTAGCGACCTTCTGGGCGTTCGTATCGACCTTCTGGGCATCCCCCGCAAACTTCTGGACGTTCCTCACGTCCTTCTGGACTTTCCTCGCGTCCTTCTGGATTTCCTCACGTCCTTCTGGACTTTCCTCACGACCTTCTGGACATTAGTCGCGAACTTCTGGACGTTTGACACGACCTTCTGGACGTTTGTTGCGACCCTCTGGACCTTCCTCACAACCTTCTGAACGCTTGTTGCGACCCTCTGGACGTTCCTCGCGACCTTCTGGATGCGTATGGCGAACTTCTGGACGTTTGTCGCGACCTTCTGGACGTTCCTGGTGACCTTCTGAACGCTTGTTGCGTCCTTCTGGACGTTTGTTGCGATCTTCTGAACGCTTGCTGTGACCCTCTGGACGCTCCTCGCGACCTTCTAGACGCGCATGGTGAACTTCTGGATGTTTGTCGCAGACCTTGGACGTTTGTTGCGACCTTTTGGACGTTGTCGCGACCTTCTGGACGTTCTTCGCGACTTTCTGGACGCTCCTTGCGACCTTCTGGACGTTTGTTGCGACCTTCTGGACGTTTGTTGCAAACTTCTGGACGTTTGTTGCAAACTTCTGGACGTTTGTCACAAATTTCTGGACGTTTGTTCAGAACTTCTGGACGTTTGTTCAGAACTTCTGGACGTTTGTTCAGAACTTCTGGACGTTTAACGCGAACCCTAGATGTTTGTCGCGACCTTTTGGACGTAGGTTGTGACCTTTTGGACGTTTGTCGTGACCTTCTGGACATTCCTTGTGACCTTCTGGACGTTTGACATTTCGATAACGGTACTGAGAAGCCGGCGTCTCAAACGTACGGACGTCGGCGTCTCAGTACCGTAATTCCTAAACAGTTGAATAACTATAATAAGATATGTAGTTAAGTTGAAAGTTATCTTGTTAAAAATGGGTCAGAAGAACTCACTCATTGAACAGTTTTTATGTGACATTTCTACAGCCTTAAAATCCAAATAAATCCAGACGGCCTGAACGTGACGTTGCTCGTAAGAGGTTTAAAGTAAAAAGTGACAGAGATGAAAAGACGTCCTGATGGTTTCTAACCTCCCTCTCTTTCCTCCACAGCTTCTCGGCGCTGCATCACGCCGCTCTGACGGGAACCACTGAGCTGCTGTCGCTGCTGCTGGACGCTCAGGCCACGGTGGACATCAAGGACATCAACGGTACGCCGACGACTGACACCACATTTATTTAAAAAGTTTATTTAAAAAAACGATCGTTCGGGTTAAATTGAACCTGAAAACTTTCTTTAGTCGCTGTGGGAAAGCGTCAGCTGAAATTCTAATTTGACCCGCATGAATAAAAATGACTGACTTTGAAGTCTGTCAAAGACTCGAGTGGAACTCACTCATTGGGTTTTTTCGTACGTTAGCATGAGTTTGACCTCTGCGAGGTCACGTAGAGAAAGATATATATATATATACTTATATATATATATGTATGTATGTGTGTCAAATTTTAGAGTTTCCCGAAGCTCGTTAAAGCTCAGACTCGGTCATTAAAATAAACAAGTGCCTCAGCAAACATCAGAGGAGATGATTAGACTTTAATGAAATCTGACTGAAACCCTCGGGGATGTGACTCTGTGAGACTCTGTGAAGGCGCTGGGTTCTGCAGCACGTGCACTCTGTTCATCAGTGTGACGACGAGACATGAAAGAGCTGCAGCTAACCATCATCTTCAGAATCTGAAGATTATTGCCTTGATTAATTCACTCATGTTTGGTCCACAAAATGTCAGGAAAATGTTGAAAAATGTGGACCATGTTTCTACGTTTTAGATTACCGTTACATTCGGACGTGATTTTGTTTTCCACGTTGAAACAATCACTCGGGTCATCGATTATTAATCGATCATTAAATTCATTTTTGAGATTTGAAAAACTTTTTTTCCCAACATTTTATCGACCAAACTAGGGTGTGGGAATCGCCAGAGACACCGCGATACGATATTATCACGATATTCAAGTCACGATACGATATTATCACGATATTTAAGTACAATATTATCATGATACAATATTATTATCACAATGTTTAAGTCACTATACGATAGTATCGTGATATTTAGGTCACGTTACGATATTATTATCATGATATTTAAGTACAATATTATCACAATATTTAAGTCACGATCCGATACTATTATCACGATATTCAAGTACAATATTATCGTGATATTTAAGTCATGATACAATATTATCACAATACGATATTATCGTGACATTTAGGTCACAATATGATATTATTATCACAATATTTAAGTACAATTATCATGATATTTAAGTCAGGATATGATATTATCACAATGCTTAAGTCACAATACGATATTATCGTGATATTTAAGTAGCAATACGTTATTATCACAATATTTAATTCATGATACGATATTATCATGATGTTTAGTACAATAAAATATCATATTTGAGTCACGATACAATATTATCACGACATTTAAGTCACAGTACGATGTTATCACAATGTTTAGTACAATAAAACATTATCACGATACAACATTATCGCAATATTTAAGTCACGATATGATATCACGATGTTTAAGTACAATAAAATATTATCAAGATATTTAAGTCACGACACAATATTATCGTGATATTTAAGTCACAATACGATATTATCACAATCACAATATATTAGTCACGATGCAATTTTATCCAGAAATTTAAGTACAATAATATCACGATATTTAAGTCACATATTGCGATATACTCGCACAACTGCTCTCGTGAATGTGAGCACTTGGCACCATCTAGTGGACAGAAACATCAATTGATTCTTTTTTTTTTTTTTAATGCTACTCCACAAAAACTTTAATGTTTCAGTTAAAAAACAACATATTTGATAAAAAACAAAAATGTATCCTCAGTGCCTCGGTGTCTCAAAAGCGATATTTCACTATATGGTTTTTTTTCTCCTTTACACCAAACCATTAACCATGAACTCTACAGTTGTCTCTCTGTCTCTGTCGTCCTCCTGTCCTCACCCGTCTCTCTCTCGCTCTCTGTCCTCCTGTCCTCACCTGTCCCTCTCTCTCTGTCCTCAGGCATGCGTCCTCTCCACTACGCAGCGTGGCAGGGTAAAGCTCACTCTGTGTCACTGCTGCTCAGAGCCAGCGCTTCAGTCAACTCGTCCTCTCTGGACGGACAGATACCGTTACATCTGTCTGCTCAGTATGGACACTACGATGTGGTGAGTACACACATGCACACACACACACACACACATGCCACTGCTGCCTGTCCTTCCTCGCGTTTCACTGAAATCCACCCGTCTTTGTGTCTCCGCCTGTATTGTCCACCAACAATACCAGTAACACCATTAAAGACACAGTACACACACACACACACACACACACACACACACACACATTCCTTTCCTATAACCTCATCTGTGTGTGTCCACTGGAATGTCTGAATGGACACATACACACATTTTTCATATATGTGTATAGATGTATATATGTGTGTATATGCAATATATGTATATATGTGTATATACAATATATGTATATGTGTGTATATATATGGATATATGTGTGTATATATATATATGTGTGTATATATATATGTATATATATGTGTGTATATATATATGTATATATACATGTGTGTGTGTATATATATATGTATATATACATGTGTATATATATATATATATGTATATATACATGTGTATATATATGTGTATATGTATATATATGTATATGTGTGTATATGTATGTATATGTGTGTGTGTATATATACATATATATATATACTGTATATACACACATACATATGTGTACCTATATGTTTGTATGTAAGGATATATATGTGTGTGTACATATATATACATACACATACATAAATGTGTACAGATATTTATATGTATGTATATGTATACATGTGTATATGTACGTATATATATATTGATGTAATGCATATTTTTGAGTCCAGACCAATTTCTCATATATTGAATAACTATTCTAACTGTTTTAATTCACTTTTTAACAGTATTTTTAACTTCACAAGAAAAAAAATGTCAGGTGGCACAACTAACTATTTATAAAAATATATACACATATACACATATGTATGGATGGATATGTATAAATACATATATATATATACCTACATATACATATATATACATACATACATGTGTATACATATATATACAATATATGTGTATATATATATATAATATTTCATGTAAGCTTTAGTGACCTCTGACCTCTGATAATCCCAAACTACACGTATGGTATTTCCAAAGTCACACTAACATCACAGAGACAACAGAGTGTGTTGAGATTATTGCAGCATAATAATCTGACGTGTGTTTCTCTCTCAGTCTGAGATGTTGCTGCAGCATCAGTCCAATCCCTGCCTCAGGAACAAGGCCAAGAAGACGCCTCTGGACCTGGCCTGTGAGTTCGGGAGGTTGAAGGTACGAAGACGTTTGTGCGTGTGATCCTCTTTCATTAGTTTGACTTATCAAGGGTCGTATAATACACTGTAGTGACTGAGTCGGCCTGTAGGTGGCGCAGCTGCTGCTGAGCAGTAACATGGTGACGGCTCTGCTGGAGGGCGACGGAGGACAGGACGGCGTGGACACTCCGTCCACTACACCTCTGCACCTGGCTGCAAGGAACGGACACAAGGACATCATCCTGTAAGTACATGTACACACGTTACACGTGTACACGCGTTACACGTGTACACGTGTTACACAGACACTGCACTGTAAATACTACCACTACTACTACTAAGAAGTATACAACTGTAAAATAACATTATTATCACTGCTTCTATATCTTCTTCTACTACTACTTATACTGATTCTTCTAATACTACTACTACTTCTACTACTACTACTTCTTCTACTACCACTACTTCTACTGATACTACAGCTTCTTCTACTACTACTGCTACTAATACTACTTCTACTACTACTACTTCTTCTACTACCACTACTTCTACTAATACTACTTATTCTTCTACTACTACTGCTTCTACTTCTACTAATACTACTGCTTCTTCTAATACTACTACTACTACTACTACTACTACTAATACTTCTACCGCTACTACTACTAATAATAATAATACTACTGCTTCTTCTAATACTACTTCTACTACTACTACTAATACTTCTACCGCTACTACTACTACTAATAATAATAATACTGCTTCTTCTAATACTATTACTACTACTACTTCTTCTTCTTCTACTACCACTACTTCTACTACTACTAATACTACTGCTTCTACTACTACTGCTTCTTCTAATACTACTACTACTATTACTACTGCTTCTACTAATACTGCTTCTTCTACTACTATTACTACTAATACTTATTCTACTACCACTGCTTCTACTAATACTACAGC
Organism: Microchirus variegatus; assembly: GCF_963457635.1. Taxonomy (NCBI): domain Eukaryota; kingdom Metazoa; phylum Chordata; class Actinopteri; order Pleuronectiformes; family Soleidae; genus Microchirus; species Microchirus variegatus. The sequence continues at coordinate 22,451,463 of NC_139819.1, forward strand.
TTATTCTACTACTACTACTACTAATACTACTGCTTCTACTACTTCTGCTCCTACTGCTTCTACTACTACTACTACTACTTCTTCTTCTACTACTATTACTACTACTGCTTCTTCTACTACTACTACTACTACTACTGCTGCTTCTTCTACTACTACTACTACTACTACTGATTATACTACTACTACTACTGCTTCTACTACTACTGATTATACTACTACTACTGCCACTTCTACTGCTACTACTACTTCTTCTACAACAACTACTTCTAATACTACTACTTCTACTACTTTTTCTACTACTACTACTACTACTACTACTAATACTACTACCACTACTTCTACTCCAACATGTGTTTCTTTTTAATGTTAACTCTTCCTCTGTACTAATACCATAGATAGTCCCTGGTACTGCACAGAATACTGTTATGTGTGAGTATACATTTGTGTGTACTACTACACAGCCCATAATAAGCAGGCTCCGCCCTCGTGAAGAACTTGTGCGATGCCACAGTGGACCGACATAAATCTGACTGACTTCACACTTTCCCTCTCTGTGTATTTATACACACACACACACACACACCCCCCCCCCCCCCCACACACACACACACACACACACACACACACACAGCAGAATCTCCTGCTGAGGGATTTGTGTCTCTTTTAAAGACGTATTGTGCGTCTGCAGCAGACTTAGAGGACGACAGCTGAGGCAGGAGAAAAAGTATTTTCCCTCGTGAGGGAATTTCTTCAAACTTGGCACAAACGTTCACTTTGGAGCTGAGTTTAACTCTTAGAACAAGCAGCGTTTAGACTGAGTTTAGTTAAAACGTAGAAACAGAGTTTCTCAGATCGCTCCTCCTGTTTGCTTTGAAAACAAACTTTACTCTCAAAAGATTACGACTGCATTCGACTTTATTCTCAAAAGACTACGATGTTATTCTCGCATGATTACGACTTTATTCTCGAAAGATTACGACTTCATTCGACTTTATTCTCGAAAGATTAAAACTTTATTCTCGAAAGATTACGACTTAACTCTCGAAAGATTACGACTTTACTCTCGAAAGATTACAACTTTACTCTCGAAAGATTACAACTTTATTCTCGAAAGATTACAACTTTATTCTCGAAAGATTGCGACTTTATTCTCGAAAGAATACAACTTTACACCGCTCAAGTGTTTTGTTAGTCGAGGATAAGTAAATATGAAACCAGACAAAATAACAAACTAGACTTTTTCTTCCACTTCTCTCCACTGTCATTCATCTGTATTCTAACACATGTTCTCTGCAGACTCTTATTTTCTTTCTCTCCTCTTTCAGTTGAGACGTTTTTTAGATCTGGACTGAGGCTTTTTCTAGATTATGTCATATTCCCATTGAGCCACAGCTGCAGCAGCAGCTCGCTGTGTTTGACAGATCCTTCTGGGTTAGCGTTAGTTACAGTAATGTGAAGTTTAGTTGAGTCGTTTTTTAGATCTGCACTGAGGCTTTTTTCTAGATTAGGTCACGGTTTACGACGTCAAACCTACAGCTGACGAATCCTTGTGGCAACGACTGAATCAGTCGTGTTTTCTGTTTTTCTTTTGGGCCTTTGACAGAACCAGAGACGTCTGCGTTCTCTTGTGTAAAAGCGTGTGGATAAAAGTTTACGACGCGTCGCAGATGTGTGTGAAAGCGCCGACCGGCCCCGGATACGTCGCCCCCTGCTGATCGTCTGATTTGATTTTTCTTCTTCTCTCCTCAGGTTGCTGCTCAAAGCCGGCATCGACATCAACAGAGCCACCAAGGCGGGGACGTCTCTGCATGAAGCCGCGCTCTACGGGAAAACTGAAGTGGTTCGGCTGCTGCTTGATGTGAGGAACACAACCACTTCACTGCTGGGGATTTCCTGCGTGTGACAGTCATGTTGTTGTTTTTGTTGTTTTTAACGTCGTTATCACACCCAGTGTTTCACTCTCTGTGTGTGTGTGTTCGTTCAGGCGGGCGTCAACGTGAACATGCGCAACACCTACAACCAGACGGCTCTGGACATCGTGAACCAGTTCACCACTTCATCGGCCAGCAGGGAAATCAAGCAGCTGCTCCGAGGTCAGCGCAACATTTCGTTTCATTTAATTTAAGTTATAGATATTCCTATTTTTCTTGTTTTTAAACTGACAGGAATAATAAAGAATATAGTTTTAGTCGGACTAACGTGTGTGTTAAAAGTCTGGTTTTAGTCGGACTAATGTGTATGTTAAAAGTCCAGTTTTAGTCTGACTAACATGTATTTTAAAAGTCTGGTTTTAGTCCGGTTTTAATCGGACTAAGGTGTATTTTAAAAGTCTGGTTTTAGTCCGGTTTTAATCGGAATAAGGTGTATTTTAAAAGTCCGGTTTTAGTCAGACTAATGTAAAGGTCTGGTTTTTGTCAGACTAATGTGCATTTTAAAAGTCCTGTTTTAGTCAGACTAAGGTGTATTTTAAAAATCTGGTTTTAGTCGGACTAACGTGCATTTTAAAAGTTTGGTTTTAGTCGGACTAACGTGTATGTTAAAAGTCCCGTTTTAGTCGGACTAAGTTGTATTTTAAAAGTCTGGTTTAAGTTGGACTAACGTGTATTTTAAAAGTCCAGTTTAGTCAGACTAACATGCATTTTAAAAGTGTGGTTTTGGTCGGACTAACATATATTTTTGAAGTCCTGTTTTAGTCGGACTAACGTGTATTTTAGAAGTCCTGTTTTAGTCGGACTAAGGTGTATTTTAAAAGTCTGGTTTTAGTCAGACTAAGATGTATTTTTAAAGTCTGGTTTTAGTCGGACTAAAGTGTATTTTAAAAGTCAGGTTTTAATCAGACTAAGGTGTATTTTAAAAGTCCAGTTTTAGTCAGACTAACGTGTTTTAAAAGTCCGGTTTTAGTCGGACTAATGTGTATTTTAAAAGTCTGGTTTTAGTCGGACTGATGTGTATTTTAAAAGTCCAGTTTTAGTCAGACTAACGTGTATTTTAAAAGTCTGGTTTAGTCGGACTAAGGTGTATTTTAAAAGTCTGGTTTAATCGGACTAAGGTGTATTTTAAAAGTCTGGTTTTTGTCGGAATAAGATGTATTTTTAAAGTCTGGTTTTAGTCGGACTAAGGTGTATTTTAAAAGTCTGGTTTTAGTCGGACTGAGAGTTTTAATAACTTTGTTGTCTCTGTTAAACAGAGGCGTCGAGTTCACTGCAGGTCAGAGCGGTGAAGGATTACTGGAACCTCCACGATCCCACAGCCCTGAACCTGAGGGCAGGAGACCTCATTATGGTGCGTGTTTGTGTTTTTGTGTGTTTGTGTTTCACTCTACACCACTCCAGATTCCACTTGTTTGTTATGTTATTGATTTGTTTTATTTAGCTGATAACGACACAGGATCTTCTAATAGACTTGGACGTCGCCGTCTGGTCGCAAAAAAACAAATAATTCGATATTTGCCTGGCGCCGTGAGAGTTTCTGCAGCTGGATATTTCACAGACGTCACCTGCAAACACATATTAGCTCAGTCACGTTTCTAATAAATAATCGACATAATGTTCTGTTGAAGAAGAATTTAAACTTCTGATAATTCTTCAGGAAAATGTTAAATCAAGTGAGAAGAAGCAGCTCATTTTCCCCCATTCAGAACCAGCAGTCGCCCCCTTGTGGCCAACTGCTGCTCCTCAGGCTTCACTTTTCAAACTTGAAGATGATTAAATAAAGTCTTTGGTTCCAGAATTGAACAGACAGAAGCACAGACTAACATTAATCTGTATTTTAAAAGTACTGTTTTAATCAGATTAACATGTTTTAATCTGACTAACATGTTCACCTGTAATATAAAAGGACCAACTTTTTAATCTGTAATTGAAGAAGTCCAGTTTTAATCTGATTATCATGCATTTTAAAAGTCCAGTTTTCGTCAGACTAACATTTATGTTAGAACTCCAGTTTTAATCGGACTAACACGTTTATCTTTAATTTAAAAGTCGGACTTAACGTTAATCTGTATTTTAAACATCTAGTTTTAGTTTTCATCTGTGTTTTAAAAGTCTGGTTTTAGTCGGACTAACGTGTATTTGGAACCCTGTTCTCTCCCCACTGTGGGATAAATAAAGCTATCTTATCTTATCTTATTTTAAAAGTCCGGTTTTAGTCATACTAACGTGTATTTTAAAATCCGGTTTTAGTCAGACTAACATGTACTGTATGTTAAAAGTCCAGTTTTAGTCAGACTAACGTCTATTTTAAAAGTCTGGTCTTAGTCGGACTAACATGTATGTTAAAAGTCCAGTTTTAGTCAGACTATCGTGTATTTTAAAAGTCCAGTTTGAGTCGGACTAATGTCCAGTTGTAGTCGGACTAACACGATAATCCTTTTTTTTTATGTCATGTAAAAGTACAGAGTGTTTCAATCCGATCCAACTTTATTTATAAACCACAGCTGAAACAAAGTGTAAAATTGTCATTATTTTACATCATATTTTCACTTTGTTGTTTTCGCTGCAGTTAAATTCCCATGAATCATTGAGTGTGAGACTGTTTTAAATCCAGCTGCTGGATCAGCTGACGTTCCTGCTCCTGCTCTTACTGCAGCTGTGTCTCTGTGTGAGGTTTAGATGTTGTTGTTGTTGTTGTTGTTGTTGTTGTTGTTGTTGTTGTTGTTTGATGCAGCAGAAATCGTTTCATGTTCTCTGTGCAGAGGAAACAGGCACAGACACGTTACTCACACACTGTGTGTGTGTGTGTGTGTGTGTGTGTGTGTGTGTGTGTGTGTGTGTGTGTGTGTGTGTGTGTGTGTGTTTACTGATGTGTGTTTTGATCTTTTCTTTTTGGACACAAACCCATAGAGAAATCCCTGACTCTTGTATGAACTTGTTTTTCTTCACACTCATTGTTCCTCTCAACGAGGGGGACCCACATCTCGTTTTCCTGTCATTTATTATATTTATCACTCGTTTGGTCCATGAAATGACAGAAAAACGTTCGTCCACCTGCTAAAATGATGCATTTTTAATGATTTCTTTGTCGTGTGGAGCAAAGAAACCAGAAAATATTCACATTAAGAAGCTGGAAAATCAGCAGCACTTGATTAATATTGATGAATAGTTGCATCGCTGTGGTTCTGCAGTGAAATTTTTTTTTTTTAATTTATTTTTGTTGTTCTTCAGGTCCTGGAGCAGCACTCTGACGGCCGGTGGAAAGGTCACATCCACGACCCCCAGCGTGGCACCGACCGCGTGGGTTATTTCCCTCCGTCTGTGGTGGAGGTTCTCAGCAGACGAGCAGGTAAACTAACATTTTAAGGACGTTTTTACCAAAGTTCTCGTCTGAAAATGGTGTTTTAATTCACATACAGTGAGAAATCTGGAAAGTATCTTTGAAAAGATATAAAACACCTTTATTTATCCCAAAATATGGACATTTTCTCTGTTCAGGACATCAAAAAAGTGAAGAAAATGAATGGTAAACATGAAAATATATATTGAGATTAAAAATTTACTTGTAGATTTGGATTTGGGGATTGAACCCTGACCTTCTGGTTGTAATGTCACCTGCTCCACCACTGATCCACAGCCATGATTGACTGACTATAATAACTGTTTTAAAGCCAGTGGAAAAGAAACTGTCAAAATATTAACAGTAAAAATACTGTAAGTAACATAATCTTGAGATTATTACTACTACTATCAGACTGATATCGGACTGTCAGACTGATATCGGACATCAGACTGATATCAGAGTATTGGACTATCAGACTGATATTGTACTGATATAGGACTATCGTAATGATATCAGACTATTGGACTGATACCGGACTATCAGACTGAAATCTGACAGATATCGGAGACTGATATCGGACTATCAGACTGATATCAAACTATCAGACTGATATCAAACTATCAGACTGATATCAAACTATCAGACTGATATCGGACTATCAAACTATCAGACTGATATCGGACTATCAGACTGATATCAAACTATCAGACTGATATCAAACTATCAGACTGATATCAAACTATCAGACTGATATCGGACTATCAAACTATCAGACTGACATTGGACTATCAGACTGATATTGGACTATCAGACTGATATCGGACTATCAAACTATCAGACTGATATTGGACTATCAGACTGATATCAAACTATCAGACTGATATCGGACTATAAGACGGATATTAAACTATTAGACTTATTATCGGACTATAAGACGGATATTAAACTATCAGACTGGTATCGGACTATAAAACTATCAGACTGATATCGGACATAAGACGGATATCAAACTCATTGTATTTTACAGTATTTTTTACTGTTAATATTTTAACACTAAAAATACTGTAATGAACATAATCTCTAGATTATTTTCTTAATTCATCGATCAGAAATGTTAAAAATTGTTGAGAAATGTTAAAGTACACTCTGGAAAGTATGAAAATAAAAGTATAAAGTATAAAAAACACCAGAATGTGACTTAATTACAGAACTAAAAGTGGATTTTTAGTTCTTTCTTTAACTCAAGACCAGATTAGACTTGGTTTAATCCAACATTTGACCCTGGACCATGTTTGTATCTGGGCTAATGATAATAATAATGATAATCTGTGGTGTGTCTGTGTGTGTGTGTGTGTAGTGTGTAGTGTGTGTGTGTGTGTGTGTGTGTGTGTGTCTGTGTGTAAATCACCAGATTTAATCCGTGTGAATATAATTTAAAAAAAAAAGGAAAACGAACGAGAGCCGTGTTTGTTTTTGAGTCCTTAAATCCTCTGACATTCAAAGACGAGCGCAGGGCGAGAACGCACACACACACACACACACACACACACACACACACACACACACACACACACACACACACACACACACACACACACACACACACACACACACACACACTCACAAATTGCAGACACACACACACATTAATAGGATTACTAGAGCCAGATTGCCGAGTGTCAGCTCAGTGTTAAAGCTCTCACTGTGTGTGTGTGTGTGTGTGTGTGTGTGTGTGTGTGTGTGTGTGTGTGTGTGTGTGTGTGTGTGTGTGTGTGTGTGTGTGTGTGTGTGTGTGTGTGTGTGTGTGTGTGTGTGTGTGTGTGTGTGTGTGTGTGTGTGTGTGTGTGTTAATGTCAGCAGTCGTGGACCAACAACAACAAACTTTTCTCTCTCTCTGCGTCGTCTCTAATCTGTAATTCCTTCTCTCAGCAGCTTCTTATATAAGTGCAGAGTGTTTATAGTGAACTGCTCCTTTATTTATTCCAGCTCTTCTTCAGTTACTGAACAAACATGATGAGTTCATGTCTGAAGACTTTTAAATAAGGTTTAACACATCTAACACTGCTCAAGTATTACGTACTACACCTTTAAAGAGAGGGAAATAGACTGATATCGGACTGTCAGACTGATATCGGACATCAGACTGATTGGACTACTATTGGATTACTATCAGACTGATTTAGGACTACTATCGGACTACTATCAGACTGATATCGGACTGTTTGACTGATATTGGACTATCAGACTGATATCGGATTATCAAACTATCGTACTGATATCAGACTGTGAGACTGATATCGGATTATCAAACTGAAATCAGACTGATATCGGATTATTGGTCTATCGGACTGACATCTGACTGATATGGGACTGGTATCGTACTATTGGACTGATATCTGACTATTGGACTATCACACTGATATTGGACCATCAGACTGATATTGGACTGATATTGGACAATCAGACTGATATTGGACCAACAGACTGATATTGTACTGATATGGGACTAATATCGTACTATTGGACTATCAGACTGATATTGGACTATCAGACAGATATTGGACTAACAGACTGATATCGGACTGATATCGGAGTTTCAGTCTAATATCCGACAACAGACTGATATTGGACTGATATCGGACTATTGGACTATCAGACTGATATTGAACTGATATCTGACTATCAGACTGATATTGCACTGATATCGGACTATTGGACTATCAGACTAATCTGGACTGATGTCGAACTATCAGACTGATATTGGACTGATGTTGGACTATCAGACTGATATTGGATTGATATCGAACTATCAGACTGATACCGGACTATCAGACTGATACCGGACTATTGGACTATCAGATTGATATCGGACTATCAGACTATCAGACTGGTATTGGACTATGAGACTGATATCGGACTAAAGTACTGATATCGAACTATCCGACTGATATCGTACCATTGGTCTATCGGATTGATATCGGACTATCAGACTGCTACCTGACTATCAGACTGGTATCGGACTATCAGTCTGATTTCAGTACCAAACAAAGTTTGTACTTTTCACTGCACGTTCTCACAGACGATCACACACACACACACATGCATGCTCACCGTGACTCCTCCCCCCCACTCATGCACGTCCATCTCCCTGACTCTAGGGGGCACTCTCTCCCGCAAGGCGTCGGCGCCAGGCCAACGACAGCACTTTGCCTCCAGAGCTCCTCCCTCGAGCCACGGCTCCGCCCCTCAGAGCGACGACTCGTTCACCGTTGGTTATGACCCCGCAGGTACACACACACTCACACACACTCTCACACACACACACACACACACACACACACACACACACACACACACACACACACACACACACACACACACACACACACACCTCCCCGTTGGTTCCAAACAGCACCTTTGACCTCGGCGTTCCCTCGTCCGGCTCCACAGCCCCACCGCGTGACACACGGTCTTAAAGTGTGTGTGTTTGTTAGGTCCTCCTCCCGGCAGTCTGACCTCAGCTAGTCCTGCTAGTTCCACTCAGGACATTTGGGTCCTCAGGAGCTCCCCCTCTGGTAAGACCGTGTGTGGCGCCCTCCCGACCCCTGACCCCTGACCCCTGTGTGAACCTGTAGACCAGCTTCACCCTCCCTCCGCTGCTTATGCTCAACACAAGCTGCTCTAAAGACGCTAGTTACTCCCGGCTCCACCCCCTCTGCAAGCCACTCCCTCACCAATAATCCCGTAACCATAACAACAGAGATTTTCTTACAGGAAGTGAAGGTAAGTTAGCAGCTGGTGAACTTAACGTACGGCTAATATTTTCTCTCCAACTTCGTCAAGTTTTCTTCCTCGTAACTCTGGTTGTCTCACTTGAGTCGTTGCCTACGCTGCCCCCCACAGGATCTCTGGTGGTACTGCACTGTTTCAGCACATTCGTCTGCGTCTCTTAGCTTCCAGAGGATGGCGATATTTGACGCGGCCATCTTGGAATCCCAACTCGGGAGTTCCGACTTTCGACTACAACTGAAACGCTTTGCGCTAACTGCCTCCCTCTCCACGCTTACTTCCCTAAACATGTTTTTTCTACATTTTTCGGAAAGAAATTTCAAATGCTAAATTGCAAAATCGCGAATAAAACTAACAACTAACGACTTGTTTAGTGTAGTTTTATACACTTTTTACGTCTAACCACAGACCCCCCCCCCCCATGTGTCAGGTGACAGGAACAGCGTGGGCAGTGCGGGCAGCGTGGGCAGCAGTCGCAGCGCCGGCAGTGGTCAGAGTTCAGAGAGCAGCCACAAACAGAACGGGACTCATACTCAGAACAGCAAGGTAACGTTTTTATCATTAAATCATTCATTTAGTGCAAAACTCGTCTGAAAAAGTCTTTAAATGCAGTTTTTTTATGTTGTTTAAATTGCCCTGAGATACTGATTTTTACTTTTTCGATTATGACTGAAAACTTATTTGGAAGCTTTGATAAAGTGCCGTTGTCCATGTTTTTGCATGTGCAGCTGTCGCCGTCTGCTGGCGAGTTAGGGGAACAGCTGCAGGCTGCAGGAGCAGACCGCAGCAAACAGGTGGATGGAAGCGCAGGTGAGTGACGATAACATCACATAAAATCACATGAAATCACATAAAATCAACTCAATTCAAGGCATATATTTACACAGTAATTGACCAAATAAGTGCTATATAATACTGTAGAAAAATAATAATAAATAGGAAAAAATAATTATTTCGCAATTTGAACAAAAATGCATCAGTAGCAGTAAAAATACTGTAAGTAACATAATCTTGAGATTATTGCTACTACTATCAGACTGATATCGGACTGTCAGACTGATATTGGACATCAGGCCGATATCAGAATGATATTGGAGTATTGGACCATCAGACTGATATTGTATTGATATAGGACTATCAGACTGATATTGGACTATCAGACTGATATCGGACTATAAGACGGATATCAAACTATCAGACTGATATCGGACTATCAGACTGATATCGGACTATCAAACTATCAGACTGATATCGGACTATCAGACTGATATCGGACTATCAAACTATCAGACTGATATTGGACTATAAGACGGATATCAAACTCATTGTATTTGACAGTATTTTGACTGTCAAAATATTAACAGTAAAAATACTGTACATGCATAAAATAATCTCAAGATTATTTTCTCTATTCAGCAAATCAGAAATGTTAAAAAGTGTTGAGAAATGTTAAAGTACACTCCGCATCTGCATCGTATTGCGGTAAAAATTGTACTTTAATGTCAATAAATCGTAATATTTGTAGATGCTAATACTTAATCATCAAAACTTTATTGACAATTCAACAAATAACACACGCAAATCAACACAATTGAAAATTTTCGTTTGATGAAGCGTCCAGGAGATCCAGATTACAGGTTATTTAGCCGTCTATTAAAACGTTCTTCTTCTGTATCCGGTGGTTTTCAAAGTGTTTGAAGTCTGTGACCGATGTTACGTAACGAGTCGACTCCAGTTAAAGTCGCCGCACGCGAGGAATTCCGTCTGAGAGGAAACGAGACGTCGACGTCGCAGAAACCAATAAAAGCCGAAAAACAAATAAAGGCGTTTCTGTCCGACTCGCGCGAGGATTTGTAGATGTTAAGGAACGACGACAACAGGTCAAAGGTCACGGCTGACCTGAGGGTGTGAAGGAGGGAGGGGGAGGAGTCAGAGGGAGGAGGAGGAGTCAGAGACGTTTAGATGAAGCAGCAGGTTTAGTTGTTTTCAGGGAACAGAATAAGAAGAAGAGAAAGATGAAGTGTCAGATCTTCCTCCTCAACGGTAAGAAATTCTTTTTCCTCAGCTTCAGTTTCCAGTGTTTAGAGGGTTTTTTAGAGTCGGACAATAAAAAAGAATCAGCGATAAACTATAAATAAATGATAAAGAGAATAAAATACAGTCATAAAACACCACTTCTGTAGTTCTGCAGCGCTTATATGGACAGATTCTGTTGTTTTTCAGTTGGATTCCACTTGTTTTTCTACTCATTCAAACCTGTTTTTAGCTTCTTAAATGTGAATATTTATTAAAAAGTGATAGAACGTCATTTTCTCCAGGTTTATGAAACACTAAATAACATTTTCACCCTAAAAAACAAGCCGATTAATCAGTTACTACATTAATAGTCGACTATTTTGAGTGTTTTCCATGAATTAAAGCAAGTTTTCTACTTTGTTTGGCTTCTTTACAGAGTGAAATGTGAATATTTTCTTTTTTTTTCTTTGCTCCATTTAACAAAGAAATCGTTAAATCTGCTTAAAAGAGACATTTGGGAAACACTGATTCATAAGTTTTAAGGACCAAACAAATACTGGATTACCAGGAGAAAGGAGTTAAATAGGAGAATAAAATGTTCAATTCCAGTTTGAAGCCTGTTGTTTTCTCTGTGAAGAAGACGTCGTCTCCTCTGCTCAGACGTCTGTGATGTTTTCTCGCCCTGAAGGCAAATTCCTCTGCAGTTGATGTTGTTTTGACTGACGCTGCACGAGCCAAAGACTCCTGAAAAACAAGAGACTCAGGAAAACAAGACTTTTAATGAGTTAAAAACAATCACACACATCTATACTTATTAACGTATTCATTATTAACACGTTAAATCCAAACAGAAGTCTTAATATAGAAGTAAGAAAACAAAACCCATAAACAAGATTAGCTCATTTACGCACGGTTACAAATCGCCAAAATGGACGCCAAGATTCCAAAATGGCTGACTTCCTGTTGAGTTGACGCCACGGTTACGGTTGACTTTTTTGTTCGTCTTGGTCGATAACATCTTCTCACCAAGTTTCGGGAAATTCCATGGAATTTGATGTGTGCCGATGTTTTCACCTTAGAGGGGGCGCTATAGAGTCCTTTGAGCAAACGCACCGGGTCTGGGAACTATGCTAATATCGCATTTTTTTTTTGTTGCCAGACCTGACCTCGATTCAGAGTTGTGTGTTTACGCAAAAAACTTCACGTGTAGCATTAGCTCACCTTCAGAGTGACTCCACAGCGCCCCCTAGGTTTAATTTGAAATTCTGGCACTTTGGCAATTACGGTGGAGATCTACAAAAAATAAAAAAATAATTAAATTAAAAACAGGAAGTCAGCCATTTTGATTATTCAAAATACGCACACACAGGTTTGTGCAGCTGCTCTTCTGAGGACTCTGCATTAACGTCCATTCATTTGGACAAAGTCCCAAACTTTAACCAGATCCTTTATAAATGAGGTTCTGCCTCATTAGGACCAGGTTTTTTGTCTCCATGAGGTCTTGACGACGTCCGTGTTTGAGGAAAAAATGGTCCCACACACACATTCCTCAGAAATCGGTGGTGATGTGTCATGACGGGGAAATCGATGAGTCATGAGATCACGTTGATAACATCACCTGTACAGACTTGACACACACACACACACACACACACACACACACACACACACACACACACACACACACACACACACACACACACTTGTTTTTATGTCTTTCTGAGGACACACCATTAACATCACACCTAAGTGCTTAAACCCTAAAAAGCCCTTTAAAGTTGTTTAAACACACACATTCTTGTACTTGCTGCATATTGAGGACCGCTAAAGCACTGCTGACAAAGTGAGGACCAGCGTTTCCACTTTGTAAATCAACACAATTACAAATATCTTCACTGGACTCATGAAAGGTTTCAGAGAGACAATACGCTGAAAAATACACTATAAAATAGACTGTAAATACACGGTAAATACACTGTAAAATACAAAGTAAATACATGGTAAATAAACGGTAAATGCACTGTAAAATAGACCAAAAATATACTATAAAATAGACTGTAAATACATGGTAAAATACACAGAAAAATAAACGGTAAATACATGGTAAATAAACGGTAAATAAATTGTAAATAAATTGTAAAAAAGAGGTAAATACACAGTAAATACACTTCATTAATCTACTTCTATAAAGAACTAGTAACTGCAGTACAATAAAATGTCTGCAGGTGGAGCCCCAGAGGGAAAAGTGTGTGAAACACCAGGGCTGGAAAACTGTTTTTTTTACCAAATTGAGGAGCTGTGTTAAAAACAGAGTGTAGCATGTTTACAACCTGAGGAAGTGATTTGAACGAAAACAAAGTGAGGACCGGCCTAAATGTCCTCACCTCGTAGAAATGACCTCACTTTGTTGTTTAAAAACCCTCACTGGTCCTCAGTATGCCTCAAGTACAAGAACACACACACACACACTCCGTCAGGCAGTTGGATTGATGGTTGTGTGTTTTGTAGGTGGATCTCGGCGTCAGGTCAACGGCGCTCCTCACAAAGGCTTCGTCAGGCCAGACCAACTCCTGGAGGGCAAGGTCTGTGTGTTTGTACACGGGTCTTTGTGGGGACCACGACATTTGGTGTGTGTCCTTATGTGTGTGTGTGTGTTAAATGTCCCTCCTCTGCTTCCGTCACCAGGACTCTGAGGCCATCTACCAGTGGTTGTGCGAGTTCCAGTTGGAGCATTACACGTCCAACTTCATCAGCTCGGGATACGACGTCCCCACCATCAGCAGGATGACGCCAGAGGTTTGTCTTATCTTAGAACACCAGAGTTGGGACAAACGTCGTAAACTCCGACGCTAACTCGTTCATTTTGTTCGTTAGGACTTGACGGCCATCGGCGTGACCAAACCTGGCCACAGGAAGAAGATCTCCATGGAGATCAACAAACTCAGTATCCCCGAGTGGCTGCCCGACTTTGTTCCCGTGAGGAAAAACATCGCACTTTTTTTACGAAAAAATTATATTCCATCAAAAGAGATCGGATCATTGACTCGTTGTCCGTGTTTTGTTTCAGTCGGACCTCGGGGAGTGGCTGAGCGTCATCGGGCTTCCTCAGTACCAGAAGAGATTGTCGGACAACGGCTACGACTCCATCACGATCGTCAAAGACATCACGTGGGAGGACCTGCAGGAGATCGGAATCACCAAACTCGGTTAGCATTTCCACCCGATTTTTCGCAAAAAAAAAACAACGTATTATTTACGCATTTGCAGCGACTTCACGAGTTGTTGTGGTCTTTTTGTAATTTCAGGTCATCAGAAGAAGCTCATGCTAGCGGTGAAGCGGCTCTGCGACCTGCATCGCTCTCGTAACCACGGCGACAGCGCGGGGACTTTGCGACGGAACCCGCCCGCCGCTCTGGAGCTGGTGGCCATCGAACACACGCCCACGCACGGCGCGCACGTCCACTCGGACGCCGCCGGGATGTTGGACCGCGGCTGCCCCACCTCCCCTCGCACGCCCAGAGCCCTGCTCTCCTTCCAGGACAGCGAGCTGAGCGCGGAGCTGCAGAACGCCATGATGGGCAGGGCGGTCGGCGGAGGCGGAGCCGCGGAGGCGTTCGGCATCCGGGGCGTGGCATCCGCCACGTCGGACAGTCAGGATAGCGGCAGCGTGCGGTCGCGCGGCTCAGGGAATTCCGGGAATTCCGGGAACTCAAACTCGGGGTATTCTCAGGAGCACCCGGCTACGTCGTCTTCAGGCAGGGCGTCCAGCCGCTCTGAGGAGAGTCTGGGCAGCGGCGGGGCGGAGGACGCCAAGCGTGAAGGCGGGAGTCCTGCAGGCAGAGGGCGCCAGAGGCCCACGGAGATGTGGGAGCACCAGAGTCGCTCTGTGACGCCCAACAAGCTGCCCTTCTCCACGGTAACACCGCCGCTAACCCCGAGCAAAATGCCTCGCTTCGCGCATCCAGCGGTTCCGCCCAAGTCCAAGCACTACCAGTCGACTCGCCTCTATCAGCCGCAGCACCCGCCCCCTTCGCCGTCCTCCCTGTCCCCGCAGCCCTCTCCCTCGCAAAAGGCCTTCAGTTACCTCCAGGCTCCTGCAGGTGGCGCCACCGCCGCTCTGCAGGTGCTCGCAAAACCTCTGCCTGGAGCCGTCCCGGTGATGATGGGGCCTCGTCCTGGACAAGCGCCGCCCGGTGACCCTCGGAGGAGCTCGCACAAGAAGAGAGCGCAGAGCCTGACTCGCTACGCTCTGTCGGACGGCGAGCCGGACGAGGACGACGAACCGCCGCTGTCCTGCGACTCGTCGTCCTCCGCGGCCGTGCCGTCCTACGCCACGTTGTCCCGCAGGCCGGGGCGCGGACGCACCGGCGGCGGCGGCGCGGGTGCTCAGCGCAACGTGAACCGCAGCCACTCTTTCGCCGTGCACTCCAGACGCAAGGGCCCGCCACCGCCGCCGCCTAAGAGGATGAGTTCGGTCAGCGGGAGCCCGCCGCGCCAGGCGGGCAACAGGGACGCGGCGGAGGCGGACACGAAGGCGGAAGTCGACACGGAGAGCGCGGGAAATGTAAGGAGCATCGCGGCGCGGTTGGAAGGAAGTCCGGCGAGGAGGGTCGATATCCCGCCGACCCAAGTCCCCGCTCCTTCAGATTTCAGTCCCGTTCCGTCCCTGAGTCCGCACAGATTTCCGTCCCATGTCGTCCTGCAGCACAACAAACCCGTCCCCATCCTGGGCCTCAGCGGTTTAAGGAGGACGGAGAGCGAACGGACGGAACCACCGAAGAACGATTCTGCATCTCCGAAGCGGAACTCTTCCGACCGCCTGCCTTTCGCCGAGGAGGGAAATCTCACCATCAAACAGCGACCCAGGATCGCCGTCGTCCCCCAGGCTAACGCCGACGCCAAGACGCCGACGACGGAGGAGCGCGTTCAGACCCCGAACGGCCTTGACGTCCCGGAGTTCAACCTGAAGGAGTCGGACACGGTGAAGAGGCGACACAAACCCAAAGACAAAGACGCGCCGTCGTCGTCTCCGGAGGAGGAGTCCACGCCGTTCGGAGACGCCTACGCCTACGCCGACGCCGGGATCGGACGCGAGGATTTGAGGACGCGGCGCACCGACGTCGAGCCTCAGAGGATCATTTTCCACCGAGTCGGCTCCATGGGGAAAGGACCGAAGCCGCCCGTCTTCTCGAAACCTTCCAGTCCTCTGAAACAACCTCCGAGCTACAAACCGACCCCTCAGGTCGCGGTCGCTCCGGTTCAGTCCACTATTCCTAAACTGACCAGCGTTCAGATCCACACGGTGACGCCAAAGACCTGCATCCTCAGTCCCAAACCTGGGCGACACCCACAGATGGTGACGTCCAGGCCGCAGAGTCCACTGAGGTCTCCCGGTGTGTCTGGATCCAGACTCCCTCAGTACAGCACAGGACATAACATCACTGTGATCCAGAGCGTGGCATACACAGCTCCGCCCTCGCCGGCCTTGCCGGCGCCCTCGTATCCTGCGGCTAAAGCCGCATCGGCTCCGATGGGCGTGGCCGGTTTGGAGGTTCTGGCTCAGAAGAGACTGGAACAGACCAGCTCGTCACTGGAGGCCGCGCTCAAAGTGGTGGAGAACAAACTGGCGCAGGGGAACGGCATGGACAGGTAAACGCCAACGACCTTTCACCCCTCGCAAGAAGTGTTGAGGGACATTTCCCAGAATAGCCTGAATCCGAATAATGAAATGTTGTCACTTCTTGTCCAAAATGGGTCCACCCATTCAACCTTAGGGGGGGAAGTTGAAATTTGAACCGTTAAATAAGGGGCGGAGTCTCACAACTCTCAGTCAGTGAATACATACCATTTTAGTTTATTCCACAATCCACAAACACTCTGGTGCTAACTTCCTGTCGTCATTCTTATCGCGCGATCTGTATCGTAAATCGCACGTTACGAAAATGTGGCTACTTCATGTTATTACTTACTACCATAATATGTGATATTTATTTAATTAGTAGAATAACTACAAAAAAAAAAATCTTCCTTTAAAGGCCCCAAAACTACCAATACTGTTTTGACAGGAAGTAGTTTTGGTTCACAGGAAGTAGCTTGTTTTGACAGGAAGTAGCCTCGCTTTGCACATGCGTTGAACAGCTAG